>NC_070632.1:6802393-7114893 GCF_947347685.1 Pleuronectes platessa
ATCCCGCTACAAGCAAACACAACAGGGGTGAAAACATAATCTCCTTGGCAGACGCAATAACACAGATTCATCTACATACACCAGTGAGACCACGAGAGAAGAGCGGGCTACACGTCGGCGAGATGAAAATGCAGAACAGAGGAGATCCACGCCGAGCGGAGGAGAGATCGGGGGGGGGTTGGGGGGGGGCAGATTAGTCTCCCATGATGCCACAGACACAGCTAATGATAGGCTGAGACACACATCAGACGGGGGTTCAGAGGTCACAAGGCCACCCTGGCTTTCATCATCCTGTATATTGGCTCTGGGCTGTACAGTGTCTGTGAAATGTCAAAGGGAGAATGGGTGTGGTGGGGGGGGTGGGGGGGGGGGGGGGGGGGGGGGGGGGGGGGGGGGGGCGCGTTGAAGCAGGCTGGAGGAAAAATCAATTCACTTTGGAAACACTGCTGGCTCCTGCACTTTGTTTTCACTGCAAACAAGCCTCAGCCTCTCACCAACACAGACACAATCACACACACACACACACACACACACACACACACACACACACACACACAAACACACACAAAGCATGACACAGACCTGTTTTGACATTTACCTGAAATGAATCGCTTTGAACTGTGCTTTCAGTGCCGGTATCGTGGGAGGAAATCATCTGCTTTAATTTGTTGTAAATGAAACACTCCAGGCGCTGGAGGCTGCAGGGGCCGGTTCCCTTGAATCGTGCAGCAGATCCAGGCCTCAGGGTTTTCTTTACTATGAGAATACGCAGATCTCTTTTTAAAACCACTTCTATAAACCATCAGATTCATGTTAAATCATACACTGGGAGGACGTTTGACGTTTTTGTGCCAGTTTCCAAACATTCGTTGCATTGCGGCTTTTTTTTTTCTTCTTGAATCAAACAGCAGCTTTAAAATATTATATTATTCATCATGTATTAAATTCTCCATTGGTTGGTGCGTTAACACTGATCCGGTTGAGTCAAGTGACGCTATTCACTTTGAGATAGAAATGAAAATGCTCCTCGTCCATGCTTTACTTCTGCAGCTGTCAGATTCAACTTGAGTTACGCTGACCAGGAGGGAAGATTTATTTTATATTCTGCTGTTGTTGAACTCTCCTGTGTATGCACACACAGATTTTTACCAAACACTGCAGACGTCCATGTAGTGTACACACCGAGGATGTGCCTGCGTGCTTGTGTGACACCTGTAACACGTGGAAGAGGTAATCTTTCCTTGACAGATCCGTGCCACTGATCCCGGGGGTTAGTATCCTATCAATATCTGGGGTTCTCTCTGAGATAACCTGGACACAAGCCCTCGAGTTTAGTCTGCTCCACGTTTTCTTGGTTCACTGGATTCACTGGATTCCGATGGAGCTTGTTCAGAAGGGCTCGAGGACACACTGTGCACATGTTCAATAAAGGTAAACAGTTCATCTTTTACAACTTAAATGCAGAGTGGAATAAATTGAATTGCAAACATCTGGGAGGATTAACAGAAACCATTTAAATGTCCATACAAAATGTTTCTCATGTATCCTCAGAGATATGTTTGTGATCTGTGCATGCTACTCCTTTAAGTTTATACAGATGAGTTAATTTACTCTGAAAGGTTTTTTAAACTTAGCAGTAGTTTCCTAATATTGCTTTAAGACATCCGAAAGAATAAAGTATGGATAAAATATAGTGTTCCTTTTTGGAATTCCGTGTGATTTTCTTCCTACCGCCCATTGAACGGCGCCATCATCCAAACACCTCCAGAAAGAAGAAGGACCTCAGCAAGCAGGATGATGATGATGATGATGATGATGATGATGATGATGATGATGTTGACGACGAAGAAGAAGCTCGACGCTGATTCGGAGGAATCGTCCCTTAAACAAAAGTGTGCAGAGCAGTTATTAGAAAGTCTTATTTCTCTTCATACTGGAATTCACACAACACAAATTGTACATTCTTGAGTTTAATTGAGCTGAAGCAGCAGCCATGAATGTAGCATTTAGCTTAGTTTAGCTTAGCTTCTTAGCAATCACAGTGGATGGCTATACATTTCATTAGCATAAATTACAGTAGATTCACTTCACAACACACAGAACATTTAGACTGGTTTCGCTCAACAAATTCCTGAATCAAAGTCATGTGCAACTGAACAGAACTTTTAAAACTGAGTTCTTATATATTAGCTCCATCACTTAACAGCTAACTTCCGGTAGTTTGCAGTTGAGGCGTCTAAGGAACATCTGTTAGATACATAAACTTCAGATAGCTTCAGGTGAAGCATTTAATGAACATCTGTAACTGTGTAAACTACACAAAATAGCCTGCATGGGTTAGCTTTTTTCTACGAAAAATGAAGACAACAAATGCAAATAGAAGAAACACGTGCAAAGACACATGCACTGCAAAATGTGACAACACATTCACATAAAGAATAGCATGAACCTGGATGTAGTTGAATGTTTTGTGAACTGCCAGGTTCGATGGTGGCAACACACTATAGCCTCTTAAGATATGTTTCTATATACTTAATGCCTGTGAGGAACAAACACTTCAGAATGACATGTGTATTATTGGAATATGATCTACTCTTTCCAAACAAATCTCACAAATCTCACAGAGCTCTTTCCAGAGAAGAACCAGCTGCCGGTGAAAGGTGTCGGGCAACCGTGTAGTTTGGATTCCCCCCCGGTTCAGCTCTCCTGGTGTATCTCCGTCTCCGGCTATGGAGGGATTGAAGGTTTAGTGATGATGAGACTCACTGGACTGGTCGGAAATAACACAACAGGACAGGCTCTCTAACTCTTCCGTCTATTGACAAGATGATTTGTCTGTCTCCGGTGTTGGAGCTGTGGAATAATGACCCCCGGGGCTCCTGGTGGAAGACAGTGGTTGATAGAGGGGGCAGCGGAGGTGTGATGGCTGGGTGGAGGTGTGGACACTTTCTATTTTCCAGGGTCCCGATTCATTCCTGTAATGTTGACCCAAGTAGGAAGGAGAGGAGCGTCCTGGGGAAGCTTTATTCCCTCCACCAGGATGAAAGAGATAGAAGTGACTTCTCTTTTTCTTTATGCCTCCGCTTCACCTTATCCTTGTCCAACCTCTCTCCTCTTCCTCTCTTTCTTTCTTCTACTCCCCATCAAGCCTTTTATTTACCTGCTCTCCTTCTCTCTTGTCTCCATCACTCTCACTCCGAATCCTCTGTATTCTTTTCTTTCATCTCTCATCTCAGCTCCGCGACACCCATAAATATTCATCTCAGCACTATTTATTGTAGTAATGTGATTCCTATGTGCTCATTATGCTCGTCTGTCATGTTCATTCACATCATCACCAGCTGCTTCCCTTCAGCGTTCATGCTTTGATTGCATCCTGTTTGATACGTTGCTTCCTGATTCAGAATTGTACCTTTAGTCTCGCAGAGGTCGACCCACAAATCTGACTTTTTGAAACAAGCAGAGAGACCCTGCTAACTAATTCTCAGTGGGACATGTCCGCATGACAATCCTGTCCCCTCGTTCCATTTTGGACAGAAAACATGTTGCTCCTTGACGTTAATCCACAAAAGAATGTGTGGACCAGAGCTGCAGGTAAATGTACAGGTTGTGAAGTGACATTGTGTTTTCAGGTTGTTTAATTCTCAGGAAACACAATCTCAGGAACGCCATCAGGGAATTACTTCAAACGAACATTCTCTTTGACTCAAAGATGAACTGATTAGATTTTTATGGTCAAAGCCCAAAGGTCAAGTTCACTTTGAACTTACCTCTGTCCCACTCACGTGAAGGGAATGTATTATAATAAACGCCCAGAGGGAGTTTCCTCATCTGGCACTTTGAATGCACTGATTGATATTTGATGAACAAAGGTCAAAGGTCACTGTCACCTTACTAAGAGAAGTTTTACAACTTGTGGAAGCATCTTCTAAGGACTGATTTCTTAAGACTTTGCTAAATCGTTTATTGGAATTCACTGATTAGATGGCATAGCTTTGACAAGATGGCCAACGGCAGGGGTGTGTGTATCATTTGGAAGTGTGACCTGCTTTTCCAGACACACCAACTCTATAGCTTCAACATCGCTCCTGCAATATAACTGAGATGATTAAACCGTGAGCTGGTAATTCAAGTTTCAATGATGCTTTTTGAATCTTGGTTAACGTGAGTCACAAGGCAGTGATTTCCTTTGCTCTCTCTCTCTCTCTCTCTCTCTCTCTCTCTCTCTCTCTCTCTCTATCTCTCTATCTCTCTATCTCTCTATCTCTCTCTCTCTCTCTCTCTCTCTCTCTCTCTCTCTGCAGATGCTCCATATGACAGAGTGCCCCATTGGACAAGGCTCCTTTTCAACCTGGAACATAACAGTCAGGGTCTATCGCCGTCTGTGCTTTGGTAGCACTCACCCACTCTTCATGTTAACTCCCCCCCCCCTTCTCATTGTGACTGTAAGATAAGTGGTGCTGACACCACACATCTTTGTAACTCAGCCGTCTAACTGCTTCCTTATTTTGCTCCTCGAATATACTGCATCTATGAGTTAGGATTTATATAGCAGGAGGGGGAGGGAGGGGGGGGGGGGGGTCATGTTAATATAATGTAGATACTAGGGGAGATGGTACCGTCATGAAACAGAAAACAACCTTTAACCTTGAATAGAATCGTTCTTTTCTTTTTAGCCTCTATTGTTTCCGGACAAGATTATTTCGCTGTAAAACAGAAAGAGGGCCAAACCCATTTGCTCGTGTGAGCTGAGCTGAAGTCTGTAATTACCCAGGAGACTCGGGGGGAGAGGAGAGAGAGGTGGTCATTTAGACGGGATGTTAATTGTAATTACCATCCTGGTGGGATGTCACCATGGCAACCTTCGCCACCATTGGCCTGACCACGGAGGATGTGCAAGTCGTGATGAGTGTGTGTGTGAGACAAAAGACAGACAGAGGGACGAACAGTTGTGTCTCCTCTGTCCCCGTCTCCTCCATCCTTCACATTTCACCCTCCGCCTCTCGATCTTTTATCTCGTGTGGCTCCTTCACCTCCGTCGTTCCTCCCTCCCTCACGCTGACCCAATGTTTTGCTTCCTGCTCCACTGCCTCCTCCTCTCATCTCAGTCATTAATCATACTCAAGTACTTCATGGACACAGTGCACTAAGTTGGTTTCTGTTTACGCCATATCAAGCAAAGGCTCCTCTATTTTCCACTTTGAGCACATGTAGCGCCGTGTGAACATGTGTGTGTGTGTGCCTGTGTGTGTGTGTGTGTGTCTGTGAGTGTGTGTGTGTGTGTGTGTGTGTGTGTGTGTGTGTGTGTGTGTGTGTGTTTTAGTTTGTGGAGAGCAGGACTCAGGTGGAGAACTGTACCTGTGATTCATGCAAAGCAACATAGCTCACAGGGGAACGAGGCATTCTGGCAGCTCAGTTCAATAGGAGTTAATCACTATTGACGATTTTTTCTCATTTCATAATCTTGTTTTTCTCTCGGTCTGAAGTTGTGTGTGTGTGGGTATGTGAGAGTGTGTGTTTGTACATATTTGTATTGTTGATGTTGTAATCAGGAACGACGTTATCTTTGTTCACTTTGTAAAGCGGATTAATGACACCACCTATTATAGCTTGGTCTGAAACCCTATCCCCTTCCCACTTACACACAGACACACACACACACACACACACACACACACCCACACTGATCCAAGTTTTAACATGGGAGACTGATTTCAGTTGCGGTTATAAAAAGCATCTTAAATGGACCTTACAGACTCGGCTGAACAAACATCTGACTCGTGAGTGTGTTATCTCGGTGCCCAGCAGAGTTTCCGTTTGCTGTTGTGTTCGCTGGGGAGGACGGAGCAGCCACAGATCCTTACTGGGTGACTGTGTGGAGCTGCAGTGCACACTGGGCAGACTGGTCGAGTTTTCAGTGATATATACTATGTTAGCTTTTCTACATGGTTGTAGCTGAATGTTATTCTTTCTGTACCGTAGAGTGTTGCTTGTTAATCGCACTTAAGCCAGTTTTACATTTTATGGTGAATAAAAAGGATAGTGCAGTAAAAAAGTATTATTAATAATAACAATTATAATCATAATAATAATTTATGCAAAAAAACGAAAGCTAAGATAATTATTTTGAAGCAAAAAGACACAAGAGGTCAATGCTTTTCTTTCTTTTCACAAAATGCCTTTAAATAAACTATAATAGTGACATTAGGGAGACAAAACTGACCAGGGCTATGTTATTTACACAAATTAAACTCAAACTCTGCATGCTCAACCCGATTCATTACATTTATAGAGCAGATGGATAAATTAAGATGACCCCCAGTAGTCTACTGGGTAATACGAACTGGGAGATAAAAGCCTTCCTGACAGACCTGGTGCAGTAAATGAGGGTCTAAGTGTGTGCTGATAAATGTGGGGCCAGCTAACAAACAGCAATCAGGACAGCTATTAGAAGAAGGCCAACGACCTAAAACTACATTAGCTTATCTTCTCTGCGGCAGCCGGGACTGATTCACGAGTTAATCAAGCAGATCAAGCGAAAAGAAGTTATTCGGTGAAAACACACAAAGAAAGCGAACAGGTCACGAGTGATTAGTGCTGTTAAATTATGGCCAATCGTCGTCTGTATATAAAGATGGACGACACTGTCTCTGGTTGGACAAAAATTAAGCTGAAAGGGAGCCGGAGTCTGCAAGATCCCACCAACACACATCGACCAATCACAAGTCCTTCTCAGCTGTCGACCTTTTTTATTGCATCAATTACTAATTTAAACCAAACTTACCAAAAAGAAGAACACTTGAATATCCATCTGTTCTTTAAACCTGTTTTGTTTTTTTATCCCTACTTTGACTTTTTTAGTTTGCTCCATGTCCCATCCACTAACACGAAGGAGATATACTGCAGCAAGCCACCAGAGGGTGATCAAGACGATCTGGCTTCACTTTTAGATGGCAGCCATGTTGTTGACCGAGCCAATAAACAGAAGTTGGAGGATGACTAATGATGTGAGGCAGCAGCCACCAACTTACTTGTCATCATTCTTTCAGCCGAAAGAGATTTCTTGGCACATAATATCGCCAGCGGAATAGGAAGTGTTGACCTGTGTCTCACTTCTTGACAGCGGATTAAAGAAACTCTGGCACAACAGCAGCTCCAGTCCTCACTCAATATCATGAGCACTGCTCAGTGGAGATCTAACCCTATTTGCATTCACATCCAGATTAATGAAAAAGAAAGATTTCATTCTGTAACTCCTGTTTTCTTTAATAAGGCATCTGTCTCTCTGCTCCTCCAACATAATCTGTTTACCTTTGTATGTCTGAGTGTGTGCATGTGTCTCTGTGAGCGTGCACCACGCTTCACCAACGTTTGACTGACCGGTGGTCTCTTCTAGCCGGTGAAGGTCTGCTGCCAGTGTCATGCCATATGGATTTTCATTTGGGCCTCTCGGCGCGGCAGAGGAGGAGGACACTGCTTCTGTCACGTTCAATCAGCTCGCCTGTTCCTCTTCATCTAACCTCTGTCTGCCAGCGGCTCCCGACCCGGCGTCTGCTCAGCGCCACAGCAGCTGCAGCACAAAACCACCACAACCACAGCTCAGGCTCAACTCTGACTCCAACCCTGCTTTGTGTTGTGGTAGTTTATCGTCGTTCATCACGGTCGACCCCTGAACTCACCAAACAAACACAGCTTTGCATGTCGTCCACTGATGGAAGCATCTCGTCTTTCAGTGGATCTATTGATTGACAGGAGGAGGAGAGGACGATGCGGGGGAGACAAAGCTAAACTGTGTAAATATTTTCCAGTTTTTGTCAAACTCTCTCCATCTCTTCTTCTCTTCCTTTTATTATCTTTTTGTTCCTCCATTACCCAAACACACCCATCCTCATGCCCCCCAGGTCTCCAGGCATCGGAAGCAACACAAGGTGCTCCCGTCATTTTCTCGGCCTCTGGTCCCTGAGCCATCTGAGAAGGGATCAATATCCATCGTTAATGTCTGCTGCTCCCTAATCACGGCTCCGGTGCTGGGAGGTGGAGCTGAGAAACAGACTGTGAAGCTCCTCCTCTCTTTCGCCTCCTCTCCTCTGTCTCCTACTTGCTTGTTTTCACCCCTTGTCTTTGTCTCGGGTCTTTACCTGCGACCAGCCTGACACCTAGTGTGTGTCTGTGTGTGTGTGTGTGTGTGTTCGCGTCGCACATCCAAAGGTAGCCGTCCTTTGTGGTGCCAGAAAACGTGTGTGTGTTTTAGTGCCCCCTTTTGAAAAGCAGCCAGCACTCTACACAGGCAATAAGTTGTCTCTTTGATGTTGTGTTCAGATTTCATATTCATATTTTCCGTCTTATATCAAGTTTTGATGTTTCTGCAGAGACGCTGCACTTTATGTCCAACACACGCTCTCTCTCTCTCTCTCTCTCTCTCTCTCTCTCTCTCTCTCTCTTCTTTTTCTCTTTTTTCATTTCATTGCACTCGCACTTTCATGCGAGCTGCGTGTTAATGAATAAATGAATTAATTAGATCTTGTTTGATCCACCATCATCAGGCGTCTCTCCCCCTCGGTAATGACCTCAATAACGGGGTTGACTTTAATGGGATTTTAATTGATTTGGTTGCTTTAGTTTTCTGTTGTGTGTGTGTGTGTGTGTGTGTGTGTGTGTGTGTGTGTGTGTGTGTTTCCCTCCACTCCGCCGACAGAGCAAAGGAGCTGATCCTTAGCTGCTCAAAGCATTGTCTGTCGTGTCCTTTTTTTTTTTTAAACCAATGTCAGGGTGTTTTATGTGATAACAAAATCGAATCAAACAAAACCCACTAATTTAGGCAAAATTGCACACGTAACCAATTCTGTTTTGATTCATCCTATTAAACTATGATGAAAAGGTTTTATTTTGACCTGTTTGCACATCAGGTGCTGTGGCTGGATGCTCAAGGGACGAGATCCCAAGAACCTAAACCCATTGTCTTTTACGATCTTTTTACAGGGCCAGTGCAATGATCGTTAAATACGTCATTATTCATTATTCAGACACCGATCCACTGAGTGATTTGCAAGACCAAGAGCACGATCTATTATAAAACTTAAATGGAGCATTTATTATGCAGCACTCCGCTTTGATCACCTTGTCCTTACTCAGCACGAACATGCAGCGTCTGAATACATCCTGCAAAAGGGAAGCTAATGACCTTTGAAGGGCAGCTATAATTAATTATCAGAGTACGTATCACTATCATCGTTACACCAGATGAGGGCCAAAGATAGAACATGGGGGGAACTCTCTGAAGAGATTTAGTGCATAGAAAATAAATTTTAATTTATGGTGATATGATGATAATAATATAATATATTATTTATTTTAGCACTTTTAAAAAAAAACAGGTTTACACAGCTCACAGACTTAAGAATCGAAAATACAAGTTGATGCAAGAGACAATGGATAAAATAGAGCAATAAAACAATGTCTGGTAGAAGGGACACAATAATAAATCAATTAAATGAAATGAATGAAAGATGCTGCACTCTAAATTGTCCCTGACGACTTTTCCGCCATTGTGTGATATAGAAAAAGCATGTAGTTGTGCTGTATGAATGTGGTTGAATGGATGACAAGTGCTCTATAAACACAGCCCATTAACTTTATTCACATTTAATCAACATCTTTTTTAATTAAATTAGGAAATTAAAGAACTCTGGTACATCTCTGGGTCCGCATCACTTCCTTTATCCATTTACTGTAGAAGTGTTTGGAAAAACAGCAGATAAATAATTTGTTACCACCATAAAATCAGTGATATGTTCATTTTATCCGGGCATATTAGAACAAGGACTCTTCCATTTGACAGAACAAACATTTACTGCTAAACTCAGATTGTCTGAATTTCCCCTGCAACACTCAAACAAGCTGTGAGCGTGGATAAAACCCCCCGGATTCACCTGGAGTGGAGAACTCAGCTCCCTCATTATGGTCTCACTCATTTCTTCATAATTGCCTGTGACAGTTTTGTGGCTGTTGTCCATGTGTCATTAGGCGCCGGTGCTGATAAGCCTCTGAGTGCAGATAGCCAGTAATGTTCCAGCGCCTGTCATAAATAAAGTACATCACCACTGCAGCTGCACAGTAATAACCTGCACTCTGCTGTGCTCCCCTGCATCCATCACCCTGCTGACCATGGAGGTGAAGTGTGTGTGTGTGTCTGTATCTGTGTGTGTCTGTGTGTCTGTGTGTCTGTGTGTCTGTGTGTATTTAATATGTGCAATTTAGAAGTTAAAAATAGTCTTTTGTCGATGGTGCTATCGAGGAGAAAATTGCAAAATCCATCTCTCATCCTTCATCCAACGTTCATTTGATGTTCAGAGGGTCATTCAATTTCAGGTTTTCCGAGAGAAGTTGTTGAAAATGATTTGTGCTTTTCTGACACTAGCAGAAAAAGCAAAATCTAATTTTGTGTGATTAAACATAATAAGGTTAATGAGAAAAAAATAAAGTCATAATAAAGGAGTACTGTGGCATTTAGTGGAGCGCAAACCTCCATCAAGGCTGAACTGTCCTTCATATGCGGTTGTCCAGTTCTTGTAGTAGAATTATAATTATAATCACACATAACCCACCTTGATTATCTGTAAACCTTGGTATGGTAATGGTGTCCAGTCAGGCAAACGGATCATCTATCGATCTCTTTAAACTGATTAGCATGGATGGGCTACTGGACACCAACCTTTATCCTTCTATCACTTAGTCCCTACTCCCTAACATAAAGTAGTGTTCTACATTATATAATATATAACCTTTGATTTCAATTGAGGAGATTTTAAAACCCAAATAATAATAATAACGTTTGTAATTATTCAGTTGTTTCAAAAAGAACATCATACTGTCAGTGGTGGGGGATGAATATAATTTCACATCCTTACTGCTCTGTGTTTCTTCTTGTGTGTGTGTGTGTGTGTGTGTGTGTGTGTGTGTGTGTGTGTGTGTGTGTGTGTGTGTGTGTGTGCACTCTTGTAGATTATGTTCATAGCTCCTGACAGCCGTCTTCCTCTCCTCCATGTTAATGCCTTGACCCAAACCTTGGCTCGCTCGTTTTTAGTTATTCTTTTTTCTCGGGCAGCCAGCAGAATGAAAGACAGGATCACATGCAGCAGGAGGAGATCTTAGTGACTGGAGTCAGACGCTCTTTCATCTCTCCGCTGCCACGCCAGCACACACTCTAATGCTTCATTTTCCCCACGCACCGGGGAGGGAGTCTCCACAAAGACATTGAACTTCTCCCTGTGTCGGTTGGTCTTTCTTCAATTCTGCTTTAAATGATTCATCCCCGATAGAAACAAAGATAAAAATAAACGTAGTTGTGCCCCTCTGTTTTATATGCCTCTCCTCTCCCTGATGAGGAAAAGAGTAAATATGTGTGTTTATTTTTTTTCCTCTCATGAGATTTCGCGGTTACAGTCCAAATAGACTATTCCTTTTGTGAGGAGATGAGGCTGGTCGTCATTTCTTTGTCTCTTTAAGAGCAATATTTACAACATATGGCTCCAGCAGCAGGATTTAAAATGTAAACTGAAATGGGATTAATTAGAAATAAATCCTTTTCTAAGGGGAAGGGGATTTATGCTTTTTCCATGGACAACGATTCGCCGCTACACACACACACACACACACACACACACACACACACACACACACACACACACACACACAACTCTTGTGGGTGATAATTACAGTTGAATGAGATCTGGTTCCTCTCTGTGCCAGTTCTACTTGTATTTGCTGTCCTCTGCTCTCATCTCACAGCCTTTGATAGATGTATTTTGCTGGTCTTGCTTGAGAGCCAGTAACTATTTGGGCAGATTTTAGGGATTAGAAAAGGTTTGAATCCCAGTTCTGAATCTGTGGAGATTGAACGTTCACAACACGTGTGAGGGGGTTATCTCCAACTTCCTCCGACAATGCAAAGACATGCAGACTGGGGTTAGGTTCATCAGGAGACATACATAAAGCATTTCTCATTGGTCTGAGTGGTTCTTTACTTCTGATTGAGGTGCTGATGTTTCAGGCTCTACTGGACGAGATGTCATTTTTTTATTATGAATTTATTCTATTTTGCCAACATTTTGCCATCATTTTAAATGGATGGGACAAGTAACCACATAGATTTTGGCTGTAAATCAGCGCAGAGCTTGATTTTCTTGGAACGTCAAAGTGTCCATGCTTGTTTGTTTATTTTTACATTGCCATTCGGTTTGTTTACCTACGTCTTAACGCTATGAACTGTGGGCAATACCCTTCAGTAAGCTTTACATAAAGGCATAAAGGGCTCAGAAAGTCTGGGAGAGAGTTCTCACGCTTTAACCGATTTCACAGTGCGACAGCCCTGAGCCCTCACTGACGTGTGTGGGTCCTTGAGGGTGGACAGTGGCACTAGGGCCTCCATATGTTCACGACCTGTTCAGGGTGAACCACCGACTCTCACCCATACTTGGATTGGCTCCAGCCCCCATCCTGTGCCCCTCCGAGGTTTCACAGTATAAGATAAATGGATTGAGAATGCATGGAACTAACTACACAAAAAGTTTAACATCCAAGTCAGCAAAACCGACGACTTCACCGACTCCTATGAAAAGAGACATTATGGACTTTGATGCCTCTCACCAGGATACGTACCACCCATTTCTGCATTAACGTCGGACTAACAAGGCGAATTAAGTCCTGGATATCAAATTGCCTCGAGTAAATTTAGCCTATTTCAGATCCGCAGACGTGCAGGATTTAATTATGCTGAATTAGCAGCCTTGAAGGAGATGTGTAAAATTTGAATGTTCTCATTAACAAAGAAAAAGGAAAAAGCCTCTTTCAGCGAGAGGAAATTGGCGAGTGAAATGAAAGAATAATAAAGATACAGAGAGAGAGAGAGAGCAGAGCGAGAGAGAGAGAGTGTGTGCGAGAGAGAGAGGAAACATATTTCTCTGTGACAACTGCTCAGCTACAGTACATAAATTACCTGTTCTGTTTGAATTATGTATTCATATCTTGACAGACTAGAGCAGAGGAGAGACTGAAGACCCTCATTCGTGTCTCTTTAACACAATATGACAAATTAATGAGCCTGGGAGGATGTTCAGCTCCTGCCTGCGTCTGCTCTTGACTTCTGATCTCTACCTGAGTAAGAAAAGATACACCCATCCACCCATCCACCCATCCACCCATCCACCCATCCATCCATCCACCCATCCACCCATCCATCCATCCACCCCTTTCATTTCATTGGGCTGGAGCCAATCCCAGGTGACACTGGGCGAGAGCGTGACCCTGGCAAGGTCGTCAGCGCAATGTAGTGCCAATTTATAGACAAGCAACCATCCATCCATCCTTTCATCCATCCGTCCATCCATCAATCCACCCATTATCTGCAGCACTTATCCTTTAAGTGTTGCAGAGAAGCTGGAGCCAATCCCATCTGACATTGGGCGAGAGGTGGGAACACACAAAGACAAACAACCCGATAACTTAATCCCATTCTGCATGTCTTTGGACTGTGGAACTAAGCCAGAGAACCCAGCGTAAACCCATTCAGACACTGGGAGAACCTGAAAACTCCAAACAGAGAGATTTAAGGTCGGCCCTGCTGGATTTGAAAGGATGCAGATGTTGATATGGAGGAACGTACAGTGAGGAGAACTCCCTCAGGGTTTTCTTGCAGATATTAGAGAGAAAAGGAAGAAAAGGAGCAGTGCAGTGAGCCTCTAATTGAAGAACCCCCCACAACACTGACTCTATGACCTCAAAGTGCACTGATGGAGGGAGAAGATGGTGGAAAGCATAATATGAGGAGAGGAATTTCAGACAGTTGGAGGAGGAGAAAGAAAATGATTTCATAACAAGCCTCTGATACTTCAAAGAAATCAGACACGTGGAAACATGACGGATCCCAAAGTCTTCCGTGTTATTATCTATAGCTTCGCATTGACAGAAAATGCAGTTGTGCGTGTGTAAGTGTGCACGTGCAGTCGTGGTAAAAATATCTCCCTGCAGTCCCATATGGCATCCGAGTGAGTGGCCTCTCCTCTCCACTCCCCGCGTTCACAGATGCCTGTCACGTCACCACGAAAAGACAAGAGAGAGGGGGAGCGTGACACACATGCGCACCCCCCCCCACTGACTGAGAGAAGCAGGGCGGATTGAGAGGTAAAGCTGATCCCTGAGAAGCAGTGCACACTCAATATCCCCTTTATATCCTCTCTCCAAGCCGCCTGGCACCACGAGGCCCGGGGGCTGACGTCAGGGTTATTTCTGTCCACCTCTTGGTCAGGGAGGGGTTCATCGACTCTGATGCATTATTCAGACACGCTGCATCAACCCGAGACAGATCCTATCTTGACAGGGCAAAGCCACTATCACCCCGTGGCTCAGTGGATGAATACACACGAAAGAAAGCTGGTTTGTCACATGACAACTTGTCCCAGAAATATTTTGTTTGAAAAAAATGACTCGTTCTGGTAAAACATTTATTTCCTCCATGAAAATGTATATACACTCGAATAAAGAACAGAAATTAAGTTACTACAGTGAATTCTGGAAAGAAATAAGAATATGACACCTCATTACACAATGTCAACTTATTCAGAGGTGGATTTCCTACTTATGGTTTACATTACTGTGAAGTTCTCTCTCTCTTTGATGACATTTATAAGAGGCAGGTCATCTGTTCTCATCACCACAGCTCTTTGCACATCTACAGTGAAACTGGAGCAGAAAGCAAACACACAGAGAGAAACCAGGCTTGAGTATTTGCAGAGGGAGCTGATGGCAGGTGAGGCGACAGGAGACGAGGGCAGAATGACCAAAATGATCTGACGTGGGGCAGCAGTCATGACAACAACAACAAAACTGTGTTGTTGTAGATTCACAAATCTTTCTGCAGCTTACATGATATATTATATCTATCAATGTTCAAGGTCTTTACTGTCACTATACTCAGGTTCAATGAAATCGTAGCTTGTTGTAGCTTCAGTGAAGGAGTGAGTTTCACCTCCAGATCACGGGTCAGATTCAAGATCCTTTTTTTTTTTTTCATTTTCTATCCAGAGAAAAATGTTCGACATTTTTACTGTTCCATCATCCAATAATGAATGGGTCACACACAAACACACACACACACACACACACACACACAGGAGACAGGTTCAGACAGGCCCTTGAAACAAGGAATGGGAACATGGGGAAAACTCAAAAGACAGACACTCCTAAAGCAGCAGAACAGTCACACTCCTGAACACCAGAGCACAGCAGCCCTTCATTAATTTGCTGGATAAACCTAGTTCTCTGAGTTAAAAGCATTAAATCTCTTTGTGCTTTTGTGACATTGATCTTGTCCTCGTCATCTTTGGTCAGCCTTGTTGATCCCAGGTCGTTTCTCTAGAGGGCGACAGACTCTCTCTGACTGCATCACGCACAGAGATGCAGTCAGAGGTGATGCAGCTGAATGAGAAACCCCCCCTCAGCTGATGAGTCAGAGATGCTGTTTGAGACGAGAGCGTTTAAAGGTTTAAATATCACAGCACGGCTTCGGTAATGAGATCGTCTGAGTCACATCCATTTTAATATAATTGCTTTACACAAAACAGTGTCAGGGGACAAAATAGATCAATGTGCTTCTGATCGTGCACAAGAAAAGAAAAGCATGTTGATGTAATGAAACCACGGCTTCCCAGTGATGTAATATAACCAGGACCATAACTCAGCACCATCATCACATCCCTCAAACCACACCGCTGTCCATGTTTTAGTAAACATGTTTCTGGTGAATAGAGAGGCCTCTCTCTCTCCTTCACCTCCAGGTAACGTCCATTTATTATCCATGTTATTCCTGCAGCCATTCCTTCCAATGATCCCTGGGTTTAGTGTATATAAAAGTGGGGTTGAGAAGAGAGGCGGCCGACGGGACGTGCTCTGCAGCCGTCCTCCTAACTCAGTAATTCAAATGCTGATATTCTGATACAGGATGACGACCTGTGAAAAGCTGGAAATCCTCGGCACTGTTGGGTAATAAATAGGGAGAGAAACGTCCCCACAATGTCTCACAATGCATGTGTGTAGACGCAGTATGTGAAATGTGTGCGTTAGTTGAGTTAGTGTGAATTTTCTTTCTGTTCTTCTTTCACATCTGCAAAGGCTCTGATTTGCTAATACGCTGAACACTCTTCCCTTAGTTTAAATGTGAATCCTGTCCATCTTTTTTTAATGATTTCTTTATCTTTTCTCCTTAAAGCTCCACTTCTCGTCTTTGTTTTCCTGTGGCAGTGTCGGGGATGTAATGTTATTTGTTCTTTTTATTCCAGACAGGTAACTTTGTGTCATTTAAATCATTATCTTAATTGCTTTGCATTATGTTGAATGGCTTAAGGCTGGGAAGCAAGTGAACCTGAACAACAGACCAGCTCCCCCCAAGCACACACACACACACACACACACACCATTTAGCAATTGCTTAAATTAATTAACAACCTGCCCATTCGAATAATTACCGTCGGTAAAACACAGAGGTTCACTGAAGTGTTCGGCCTGTCCTTGCTTTGCTCTTCTAACTGTGACTCTCTGCCTTGAATCTAACCGTTCTCCTTTAGTATCTGACAATAAATGTGGTTTTACCATCTGCAACAACACAGCACAAGCTCTGAATCCTCCTTCATTTTGTCATAAAAGATTTCCTTTGTAACTTACTAACACATTCACACATCTTAAGTTGACTTGTGAGCAACCATTAACCAATTACACAACCAGCAGATATGTGTTTGTTTATTCAGTTATTCTGCAGTCCCTCTGCTGCCCAGAAAAAATAAGCAACACAATAACAATGTTTAGGGTAGAAATATAAAACATATACACAATAGCAGGACTGAATATCATAGTGGCTGCAGAGCTGTGCAGCTTTCTGCAGACTCTACCTTGGTTTTTGAAAAGTGCTGACTGAGCTGCAGGTCCTCAGGCCACAAGACAGGCTGCTCCCAGTTGGTGATTTGTTGCTGTTCGAGAGAAAGCTGATCGCTCAAATGAAGTGTTGATGCATTCCGGTATAGAGACGATATTCTGGAGGATCTGGAGCCAAAACATTAGGAGGTTTCATAAAAAGCCAAGCATAGATTTTAAATTTATCGGAAATCCTCAAGGCTAAACTGTATTTCTCCTCTTCTCTCTGAGATGGAACTGCATTGTCTTTTTGACTTATAGAGCTTTTAGTGGGAATGAGGACTCAGCAGTTCATATATGGCTGCCAACATGTTTGCAATAAAACATGTAGGAAAGGATAAGAGGATTCATAAATATCTTGGAGAGAGTCTCTATTTGATCAGATGCACTTCAGATGATTTCATTTTTAACAAGATAAATCAGGTCAAGATATCAGTCATTTATTTCACGTTTGAATCTCAGTGTCGGGAGGTTGTACCATTGTATTAGAGAAAAACTTTTTGTCTATGAAACGTGACCTGACAAATCCAATATTAACCCTTTCGTCTCTGTTTTTTGTCCCTATACCAACCCCTGAGGACCATATCTGGGTCTATAGCTGCTAAATATTCCACTACTGTCAAAGTAAAGTTTGGTCTTTGAGCTTATTTTTTATTGAAACATCCTCTATGTCAGAAAGAAATGAAGACAAAGACAAATCAGGCAAGAAATACGGGGGCCACCACAGCCGACATTATCTGGCACAGTAATTGGTTGTTTTGTCTCCTTTTAATGAGTGGATTGGAAAAATAAAATAGAAATAAAGACACCTCGGCTGGTGGAGGTAGACCACTGATAAGAGGCTCTGCAATGGTAATTCAAACTGTGCTTATTTTGAGGTAACTGAGAATCCTTCACACCCAGTATGTTCCCCTGCCCCATCTTTGTCGAGCTCTTTGACTTTCTCTCAATCGTCCCTATAAAAAGCCTCCATCAGTATCATTTAGCTAAAATGTGCCTTCGGAAGTTATGTTTTTCACCCGCCCGTCCCTTTGTTTGCTTGATGGTTTGTTTGTTTGTAAGCCAGAGTAAACAAAAACATTTTCAGTGATTTCTCAGAAAATAATTCATGGAGGTAGATGAAAACAACCAGGTATTTTTAGGGAACTGATATTCATGGGTTTGTGCAATTTGTTGACGATCAAAACAATAAATCTGGATCTATAATGAATTTAAATGTGGCTTCACAAGGGGGCTTCTGGGTCTTGGAGGTGTGAACTGTCATTCTGTGTATCTCAGTGTTTATTCATTTGTCACTTACAAACCTGGTCAGCACAATCCTGTATTCTGTGACGTGCAGACTGAGTAGACCCAACATCACACTCACACATTTTCATAAACACTGTAGATTTGAGGCGTCAGCTTTGTTCAACACCACGGAGGATTTGGATAAGTGACTGTCATTAAGTCTGCATAATTAGGGCACCGTGCCGTCTGAATTCAAATGGCCCACTCGCCCTAATGATCTGTCACTTCTCCTGGAAGTCGGACTCCTGAGAACAGTCTCTCTGCACATCAGCAATATGTTGCTGCGTGAAAAATATTTTTCCCTCTTACTTCATTTTGCATCAAACTGATTTTTGTTTCTTTCATGATAGGGAAAGAACTCTGCTGAAGATGGCTGAAGTACACGTCGCTCTTCCTCAGTGAATATTGCATGCCTCTACACTGCGAGGACTAATGGAGGAGTTTACTATTTTCTCAGCGGCAGTCTGCAGGGAGTCATGGATGCAGGAAATGAAAAGGATTTAAGTCACCAATACCACAAAATACCACACAAGTGTTTACAGTTCTGCCAATGGAAAAATATGATTTTAATGCACAGTATTATAGTAAATAGAAAGTTGAAGTTGTTTTAACCAAGTATTACTTCTGCAGACAAGTACAAGGTGAGCCACCTGTTATCACGCATCCCATAATGAGCATGTGTGTGTGTGTGTGTGTGCGTGTGTGTGCATGTGTGTGTGTGCGTGAGTGTGTGTGCGTGTCAGATGGGCGTGGTCAGTGTGATGGGTGGGCCCTCAGATGAGATGATAGTATTATTATTGTATTGTTGTCATAATTAATATATAGATTTGACCAAATGTAAAAAAGTTAAGAAACATTGTTTGTCTATGCTCTGCTGTGTTCATATGAATAGTAGCAAACTAAATGAATCACACTGATTTGTTTCACTCCAACACTGTGTTAATTGATCAATGAATCCTGTGTGTATATTCAGAAAGACAGAGGTAGATGTTACTATACTAGTTATTTTTATTCAAAAAGTTTAACATATTTACAACACATCATTAGATCATTTCAAATATGTACAAAGGGGGACAGGGGAGGGGTTTGTTTTGAGGAGTAGAAAAAGGGTGAGGGCGGGGGCTTCTCCACCTCTTCTCTCTCCTCCAGCTCATCTCGGCCTCCTCCTTTCTGTAGCTCAGTCCCATAGTTGGAGTTTTCTCCTGCTGCAGTTTCGTTTCCTTTCGGCCCTGAAGCAAGCACCTTCTCGTTCTCCTTCTCCATGTTGACCTCCACCTCACTGCTCACTTGTGCAGACTTGCTTCCAGAATTTTAGCCTTGGCCTGACAGTCAGTGAGCTCGGCCAAGCAGTCAACATAGGCTCTGAGGCGAGCATGCCCTTTCTCTACCTCCTTCGTTATGACAACATCTTTGTCTTTCAGCTGGTTTTCCAGCTGCTCCACCTTCTCCGTCAGGGCCTGGATCTCATTCTCCTTCTCCGTCTCCATCTCCCTCTCGGTCTCAGTCTCAATCTTAATCTCCCTCTCCTTCTCCTTCTCCTTCTCCTTCTCCGTCTCCTTCTCCTTCTCCTTCTCCTCCTCCTTCTCCTTCTCCACCGCCATCTTTATGATATCATCTCTGTCTTTAAGATGGTTTTCCAGCCGCCACACCTCCTCCTTAAGAATCAAAATGTTCCTGTTGGCTCGGAGGATTTCGACATTGTAGATCGTCACAAGTTTCTCCTTCTCCTTGTCCTTCTCCTTGTCCTTGTACTTCTCCTTCTCTTTCTCCTTCTCTTTCTCTTTCTCCTTCTCCTTCTCTTTCTCCTTCTCTTTCTCCTTCTCTTTCTCTTTCTCCTTCTCTTTCTCTTTCTCTTTCTCCTTCTCCTTCTCTTCCTCCTTCTCTTTCTCCTTCTCCTTCTCTTTCTCCTTCTCTTTCTCCTTCTCCTTCTCCTTCTCTTTCTCCTTCTCCTTCTCCTTCTCCTTCTCCTTCTCCACCTCCACCTCACTGCTACATCCTGTATCAGGCTGGGGTGGCTCCTGGTGCAGGCTTGCTTCCATCAGCTTAACCTTGGCCTGACAGTCAGTTAGCTCAGCAAGGCAGTCCAGGTAGGCCCTGAGGCGAGCGCGCCGTTTCTTCACCTCCTTCGCTATGACAACATCTTTCTCTTTCAGCTGGTTTTCCAGCTGCTCCACCTTCTCCGTCAGGGCCTGGATCTCATTCTCCTTCTCGGTCTCGGTCTCAATCTCCTTCCTCTTCTCCTTCTCTTTCTCCTTCTCTTTCTCTTTCTCTTTCTCTTTCTCTTTCTCTTTCTCTTTCTCCTTCTCCTTCTCCTTCTCCTTCTCCACCGCCATCTTTATGAACTCATCTCTGTCTTGAAGCTGGTCTTGCAGCTGCCACACCTCCTCCTTAAGAGCATTAATCCTCCTGTAGGCTGTGAGGAGTTCGTCATTGAGGATCTTCAGAATATCTGGTTTCTCCATGGTTCACCACAGAGAGTAGATGTATCTTTTGAAGAAGCTGTTGGATGAGTTGATGCACTATTTTCCGAAGAAGTGTCTGCTCTTGTCTGGAACTTGAAGTCAAAAGGCTTTATGTCTGCAGGTGACAGGATGAAATAGTGTGTAAGATTTAGGTGAATTTGATCAATCAAACATTCAATATAAAACAATTGACACAGATAGAGAGACACACGCAGAGAGAATGAGAGAGAGAGAGAGAGACAGACTGGCTGGTTTAAGCGAGAGATTGAGATTGAGAGAGAGAGAGAGAGAGAGAGAGAGAGAGAGAGAGAGAGAGAGAGACTCCCCTCCTGCTACGTGTGTATCTGGTTGCCATGGAAACTCAACTGAATGCAACTGCTCTCTCCTCACTGGAAAGAGAGAAATCTAAACTCTGAGTGCACCACTCAAACAACTATAATTCAGAAACTATAAGTCCTATCTGTGAAATAAAGACATCGGGAGAATTCCAAGACTTTGCCGGACACACAGATATATTTGAAATTTGTGAGAGTAAAAAAATGGGACCGTGTGAGCAAGTTATGCAAGTTGATGCTCCTTCCAGAAAAGTTTTCTCTGAAATAACATTAGACCCAATAGAAAGGGATTGTTTTTTTCCTTAAAGCAGCTACACACCTCATGTAATGTGCTCCTAGCATTAACTTAAGCTTCCGTCAACTTGTTCTTCAACACATGCAAACTACACATTAACCAAAAAATCACCAGTAAATTTTTTGGGGAAATAAATCTTCCCTCATCAATCACCATGGCACCAAGCCCCTTTGATTTGAATTTGAATCGGAATTTGATTGGCAGTGATGGAAGCTGTTTTTTTTTTTTACCTGTTCTTAAATACTAAAGTTAAACACCAAGGTTAATCTTCCCAATGTTACAAAACACATCGTTTGGTAGAATAAGATGTGAAATGGGAACATTTCCTGGTGCTACAGGTGTTTTGTCCACAATGCCTCGCTCTGCCTGGCCTCGGTGACCTAACGCTACTTAGCATTACGTTAACACATTTCACTCATTAAGATAAGCAGCAGAAAACACAAAAGAAGCCAGCAACAATATTTTCACATTTGTCATAAAAGCAACAGAAAACCGCACATTATCAACATGTAACAGCAGAAGCTTCATATTATACAGTGGTTTAATTTCAAACTTGAATAATGAGCCTGAATTGTATTGGTTAGCATGCTGGGTAAATACAGTGAGAGGGTGAGACATGACTTACCTCAGTCAAGGTCAGAGTGCAATAGCAGCTGTCTTAAAATTTAACAGTATTTAAAGCAATCAACAGCCAATCAGAGGTCTCCTATCAAAATACCAACTTTGATGCTGTTCATCAAAGCATCAAAGGAGGTATTGAGAGAGTGTCCCTGTCAATCAAAATAATCTTCTATTTCAAATCTTAGCATCTGGTTGCTATGGTGATATAACCACCTACTGATGAGGAAGTTTTGCGATCATTTATTTCTGTAAATAAAAACAGGACGTTTCATTTTGGTGGACTTTTAATTGCGTCATTCTTGCAGCATCTGATCTTTAATTTTTTTAATGGCTCCTGTCTTATCACCTTCTTGTCTTAGTATTTATATATATATATATATACATATTATATATATATATATAATATATATTTACATATATGTTTATATACATTAACATATGCATGTAATAAATGAAACAAAATACATTGTTCATTTCGTCGTGTAACTCTTAGCCGCAGTATTTCATCACAAACGAACATGTGAACATTATACAACCCAGGATATTTCCAAACAAAATTCAGACTTAAATAGTTTAAATTTATTTTACCAAGAGGTTCATGTCACACTGTATGGAGAATATTTAAGATAAGACGATTTTCTACAACCACAAATTCCATTGCACAAGTGTTTTGCAGCAGAAAATACCTTCATAGGTGTCTATGGATGAGAGTAATTCAACTCAGAGCTCAAACAAAACCTAAAGAATCACGGAGACGGATGACCAATTACAATACATATGATTAACTGGATATGAAATGACTTCTACAAGAGGATATGACATTTTGATCATTTTGCGCAGCCCTAGTTTTCATTGAAATGCTTGTTCTCTCGCATGAAAATACTTTGTTCTTTAAAATGCACAACAATGTTTGTCAGTAGGACTTCCTGATATCTTCCTCAACGATGAATGGACACACATTCTGTTCATCCACCGACTGCCCTACCTTACACATGGCATGACAGTATGATTTTGAAGGTCGGATTTCAAAAACATCTCAGAGTTAATTTTTACTGTTTTAGATTCTTAGTACTGGAGATTCTTAACATCTTTCTGTCTAAAGTTGATTTTAGGTCTATTTAAGAAGACGTGTACTGTTTGTAGTGATCTATTAATGCAAAATGCAACAAATTGGTAGCTAACATGGTCTATCAATGAGGCCTAACTGGTTTGACCGCTATAGAGGCTGTTGGAATATATGAACTTCATTTGTTTGGTTAATCTTTATAGTTATTTCTAGTTTCTTGGTAGTTGTTTGTTCTGCCTTAAAAGATATAAAACAAGCACGACGATTTCCATGACTTTTATAACTTCAGACGACAAGAAATAGCAAATAACGATTCAAAGGGAGCAAACAACATGGAACCTCGAACAAACACAGGAGAAATGATACATGTAAAATGATTTAGAACAGTCAATTATATTAATGATTAGATAATAAGATATAACAAATACGATTCTTAGTTTCAAAATGTATTCAAAGGAGAGACGTTTAAATGTGCAAGAATATTGACATTGACAAATGTGACAACTGAAACAATAACATTTGTATTGGAAGCTATCAAATCTGCACCATCAGCAAATGTAGTCATCCTTATAAATCCTAAACATCTCATTTAATTCAATTCAAAAATATATCAGGAAGCACTATTTTGACATGTGACCATCAAATACTACAAATTGCAGCACTGACTGAGCTTTCTCATAGGTTTGACCCAATAGTTAAGTCTCTGGGCTTCAGAAGAGAGTTTCCCTTTAAGTGCCACAATAAGAATCCTTTTCCAACAGGTTGGACATCTCCATCCAGGACAGGTCCCACTGCACCTCCGTCACATCCAACTTGGTGGCAGGAAGCACCCCTGCTGGAACTTCCTGTTTGGAGACGATGCCCGGTATGCCAGATGACCAGTCCACCCCTGATTACTGCCCAGGGCTGGAAATCAGTGTCGTATAAAGATGGTGATGGGTTCCATGAAGATGTTTGGATTTGAAACACTATGGAAGATTTATTAATAGAACATCTGCTATATTTTTTATTTATGCGTTCATATGTGGACTTTTCAATCACTTTAAGGTAAGAAGCACCCTGCACCCATGACTATTAGGCTGTGTCACTGTTTCCTGTTTGTGGACTGAGGGAGCATCAGTACATAGATAACACGGTGTCTAATTGCCCTCTACAGGCAATTTGAGGAACTGCACCTGGAAGCTGTTTTGATTTAATTTCTGAAAACACCACAGTCAGTTTTGCTTTAATCCTTTTTCCACAGCATGAATGACCCATAAACCGAAACGTAGCCCTTGCCACAAGTAAGAGGGAAGGTTTTTATTAAGCCTCTGCCAATGTTCAACGATCCCACGTATCCCCGTAAAATAATGTTGTATTTAGGTGGTGCAACTTCACCTTTCCCCCCCAACTACAATAAAAGTTCTTGCATTTTTCTGTGACTGTTTTACCTGTTATTCAAAAGTTGCTCAGTAACTAAATTGGAATTTTTTATTACATCCCTAAACAAATAAAGATTATTCCAGAGACCATAAAACGCGCTAAAGAATGATTCCAGAGCTTTGAGGTTAACAAGCCAAAAAACATCAGTCATACAATGGACCACCACATCCAACACATCACCCTAAAATATATAAGAAGAAGAAGAAGAAGAAGAAGAAGAAGAAGAAGAAGAAGAAGAAGAAGAAGAAGAAGAAGAAGAAGGAGTGATTTGCTGTTATGTTCGATTTCAACATTTATTAAGTCAAAACAGCCATAAGTCTACATAATAAACAATAATCTGAAAATATAGGTATGCCTACAAACACGCACATACAATCACACACGCAGATATGTAAACTATATACATAGTTTTTTAACTTTATACTGATTTTGTGAACTTTTTAAAGTAAACATAAACTTTTTCTGATGAGTTTTCTGGCTGGACAGGAGCTTCTCTGGCTCTGCAGGTCAATGATGTAGATTTATCTTGTTTTGTTTATTGAACCAAGCTAAATAAAATGAGACTTTAACTTCATCTTAGATTTATTTTAAATTGTTTGGTTAATTTAACTCACAAACTGGGGGAGGGTCGTTGTCGGCTGTTGTATCCTCCGGTGCGCTAGGGGGCAGTGAGCAGCTCAGGCTTCTGTTGGGTCAGGAGTAAATTAACAAAAAGAGAAAGACGACACAACAACAGTTATAACACACGCAACGAGCGATGAGGTGAGTGTTCACACGCGTTTCTTTTTTTTTGCTGCTACGTTGTTTTTAGCTACCTACTAGCCTATCTTGTCATGAAGTCGTCTTTTTCCTCTTAAATAAAAACATGCTAGGTGCTTAGCCCGTTGACAAGATGCGCTTTAGCCTTAGCAGATGTGTTTATACATGACACTACATCGTGTTTATGTAAATAACGACGGGACATGAACTCATCTGGTTACAATTGCAAGGGAAAGGTCGAACCCTATCAGAGCTTCACACAAATCAGTGACTAGCTCTCATGAAAACAAACAATGTGTAATGGAGACAAGTCGCCCTCAGGTCTCAGTCAACACAGACAGGTGGCAGTCACGTGATTCCCACAGACTGGTTATACAGAGGTCATTAGCATAAAGGTAACATCACTGTCTTCTCTTCATTCTCCTCAGGCTTTAATCTGGAAGTTGTTTGTTTTCCATCATGGAGGCTGCAGCTGACTTTCTGAGAGTGTTCCTCCCTGAGGTAGGGGGATCGTCTCTGACACTCAGCCTCTTCCTCATCTTTCTAGGTCTTCTGTACTGGTGAGTAAATACTTCAGCATCTGATTTGTTAGGAAACTCTACTTCTCTGTCCCAGTCCACTGATGCACTCACACATCAGCTGTGATTTGTAGTTAAAGGGATAGTTCACGATACAAATGTAATGCCCTCATTACCAGTTGGCACTGTGCCGAGGGAGAAGGTGAAGAGTCCACAGATCGCGTTTGGAGTTTCAGGGGTGAACAGTGTTGCAGCTAAATACAGTATGATTGAAGTAAACGGTGACCACTTCTCAAAGCTTAAAAAAAAATAACATTAAATTGCCATGTTTACCCCTGAAACTCCAGAAGTGTTTTGTGGACTTAAACACTTCACCCACCACCTCCATTGGCATAGAGGTGAGTAGATAATGAGGGGATTTACATTTTTCTGTGAACTATCCCTTCAAAAGGTCCCAAATAACTCTAATCAAGAAGCAACCTGAATATTTATTTATATTTATATTCTTTTATTCTATTCATCCACCACTCATCAACACAGCTCTGTGCCCTGTCTTCTAGGTATGCATATTACCCGTATTCAGTCCTTTCTCGATGTGGCATCAAACATCCGAAGCCATTACCTTTCTTGGGCAACATAATGATGTTTCGCGAGGTAAGACTTTTTCTTATCTTTAACCTGTGTCAGTTTGTTTGGATTATGAGCCCCCCCCCTAAATTGCATCAGTGAACATTGTTCCTCAATCTTCTGTTCAGGGTTTTTTCGGCCCAGTCGCTGATATCATAAGGACACATGGCAGAGTTTGTGGGTAAATAAAATAACCTCTGTCTGAACACTGAACAATTTTTTTACATTTTGAAATGTAACCCTGAAATAAATCAGCAGCATTATGATGATTTGGTTTGAATGAGACTCTCCTTGGTGTCTATCAGCTACTACTTGGGACGCAGACCGGTTGTGGTGGTTGCAGACCCTGACATGCTGAGACAAGTGATGGTCAGAGACTTTAGCAGTTTCCAAAACAGAATGGTGAGGACACAACTAACCTAACTAAAGCAAAACATATACTGTATATTATGTGTTTACTAGTGATGGGGTAATGATAACAGTAGTTTGTACCTGTACTCAACCGGTTCTTCTGTACAGACTATTCGCTTTGCCACCAAGCCCATGGCGGACTGCCTGCTCATGCTGAGGAACGAGCACTGGAAGAGAGTGAGGAGCATCCTGACCCCGTCCTTCAGCGCTGCCAAGATGAAGGAGGTGAGATAAACAGACCTGGATTATTTTAGCACAAGTTAGAATGAGCTGGTTTGTGTTTCAAGGACCTTGGAAGTGAGGACACAGAGAGAAGGTGGAGGAGTTAAACCTGTAACTTTCATGGTTTGGTACAAAATGTTTCAATGGTGTTTGTGTATTATGACTGTGTTTCTAGAGCCGCCTGTTATTTTTCTGTGATCTTTATGGATCAATAATGGATTTGAGTGATATTGACTCAGCCACTCACAGTAAGTTTGTCTTTTTCTTTTAGATGGCTCCACTCATCAACACAGTCACCGACGTTCTGATGAACAACCTGAATGTTTACGCTGAGTCAGGAGAGGCCTTTGACATCCACAAGTAACGAAATTAAATAATAAAACAATAGACAAAGGAAGGTGTCTCCTTCTGTCCTGCCTCATGTTTTTTTACATGTGTCTGTTTCACAGATGTTTTGGCTGCTTCACCATGGATGTTATTGCCAGTGTGGCGTTTGGAACTCAGGTGGACTCTCAGAAAAACCCAGATGACCCATTTGTCCGTCACGCTCAGATGTTCTTCTCCTTCTCTTTCTTCAGGCCCATCGTACTGTTTTTCAGTGAGTCCAATGTACTGATGTTGTAAAATTATTTGTTTATTATATTATGTATGTTTTGTACATTGAGCCAGTTTGGGTCAAACAAATAAATGTGGTTTGTGTGTCCAGTTATGTTTCCTTTCCTCGCGGCTCCTCTGGTGAAAATCATCCCCAACAAACGACTTGCCAGGATGAACGGGTTCTTTGTCAACTGTATCAAGAAGATCATCACGCAGAGGGAGGAGCAGCCTCCTGAACAGGTGAATCTTTTGGACATTTATTTATCTAAAAATGCAACTTGTGGAAACTGAACTCAAGAGCATTCCCACGTTTTCCTTTTTATCTTAGATGATTTGTTTGAATTTATTGAATCTATCATCTGCATCTCCTACAAGCTATTTTTTCTGATATATAGGTTTTTTGCATAAATCCGTCAATCCTTTAATTTTCTTGTAGAGGCGTCGAGACTTCCTCCAGCTGATGTTGGATGCTCGAACCAGCAAAGAGTCTGTGTCTTTGGAGCACTTCGATACACTGAACCACACTGATGAGCCCAATCCCAGGAACCAGCAAGCGCAGCCATCGGCCTCGGATCAGGAGGCCCACAGCAGGGCTCCTCAGAAAAAGATGATCTCTGAGGATGAGATCGTGGGTCAGGCTTTTGTCTTCCTCCTGGCCGGCTACGAAACCAGCAGCAACACCCTGGGCTTCACCTGCTACCTGCTGGCCATCAACCCTGAATGTCAACACAAAGTACAGGAAGAGGTGGACGAGTTCTTCACGAGACATGTGAGTGTATTCACCGATTGTTTAATCTGATCTTCTTTGATTCATTTAGTTATGCCAGAAGACAGTGATGGGTTTTATCTTGTGCTACCTGTTGTTGTAGGAGTCACCAGATTACACTAACGTTCAGGAGCTGAAGTACTTGGACATGGTTGTATGTGAAGCACTGCGCCTCTACCCTCCTGGATTCAGGTAAAGAAAGATTTATGCTTGTATATATGATTACATGGACTAAGACCACAACGGTTATCACATATGAAGAAGAAAAAGTATTTGAGGTCTATAAATATTGTAGTCATTATATTCCGCTGCATTCTGTCCCACAAAGGTTTGCACGAGACATCGACCAGGACTGTGTGGTGAATGGACAGTTTCTCCCTAAAGGAGCATCTCTGGAGATCCCAGCAGGCTTCCTCCATTACGACCCAGAGTATTGGCCAGAGCCGCAGAAGTTCATCCCTGAGAGGTAGGAGGCAGCTGGAGGAGTTAAGCACAACTATAAACCTGTTTTCAGCTCGGTAACCGCAGACATTTTGGGAAATGGATCCTCCAGACGTGTCACTATGATCAGATACTGGTGGATTAACATGAAAACCATGTCAGTGACTGTCCCTGTTACTGACTTCATGGCTTGCAAAATAAATGTTATATCCACATCTATCTGAGTTTAGCAATTAATTATATTCCTAGGAGTTATCTACAAAAGGCAACTTTAAATACTAAAAGAACATGATATAGTTTAAAATAAATCTAGACGATATTTTACCAACTCGTTTACAATCTTATTTCAATCTAAAACTGTTGAGTATATTTAACATTATTATTACTCCAGCATTACATTTTATTCAATGTGGTATTAAAAAGATCCGACATAAACCCTGTAAAAACACTTGTTACCCATTACTCAAAATTTACGTTTTTGTTTCTCTACAGATTCACCCCCGAGGCCAAGGCCAATCGACATCCATTTGTTTACCTACCGTTCGGGGCCGGTCCCCGTAACTGTGTGGGCATGAGGCTCGCTCAGCTGGAGATCAAAATGGCTTTAATTCATCTGTTTCACAAATTCAACATCGTGGCCTGCACTGAGACAAAGGTGGGTCGGACACTTCAGACGACAATCTAATCAACATGATTTTCAGGTTTAGAAAGGATTCAAACTTACAAAGGAGTAATTTGCAATTTATTTGAGGTTTCTGCTGAGGTGGAAACAGAAATAAACCTGCAGAGATGCAGTCTGACAGCTAATACAGGTTTAATGCTATAGATTGTTCCCTCAACATCCCATCATCCTACAAACACTGATATGTATATCAGTGTTATAAAAAGGAGAACATCAAAGCATATTTTGTTTGTACAGTCAAAGTGCATCTACAGTAGCAAAGACGTCATAGCTGTCAAAAAAATCCAGCCCAACAAGACAAACCACTGTCTACACAGACAGGTTGCACACAAACTGCTGTTGCCACGCCTGGCACATGAATTGTGCTGATGTAAAATACTGTTATTAGTTATTAATGGTGTTTTTATTAGAAATCTATCATTACTGTAATTTACCCTACATCCACAGTACAACATGAACCTCTATGGAAAAAGTCTTACATGTGGTATTTTCTTCTTTCCTCTGTGTAGGTTCCTCTCGAGTTGAAGTCATCAAGCACGTTAGGACCCAAAAATGGCATATTTGTGAAAATCGAAAAAAGAAACTCGGGAGGAGTTTGATTGAATTCAACACTAGATGATTAGAAACCCACTGTTCATCCTCTTGGCTGGTGGAACAAGTTACTAATCATCCAATAGGTCCATGTTGAAAAAAAATTCTGGATTTCCTTAGAACTTTAATTCGTAAATTTAAGTACCATGTATACCTCAATCGTTGCGCTCATCTCGTGCCTTTTCACTGAGGCGGGAGCCAGAGAGTGGCCCTAAGATGAGCATTGCTTTGCTGCTGTGATAAATTAAACGTTGGACCCCCCACGGATGACAGAGGGAGCTGGAGATCGTGTGAACAAAGACATAGGAGTGAAAAAAGGAAAAGAATTGTGCTCTGCTGAAAGAGCAACCAGCATTACTGAGTAATTCTGAGTATTTTATTTTGAAAAGGCTGTAACTGCACTGTCAGTCTATTTTGGTGATTCCATTCATGAGAAGTTGAGTTCTCTTTTTAAGCTGCTTTAGTGGCCTAGTCTTTCTACCTCCATTACAAGCCACTTCACAAACCGCCTCCCCCCCACCACCTCTTCTTCATACTGAATCTGACCTCACAATGTCACATGTTGTCATTGATGCCTGTTAGATGCCGGGGTCTTTTAGATGCTGCTCACAGAGCCATACCACCAAATATAAGTTACTGCAATTATTGAAATCTAACTAATTTTATCGAGAGTTCTGAACAGTAGTTTTTATTTCACCATTAGCAGGTGGATGCAGGTTTGTACCACAGAGTATCTGGGTCACTTAAAGGGTAGAAAACCGGAGATTTCGAGAATAAGATCATAATATTGGGAGATTAAAGTAGAATTTAAGGCTGTGTGTGATTTTTAAAGGAGGAAGATCAGCCTGTCACCTGTGTTAAAATCCGGAATGTGGAGAATCTTGTTTAGTTCTGTAAGTAGCTTTCTCAAATAACAAAAATATTGGTGTTAAAGAACCATGTGGACCTCTTGACCATTGTATTGGTTGCTGGTTAGTTCCTCAAAAAAAGAAACATTTTTTTATTTAGGGTTAGGATTTAGACTTTTTTTCTCATACAATTACAACTTAATTTTTGTAATATTATGATCTCATTCAGGAAATCTCAGCATTTTCAATCTTTAGTCCAACCCCAATACTCCGTAAGTTTGCACTGTGGCATTATGATTTTTTTGAATACCTGTTTCCTCTTTTTTGATGTGATTATTTTTTGTCTCAACAGCTGCTCTGTTGAATTTTAACCAACGTGTTGGGAGCGAGTCTGAGTTCATGAATATTTATTGGAGTCATTAACCCATTTTTATTTTTGAATAAATTTAATAAGTTTTCTGTTAATGATGATTCACCATGTGTGTAGTTCAGTGACTTAAGAGATAAAATGTGAATAAAAACAGGACTGCTAGTTACATGTAAAATGGGTTAAATTCCACTTGGGTGTAATTAAATATTCTAAGATAATGAGATTTCATTTTATTGGCTGCACTGGGAAAATAAAGGTTTAAAATACTGACAAATGTTTCTCTTCATTTCAGAGGTAAATATTAAAATTATGAGTGTATAGATTTATATATCAAATCTAACGCTCTATAGAATGCCATTCTTGTTTGATAACTGGAATGGCTGCTGAGGCATCAGTGCCATGGAACTAATACTGATTCACAGGTTTCCCTCTATTTCTCGCCGTCATCTGCTCTTTCTGCCTGAACACACAAACAAAACTAAAAGTTAGTGAGAAATAAGCTTTCTTCCATACGACACCCATCTGTATAGTGTTTAACAGTCAAGAATGATTGCAGTACTTTACCCTTGTGAATACATTTTTTTCTATACAAATAAGACTTAACATATTAACTCAGGAAGTTCAGATTTGCCTGCAGGCTGAGTTTATAACCTGTGGACAAAGTGGGTTTAACAGACACTTCTGATTTAGGCTATTTTCTTTTTTATGAATCCAAAAAGCGGTTATTTAGCATTGAAAGACTTTCCACAGTGAAGGGTTCTGGATCATGTTGATGCTGTTAATTTACTCTAAGGCATGATAAATGTCTTACTACTGTTATGGCTGTTTACTGTGCACTTAGCTGATACATCAATGTCTTCCAACTCCTGTTGACCTTTATTTGTGCAACTGTGTGCTGGATTTGATTCCTCTTTTTGTAACAGTGATACCAGAAAGCAGAAGGTGCTGTCTGCTTTCTGTTTTGTCTCCTGTTTATGTTGACATTATGTTTGTTGCACTCTGAGCCACGTTGCTGGCTGTGTAACCCTCTGCAGAGCTAATAATCAAAACTCTGAGGCAACTCCGTTCTGAGAAACTCATTATTTCAAATCTCATGATAAATTTCCACGATAAGTCCTTTGCAGATATGAAGAGAAGTACGTGCTGAAAGACAACAGATAAACAAGTCTTTAATAAAGTTAATATTCAATCTTTATTTCTATAGTATATATATATATCTTTATAGAGGGCAGTGAGCAGCTCAGCTACATATCAGCTACCTACTAGTCCAGCTTGTCATGAAGTTGTTTTTTCCTCTTAAATAAAAACATGCAAGGTGCTTTGCCCTTTGACAAGAGGAACTTTAGCCTTAGCAGATGTGTTTTACATGAAACTACATTGTGTGTATGTGAAGGTAACACAGGACATGAACTCATCTGGTTACAATTGCAAGGGAAAGGTCGAACCCTATCAGAGCTTCACACAAATCATTGACTAGCTCCCATGGAAACCAACAAACAAATGTGTAATGGAAACCAGTCGCCCTCAGGTCTCAGTCAACACAGACAGGGGCAGTCACGTGATTCCCACAGCCTGGTTATACAGAGGTCATTAGCATCAGGATAACAACACTGGCTTCTCTTTTTTCTCTTCAGGCTTCAATCTGTCATGGAGGCTGCAGCTGACTTTCTGAACGTGTTCCTCCCTGAGGCCGGGGGATCGTCTCTGACACTCGGCCTCTTCCTCATCTTTCTAGGTCTTCTGTACTGGTGAGTAAATACTTCAGCATCTGATTTTTTTTATGAAACTCAACTTCTCCGTCCAAGTCAGCTGAGGCACACACTCATCAGCTGAGTTCTGTTGATAAAGGGATAGTTTATGGTAAAAATTTAAATTCACTCATTAGCTTCTCTTCACTGAGTGTCAGGGGTAAACAGCGTTGTTACTTTTCCCAGCTATGTTTTTATGTTATTGTAGATATAAGGGTTAGGGTTAGTGTCTGCAAAGTTCATTTAGGGACACTTTAGTAGCTCTCTCCCTCTTTCTCTCTCCCCCCTGCTGGTCCTGTAAGGAAGTGTAGCGGGGGTGCAGCAAGTGTGTGTGGTTGTGTGTGTGTGTGTCTATGCGTGTGGGTGTTTGTGTGTTTTTCCAACATTAAGGTTTCAATTAGATTGTTTGGCCTTGTTTAACATTAGTTTTCTTTCTGATAAATTGTTTGATTTCTGCTTTCGTTTGTTTTATTTTATTTTGTTCTTTGTTCTATGGGCAACGTGCAATCCTGGAGTAGTGGCTTGAATAATTGGTTTTATTGGCTCCGTAAACTAGAGACCCTCTAAATCATGTGTCACACTTGAATAAATTATCTATTTCTGGAATGATCAGCCTCCTGTCCTGTTTATTTGGGACATATGTGGTGAACCCGATTGGCATTGAACTGTCAGCCCCAAACTTTTTACCACTACAAGAAAGAAACATTAAATGCGTCCACACTGCTCCTGTGGTGTCATCCAAGTGTCTGTAAGCCCTGACATTCAAATTCAACTCAAAACGGTGTGATTTACACCATGTTTACCCCTGAAACTCCAAAACTGTCTTGTGGACTCTTCACCCAAAATCTCCATTGGTATAGTGGGGAGTAGCTAATGAGGGAATTTACATTTTTCTGCGAACTATCCCTTCAAAAGGTTCCAAATAACTATAACCATAAGCAAACAGAATATTGTATTCTATTCATTGATCACTCATCAACACAGCTCTGTGCTCTGTCTTCTAGGTATTCGTATTACCCGTATTCAGTCCTTTCTCGATGTGGCATCAAACATCCGAAGCCGTTACCTTTCTTTGGCAACATATTCATGTTTCGCGAGGTAAGACTTTGCGTTGAATTACCCCTGGTGTCCCTTCACTTGTTCTTATCTTTAACCTGTGTCAGAGTTTGTGTGGGTTATGAGCCCCGCCCTCCCCAGATCAATGTCTAACCCATCAACCACCTCCCACAGTGAGAGGGAGACAGTGATGCCTCCCTTCATTTGTTTAATGCCCCTCTGTTTAAGTCAAGGTTAACAGGTGAGTCTTAGTGCCGTCCCTCTTGAGCATGTGAAAGAGTTGTGAGGCTGATTACTCATCACACTGTTGATTTTTCTGTGAACTACATTAGTTACCATTGTTCCTCAATCTTCTGTTCAGGGTTTATTCGGCCCAATCGCTGATATCATAAGGACACATGGCAGAGTGTGTGGGTAAATTAAATAATTACTGTCTGAAAACTTCACATATTACAATTTTTCCACATTATGAAATGTAACCCTGAAATAAATCAGCAGCATTAAGATGATTTCATTTGAATGAGACTCTCCTTGGTGTCTATCAGCTACTACTTGGGACGCAACCCGGTGGTGGTGGTCGCAGACCCTGACATGATCAGACAAGTGTTGGTCAGAGACTTCAGCAGTTTCCCAAACAGAATGGTGAGAACACAACTAACTAAACTAAAGCAAAACATATGCTGTATATTATGTGTTTACTAGTGATGGGGTAATGACAACAGTTGTTTGTACCTGTACTCTCCTGTTCTTCTATACAGACTGTTCACTTTCCCACCAAGCCCATGTGTGACTCCCTGCTCATGCTGAGGAACGAGCGCTGGAAGAGAGTGAGAAGCATCCTGACCCCGTCCTTCAGCGCTGCCAGGTTGAAGGAGGTGAGATACAGGAAGCAGACGCTAGTTTGGCACTAGTTAGAATGAGCTGGTTTGTGTTTCAAAGACCTTGGGAGTGTGAAGTTGGAGGACACAGGGAGAAGGCGGAGGAGTTAAACTTGTAACTTTAAAGGTTTGGTACAAAATATTTCAATCGTGTTTTGTTACATTTTAACATAGACAATGTATTAAATGGTGATAATGAAATCACAGCAACGTACACAGCTTACGTTGCAGTTTGGTGGAACTTTCAGGCCAAAGCCTGTCGGCCTTGTACTGCAGGAGAAGATATCTAATGAATTTACAGCCTCTGCTTTTAACTTAAAGGACCCATCGTATGCCCATTTCACCACAGTTGATATGGTTCCTTGGGGTCTTAATGAAATGTCTGTAACATATTTTGGTCAAAATACCACAAGGATCATTTAAAACAGCCCTCCTCAGATTGACCTGTTTTGATTGCCCCGCTCCCCCCTCTCAGCTCACAATTTCCTGTGGTGTTTATGTATCAATACTGGACTTAAGTGATATTGACACGACAGATTCCACTCACAGTAAGTTTGTCTTTTTCTTCTAGATGGCTCCACTCATCAACACAGTCACAGACGTTCTGATTAACAACCTGAATGTTTATGCTGAGTCAGGAGAGGCCTTTGACATCCACAAGTAACGAAATAAAATAATAAAACAATAAACAAAGGAAGGTGTCTCCTTCTGTCCTGCCTCATGTTTTTACATGTGTCTGTTTCACAGATGTTTTGGCTGCTTCACCATGGATGTTATCGCCAGTGTGGCGTTTGGAACTCAGGTGGACTCTCAGAAAAACCCAGATGACCCATTTGTCCGTCACGCTCAGATTTTCTTCTCCTTCTCTCTCTTCAAGCCCATCGCGTTAATTTTCCGTGAGTCCAATATAATGATGTTCTTATTATTTATTTATTATATTATGTATGTTTTGTACATTGAGCCAGGTTGGGTCAAACAAATAAATGTGGTTTGTGTTTCCAGTTGCGTTTCCTTTCCTCGCGGCTCCTCTGGTGCGACTCATCCCCAACAAACGACTTATCAAGATGAATGACTTCTTTAACAACAGCATCAAGAAGATCATCACGCAGAGGGAGGAGCAGCCTCCTGAACAGGTGAATCTTTTGGACATTTGTTTATCTAAAAATGCAACTTGAGGAAACTGAACTCAAGAGCATTCCCACGTTTTCCTTTCTTTCTTTAATGATTTGTTTGAATTTATTCTATCTATCATCTGCATCTCCTTCAAGTTATAGAAAAGATAGCCAATTGACTAAGTCTCATAAAAGTATTAACTACAAATTTGGAACTCTGATTAATAACTAAATTAATAACTATAACTAAAATTACCATATAGAGAGTTAACTAAGTTGAAGGATATGTAATTATTGACAGTGTAGAGGTTGGAAAAATCACACTTATGCAATATTCAATAAAATAATATTTGTGAAAGAAAAACATTTATGAAGATAATAAAGTATAAAAACACAAATGACAAAAGAGGTACTTAGTATATGTGTATGTGTGTGTGTGTCTTTGTGTCTGTGTGATTGAGTGAGTGTATTTTCAAAATGGCGGCTGGCCCCTATGAGGGCAATAAACCATCCCCCTAGTATGTTTACAACATGTAGCGGGGATCAGAGAGATGGAGCGGAGATATGCGTGTGGGCTGGTGCCATGTTAGAGAAAGAGTAAAAAGCAAAACACAACTAACATTAACTTTCAAATAACTTGTAACCAAAATATCACAGCAACACAAATCAAGCTCCTGTTTTTGTGGTTCTGCTGAGCAATGCAGCTCTTATGCTGAGGTCCATAAGCAGGCGCTCGTGTCGCTGCCTCTTGGAAGGTTTTCACAGTCTGCTCCAGTCAGGCCTGCTTGAAGGTTGGTAGAGCTTGGATTTGGAGGAGGTTTCCCTGTTGATTGGGCTGCACAGCTCCTCCATTGAAGCTGAGAAGACGGAGAGGTGGGCTCCTCTCGTAGGGTTGCGTAGAAAGAGGAAGAAGGGGGGGAGAACTGGGCTTATTTTGGCCTGGTGATGGGGCCAAGAGTGACTTGTGTCCCCGGTCAGTTTTCACACCTCTGTGTGACGTTGATGCCCCCTTGGATACTGAGTTCTGGAGGCTCTGGATTGCCTTCAGAACAAAGGACTTGTGCTCTAGGCTTCTGACTACACATGCAGACCGAACTTCAGTTCACAAACACCAGGTCCCAACACTGTCAATCCTTTAATTTTCTTGTAGAGGCGTCGAGACTTCCTCCAGCTGATGTTGGATGCTCGAACCAGCAAAGAGTCTGTGTCTTTGGAGCACTTCGATACACTGAACCACACTGATGAGCCCAATTCCAGGAACCAGCAAGCGCAGCCATCGGCCTCGGATCAGGAGGCCCACAGCAGGGCTCCTCAGAAAAAGATGATCACTGAGGATGAGATCGTGGGTCAGGCTTTTGTCTTCCTCCTGGCCGGCTACGAAACCAGCAGCAACACCCTGGGCTTCACCTGCTACCTGCTGGCCATCCACCCTGAATGTCAACACAAAGTACAGGAAGAGGTGGACGAGTTCTTCACGAGACATGTGAGTGTATTCACCCATTGTTGAATCTGATCTTCTTTGATTCATTTAGTTATGACAGAACACAGTGATGGGTTTTATCTTGTGCTACCTGTTGTTGTAGGAGTCACCAGATTACACTAACGTTCAGGAGCTGAAGTATTTGGACATGGTTGTATGTGAAGCACTGCGCCTCTACCCTCCTGGATTCAGGTAAAGAAAGATTTATGCATGTATATATGATAAGATGGACCAAAGGCCGGCGCATGCTTCTGCGTTTTCAGAGACACGCTAGGACACGCAAGTACCAGAGCCCCTTGCGTGCCCCTTGCGTGCTTGCATGCGTCGCCCAATTTTTGTAACTTAATGACAAATCTACGCAAACCTCACGCAGCCTGCAAGGCTGTGATTGATCTGCTAACTACATCGTTTCCGGATTCACACCCAATAATACCGGCAGAAACCACGGAGAACGAATATGGACCGAATAGAAGAGCGTTTGGCAGAAGAGGTCCGAAAGTATGACCACTTGGATTAACCCGTCGTTGACGGAATACAAGGACGCGCAGATGGCCTGCAATTCCTAGAAGGAGATCTCGGCTAATGTCGGTTTGCAGGTTGACGAGTGTACGAAGCTGTCAGGACAATTTTGTCCCCCAGAAAAAGGCTATGAGGAGCAGCAGTGGCGATGTAAATATACAGTCAACGACGACTGCCACACACAAAGAAGGCATCTCTAAGGTCGTCTTCGACAAAAAACGTTACTCCACCTACTGTTCTGGCGGTGAATTGCTTTGCAACGCGCGCAATCCTTGGAGAACCATAAATTAAAACGAGTCCGTCTACACAACTGTGTGAAAAGCCTCAGTTTCAGAAGCATGCGCCGGCCTTAAGGCCACAACGGTTATCACATATGAAGAAGAAAAATGGATTTGAGGTCTGTAAATACTGCAGTGTCATTATATTCCGCTGCATTCTGTCCCACAAAGGTTTGCACGAGACATCGACCAGGACTGTGTGGTGAATGGACAGTTCCTCCCTAAAGGAGCATCTCTGGAGATCCCAGCAGGCTTCCTCCATTACGACCCAGAGCATTGGCCAGAGCCCGAGAGGTTCATCCCTGAGAGGTAGGAGGCAGCTGGAGGAGTTAAGCACAACTATAAACCTGTTTTCAGCTCAGTAACAGCAAATATTTTGGGGAATGGATCCTCCAGACGTGTCTCTATGATCAGATACTGGTGGATTAACATGAAAACCATGTCAGTGACTGTCCCTGTTAATGACCTCGTGGCTTGCAAAATAAATGTTATATCCACATCTATCTGAGTTTAGCAATTCATTGGAGTCATCTTTAAATGCTGCTGAAAAATATGGTATAATTATAAATAAATGTTGACAATATAGTTTCAACTGGTTTACCATATTAATTCAATCTCAAACTGTTGAGACTATTATGTTTTATATACTATTATATGTTATATATTATACTATTAAAAAAGTTTGTTTTTGTTTCTCTACAGATTCACCCCAGAGGCCAAGGCCAATCGACATCCATTTGTTTACCTACCGTTTGGGGCCGGTCCTCGTAACTGTGTGGGCATGAGGCTCGCTCAGCTGGAGATCAAAATGGCTTTAGTTCGTCTGTTTCACAAATTCAACATCGTGGCCTGCACTGAGACAAAGGTGGGTCGGACACTTCAGACGACAATCTAGTCAACATGATTTTCAGGTTTAGAAAGGATTGAACCTCACAAATGAGTCATTTGCAATTTATTTGCAATATATAGGTCCATTCCCTTGGAAGATGCACGGCTTCATACTGTGTAGTACTGGTATTTATTTGAGTACAAGGGACTTCTTTCATACAAGGCAATAATCATATTTGTGGCCATATTCAAATCAAAGCCGATATGTAAAAACATTGTGCGGAAGTAGCAGCTCCTCTGCAGAACATGATGTGGAACTGAAAAGCTACATATTTTGCATTGTAAATATGTACAGTGAATAGAAAAAGTTACACAACTGCCCTTCCTTGTGTATATTTATTTCTTGTACATTCAGCTTTTAACAGAAATTGCACAAAAAAAAAAGTCATAGAAGATATCAACAAAATCACGACTGTTTGCTGTCATGGCTCCTAAATGGGGGAATGAGCTCCCAAATGATATCAGGACAGAAAGTCCACAGATCTTCCGCTGCAAACTCAAAACACACCTCTTCCGACTACACCTTGAACAAAAGTTTAAACTAACAATTAAGTAGCACTTAAATGGCACTTACTTCTGTGCCATTTCATGTAGTTTTGCTTTCGTGAAGAAATTGTACTTTCTTGACTCTTGTTGTTCTGGCTTTGTTTCCTCATAGTTGATGCACTTATTTTGAGCTGCTTCTGATAAAAGTGTCACCTGAATGAAATGTAATGTAATGGTAGATCTCGGCTTAAGTTTGGAATGAAAAAGTGATCTTGGGCTCGAATTAGATGTATCTGCATTTGCATCTATAAACATCCCATCATCCTACAAACAGTGATATGTATATCAGTATCATAGAAAGGAGAATATCCGAGCATATATTGTTTGTACAGTAAAAGTGCATCTACAGTAGCAAAGACGTCATAGCTGTCAAAAAAATCCAACAAGACAAACCACTGTCTACACAGACAGGTTGCACCCAAACTGCTGTTGCCACACCTAGCACATGAATTGTGCTGATGTAAAATACTGTTATTAGTTATTAATGGTGTTTTTATTATAACTGTATGATTAGTGTAATTTACCCTACATCCACACTACAACATTAATCTCTGTGTGGAATTTTCTTCTTTCCTTTGTGTAGGTTCCTATTGAGTTGAAGTCATCAAGCACGTTGGGACCCAAAAATGGCATATTTGTGAAAATCACGAGAAGAAACTCGGGAGGAGTTCGATTCAATTCAACACCAGATGATTAGAAACCCACTGTTCATCTTCTTGGTTGGTGGAACAAGTTCCCAATCATCCAATGCAATAAGTTTTCTGATGATGATGATTCACCATGTGTGTAGTTCAGTGACCTAAGAGATAAAAGGTGAATAAAGACGGAACGGCAAAACGGGTTAAATTCCACTTGTGTTTAATTAATTTATCTAAAATAATGAGATTTCATTATATTTGCTGCACTGGGAAAATAAGGGTCTTAAAATAATGACAAAGAACACATTAATTCTTTTTTTATGATGTGTTTATTGCATAACTATAACCATCAGTGAATTTAATTCCGTATCTTGACTTGAACTCTAACCTCTGGAAGTTGTACTTACCAAACTAAACAACAAAATAATAGACACCCCCGACATACATATTAACTAAAGTGACTAAAGTGATAAGTATGTTTACAATCTGTCTAACTATGAATACATGTTTATCATCAGTTCTTCAAGACTTCTGCTTTTCTTCATTTCAGAGGTAAATATTAAGAATGTGAGTGCATAGATTTATATATCAAACCAAACGTACCTTTACCTAAGTGAATTTCTGAATTCAGGAGTCAGCTCAGGACTAACCCTTCTTCCACCACCAACAAAGCCACTAGCTGCTATTGTTTGAAACAAAGGTGATCCCATAAGTAAGTCTTTTTTTGTTTTTTTTTGCCCTGACCAGACCCCTCAGTGTGGGGAAACAACAGTATTATGGTTTATGAGTAGTCAATAACATACTCTGGATAAATCTGCTGTTTTTCAAAGACAACGTAGATGCTGGGTCTGCTCACGTTGTCAACACAGCTTTCATAGTGGGTTCTGCCATCTCCTTTTGCTGGCGGCCGGACATAGCTGCTCGATCCCTGGGTGTACTCCCCCACCAGCACCAGAGCCACAAACATGATCTTGTTCCGGCTGCTTTTGGCGCGGGCATATTTGTCTGAGTAGGACGCATCTCTGGCAAAGTAGCTCCCTGATAAATGAGCAAGTGTTAGTATGGACAGTGTACATAGGAAAAGGTGATGGGCTCTTTTCTAGTTACATTTGTAAAGTATGCTGCTTTGTACAGTCCTAGAACTTGGAATTACACAGTTGACTGATCTACACCAAAACACATTATGGTCATTCCAAGGAAGAGACTTTTCTATGGTGAGTGAATATTGGATACTGGAGAGTTGCAGTCATTACCTCTGCCAAGGAGGTTATGTTGTCATCTGCGTTTGTTTAATTAATAGTAAGCAGGATTATGCAAAAACTACCCAACTGATTTCCAAGACCTTTCGAGGAGTGGAGGGGTATGTCCCAAGGAAGAACCCATTAAATCTTGGTGCAGATCCAAGAATGATTTTTCAGCTTCTTTGATATTGTGAGATTGTGCTTATTACTCAGGGAGTTCATCAACCAACAAATCTGGCTTATTTGGGGATCTGATATCGGTAAGTGTGTGCAATTAGAAGTGATTTGATTGAATTTAAAGAGACTATTGAGGCTTGGCAGAGGTATGAGCTCTACTGAATGCCATTATTGTCTGATTACTGGAACGGCTGCTGAGGCCGTCGCACTCTACCTTTGCCGTAGGCCACGCCGTGGACACCACACATCCTCCAGTCAAAGTTTTGCTCAGAGATGGCCTGAATCAGGGAAGCATCAGTGCCATGGAACAAATACTGCTGATTCACAGGTTTCCCTCCATTTCTCGCCGTCATCTGCTCTTTCTGCCTGAACACGCAAGTAAAAAAAACCAAAAAGTCCATGTAATGATGCATTTTAGCGAGAAATTAGCTTTCTTGCATATGACTGACATCTGTGTAGTGTTTTAACAGTCAATAATGACTACAGTACTTTACCCTTGTGAATAATTTATCAGTTTATCAGACACTTCTCATTTAGGCTATTTTCTTTTTTATTAATACAAAAAAGTGTTTATTTACCATTGGAAGACTTTCCACAGTGAAGGGTTCTGGATCCTGTTGATGCTGTTAATTCTACTCTGAGGCATAGTGCCCCTAAATAACTTCTCAATCATAGTGTAGTCCTTGGCAGAGTTGGTGAGAAGGACATGCTGAAAGACAACAGATAAACAAGTCATTAATAAAGTTTATAGTTAATCCTTATTAAGAGACAGAAAACCGTAAAAAATTGAACTTTACTGATCATACCTTCACCGAGGACAACGCCTGTCCCAACATGTTAGAAGAAATAACTAGAAATTACCACAGATTCACATAAGAGCACTGTGACCTTTGACCGCTGAAATGTAATCGCTTCATCTTTGAGTCCAAGTGACAACTGATCATAACTTGAAGAAATTCCCTCAAGCATTCTTGAAATGTCAAATTTAAGAGGCCAAACACTGAGGACCTTTGACCACTGAAATCGAATCGGTTAATCAGTGAGTCCAAGTGAACATTTGTACCAATTTCTAAGACATTCCCTCAAGACCTTTGGCTACCAAAATCAACTTGATTAATCCTTGACTCCAAGTGCAGTCTTGCATCAAATGCTAAAGGATTCCTTCACTGTGTTCTGGAGATATCGTTTCATAAAAATAAAGCCAGATAGTAAATGCTGTAAAGATACCTTGAATCCAAAATCGGGCAGGAATTTCATGTCCCAGTAGGGTGGGACACTTTCGTCCATGGAGGAGCTGGAAGTGGAGCTCTGTGATGAAGCTCTACAAAAGGAAAACACACACACAGTTAACGACCTATCTGACCGATGATGTCACTTGAGACATCCAAAAGAGCAGTGTTAGAATTGCTGTAAAAGGTGTTAATGATAATACGGTACCTCTCCAGCTTCACTTTCACGTCTTGGGCAGACACGAAGCGAGGCCTCCGTCTGACCTCTCTCTTCGTTTTGTATTTTAAGTTCTCTTGATACATCGGTGGCTTCCCCGGCTCAGCTTTGAAGTGGAGAACATACTTTTGATTGCCAGCACCAAAAGGGATCTCTGTGTCTCCCTCTGCCAGGTACAAGTTCTCCAGTGTCTCAGAAGTGACAGAAGCTTGTTGGTCACCCTAAAGACAACACAGCAAGAGATTAGTCATTTTCATTTATCAAATGTGGGAAAAGCAAATACCCTGAGCTGCGCTGTCTGTAGAAATCTGACTCACCTGTCCGTACTCCAGCCATATCCCCTGTTCATCCTTCCAGGACCAAAGCCACTGTGTCGTGAGAATGAAGTGAGGGGGCTTTGCCAAAGAGGAGGAAGTGGACAGTCGACGAACTGGAGAGCCTCCATATTTCATCCCCACAAAGTCAACTCCCTTCTCAACGGGTTGCAGAGAGCTGAAAGCGAGCAAAGTACAGAAAATACGCGAATATACAAATTATAGAATTACAATGTATGTTTCTCTCAGAAACTAAAAGGCTGGAAGAGCGTTTTTCTCCATTCATGCACCTTCGAAATCCAAGGAAATTGAAAATCCCTGAGTTGGTCAATTCTGGAGACGTGCAGCTTGTATCATTTCCAGGGTCACAGTACGCCTTCTCGATGTCCTCCATATCAGGCAAATCCTTCCAGGTCACGCCATCGCTTTCTAAAACCTGCCATTTGTACGGCAAGTGCCAATGGACACGAACACACTTCTCTGGGGAAGAAAACACCAAGACACAAAGGCCCCAATTTAGCCTGTCAAAGAGATACGGTTATTTTTTCTTAAGTTACTGCACTGGAGATGTGACCCGTGTTATTGTTACCGTTAAAGCTGCAGTGTCTGCGAATGAAGAAAAGGCAGATTTCATTCCTCTCAGCATCAGTCGTGGATTTTGATTGACAAGCAGCACCAGCGGGGGGTCTAGAGACGCTGTTGGAAGGCAGCTGAGGGGGCGTACTCACCGCTGGCGGCACTGAGGAAGACACACATACAATCACTTTGATGATGTAGGAAAAAAACTTGAATTAAGACATTTTCACAAGTAATAAATAATTCTTTACCTGGGACAGGAGCAACAGAGTGACCCATGAGGATGCATTTATTTCTGTAGATCTCATGTAGGTTGTTAATAGTCTCCTGACTCAAGCGGCTCAAAATCTTCATTCCTTTTGCATCAATGTTATGGATTCTCTTACACGAGGAGCCGAACTTACAGTCCCCCTGGATGTAGTGCTGGCAGACGTGAAGCTTGGTGCAGGAGGTGCTGAACTTGCAGGTGCCATGCTCCCCGTTGCCTTTGTTGTAATGGGGGCATATCTACACGGGTATAAAAAGGATTTCATTCAGAAATGTGTGTTGCTTTCTACACAACAGTCACTGGACTCTGAATTTGCACCTGGAGCTGCCGCTGCTGCTGGTGAAACCTACCTCAGGAAGCAGAAAGGGATCATTCTGCAGCAGCAGCTGGAACAGCTGTTTTTCCGTAAAGCCTTGAAGATCAAATTTCTTTAAAACCTCTGCATTGTAAGGAGTAACCAGGCTGTGGTTTTTGTTACACTTGAGTCTAAAAAATAAAAAGACAAAATGATTAAAGAAATACGTTTTTTGGCTAAATTTTTAAGTGTAACTTTGTCAGAAGGGCCTCAGGACATTGATGATGAAGTCATATGGAGACTTCGCGTTTTGTTGAACACCATGTTAGTGGCGTGGCGTCAAATTTCAACGTGTTTCATTTGCTGTAACTTCAGCATAGTTTGTTCAATCTCCCTCAAACTACATGTGTGTAACAACAGACTGCCCCCAGAAGACATTCATATGGTTTTAGGAAATGGCATAGCAAACAGGAAGTCGGCCATCTTGAATTAAGTGGCCATTTTTTACCATTCCCGCATTATTGAGCGAACTCCTGCAAAAGGCTTCTTTGATTTTCCTAAGTCACCAAAGGAGCCTTCTTCATTTAGGAGAGCTGGATTCCAAGACACACCCACAACTCCAGCTTATAGAACATAGTGTAGGTCCTTAGCATCGGATATTTCAGACTCAGAATCAAGACCAAGCGTTGCCTTCTCTTCATAGGGCATCTTTAATACCATTTCAACCGTAAGTCAGAGTGAAGGATCTGTGTAAAATAAGACTTAAATGCATCGGATGTGCAAAAGCAGCAGTGTTAAATGAATGGTAGGTGATCCTTAGAGAATAGGTACTGTTCGGGTCATTTCGGACCTGGGTGTGTCAAAGGAATGTGTAAAGACAAAATTTACATTTGTTTATAAAGTAAGCAGGGAATCAGGGGATTTTTGGTAATCTAAAACAAGTTATTTAATGTATATTTATAACATTAAATGATAAAGATACATTAATTTCAATCATAGCGCAAAAGAAAACCTTTATTATTTATTATATATATATAAATGATTTTATTTTTAAGGTAACAAAGGAAAAATTAAAATAAGGATTTGTGTTGATCAAAAGCAAGTTATTTTGGGAATACCTGAAATACTGTATCATGAAATTTATTCACAGCAAAGATATAAAACATTTAAACTGAGCCGGGTCACTTTTGATCCATGTTGTGTATCAAAGGGTGAACTCCACCCAGCTCTTCAAATGATTCATTCGGCAAATAATTCCTTGTTGCCAGTTTGCGTTATGTCACAGATCTATTAGTCTGTAGTGATAGTGATAGCACCACCTACTGGCAAGATGAGGTAATACTCGTTTTATAGGTTTAATTCGATTTACATTAAATGTGCACCGTGTGATGCACAAAACAAACACGCAACACGGTTCAGGTCCCGAGATAGCTAACAGCCCTAGTCCCAGTTAAAAGCAACAGGAGGTCACTCACCCGAACGAGCAGTCTCCGCAGACGTAGTACCTGCACAGGTGGAGGCCGTCGCACTGGGGACACTCTCCGGGTTTCTTCTGACAGAGGCGCAGACCGGTCCTAGCCACCAGGAGACTGTCCGGACTGATCACCTGGCCGCCGGCCGCCTTCCCTCTGCCCGGTCGGATGCATATTTTACCGTCGTCGAACAGGACGCTCCGGAGCACCGGCTCGGACACTCCGGGGAAACTCCTCACGATCCTCTCGTGCAGCCGCTTCGAGTCCAAACTGCCCTGGTGGTCGCACAGGGTCTGGATGACGAATGTAGAAATGGCCGAAGTCATCATTGACACAGGGTTCGATCAGCAAAGTGAGTCGTTGAGCTGCAGGGAGAAGCGGACGTGGCTCCGTGGTTACAGAGAAACGAAAACGAAACTTAGACGAGGAACAAGGAAAAGGACACTGATCCCAAGCCCTTTAAAAACAAATACCACCAACACGAAGGTTTTTCATTTTGAAAACATTTAAACTGAGGAGTGACATGTGCTGTAACTTGTACTGACCACGTCAAATGCTGCCATATTAATGTCACATATATATAAATTAATACATACCCCTGAAATAGAATACAAGTGATTTTGCTTTTCTGTACAGATTCTACGGAAGCCCTCGAATGCCACAAGCAGACCATAGATACAAACAACAGGAGTTCAGTTTACCCTAGCAACCGTGGAGAACATGGAAGAGACAGAAAAACAGGAAGAAGAAGAACAAGTTCTCTCCATCAGGATCCAGGAGCTCAGGTTATATAAATGTGTTTTTAACAGATATACTTTATAATGAGTTAGTTAATCAAGTCAGTTTTAGTTGAATAAACTTCACGGTTAAACGTTTATTTAGACGACATGCTAACCGCTAAGTGTGTGTAGCCATGGAGAGCCACGTGATTATAGTAGATCTGTCTGTCTGTCTGTCTATCTATACGTCTGTCTATCTATCTATCTATCTATCTATCTATCTATCTATCTATCTATCTATCTATCTATCTATCTATCTATCTATCTGTCTGTTTATCCGTCTGTCTGTCTGTCTGTCTATCTATCTATCTATCTATCTATCTATCTATCTATCTATCTATCTATCTGTCTGTTTATCCGTCTGTCTGTCTGTCTATCTATCTATCTATCTATCTATCTATCTATCTATCTATCTATCTATCTATCTATCTGTCTGTCTGTTTATCTGTCTGTCTATCTATCTGTCTGTTTGTCTGTCTGTCTGTCTATACGTCTGTCTGTCTATCTATCTATCTATCTGTCTGTCTGTTTGTCTGTCTGTCTGTCTATACGTCTGTCTGTCTATCTATCTATCTATCTATCTGTCTGTCTGTTTATCCGTCTGTCTGTCTGTCTGTCTGTCTATCTATCTGTCTGTTTGTCTGTCTGTCTGTCTATACGTCTGTCTGTCTATATGTCTATCTGTCTGTTTGTCTGTCTGTCTGTCTATCTATACGTCTGTCTATCTATCTATCTATCTGTCTGTCTGTCTGTTTATCTGTCTATCCGTCTGTCTGTCTGTCTGTCTATCTGTCTGTCTGTCTATCTATCCATCTATCCGTCTTTCTGTCTGTCTCTCTGTCTATCTATCATCTACCCATCTATTGCCATCATCTCTATTTATCATTTATTCATCTATCTGTTATTGCCCTTTCTATTTATCAATCATTTATCTTTCGAGCTGTCATCCATTCATATATCTATTGCCTACCATCTCTTTCTACTGTATTATCGTCCATTGTAACTCACAGAATGAATTGTTAAAATAGTTTGGATACACCTTGAACAGTCTTTCTAAATATTAACGTACGCTTCTAACTTTAAGCTACTAAACTTTAAAAATCAATAGTTTCCCTCGGCTGACGAAAGTTGTTGTCATTTCCCTCCAGGAGTTCTAATGAAGCCCTGCTGACAGAGAACGAGATGTTTGAGAGTTTCATCGGCCGTTTGAATCCACTGGACCTGGAGTGCCAGTCCGGGGGGGAGGGCACCGAGGGATCGGTAGCTTCTCTGATGGAGGGGGGGGTGAGTGACATTCAGGGACTTACTCACATGTATCAACAGCTGGAAATGAACACAATGAATAACTCATACCAATAACTCATGCTGATCCTGCATGCACAGAAATGGTTATTGTGTCAGCCTCTCCTGTGTGTGTGTGTGTGTGTGTGTGTGTGTGTGTGTTACTCTTATTGTGTGTCAGCCTCTTCTGTGTGTGTGTGTGTGTGTGTGTTACTCTTTTGTGTGTCAGTCTCTCCTGTGTGTGTGTGCGAGTAACTCTACTTGTGTGTGTGTGTTACTCTTCTTGTGTTTCAGTCTCTCCTGTGTGTGTGAGAGAGTGACTCTTCATGTGTGTGTGTGTGTGTGTCTTTGTGTTACTCTTCTTGTGTGTCAGTCTCTGCCAACTGGACGCAACTGTACTCATCCACCTCCTGTTACAGCTGCTCGGATGAGCCACCTCCACACCCACAACAACATTATTCTCTCTCATGGTCACAGAACAGGTTTAAAAGTTGAAAACAAAATCAAACATGTTATAAGTTGAAAAACTGACGACAAATCATAGCACTGCAATAAGCAGCCATTTATGTGGTTTCCTGGCACACACTTAGGAAGAATTATCTCCAACAATTATAGATAATTGGTCATGAATGATGATTTAATTATGTCCCTGTGTGTGTGTGTGTGTGTGTGTGTGTGTGTGTGTGTGTGTGTGTGTGTGTGTGTGTGTGTGTGTGTGTGTGTGTGTGTTTTGTTAGGGACGGAGAAGGAGGTCTCGCTCCTCCACATCAGATCGCCCCCTGCAGCTGACCCTGGAACAAAAACTTTTTATTGCGCAGTGTGAAATAAAGGCGACACAACAAGATCGTGAGGATCTCAAACGGAGAAGTGAGTTAGTCCAGGACAACTACAAGGTCAGGCTGTAACACACCCTTGCACAAAAATGTTAACAAACCAGCAAAATGTGCCCTAATCTCATTTCCCCATTCTTTCTGCCTGTGTTCCCAGGCCTCTATGGAAGTGTCTGAAATGTGTCTGGCAGAGATCAGGAAGGCCAAGAAAAAGTTTGAATGCAGAATTCTCAAACCTATGAAGGACACGAGTCTGGAAGTGAAGGACCCAGAGAAGGTGCTGCAGTGTCTCAGAGACAAGTCGAAGGTGAAACACTGGTGTGGTTTAGTGATCTCAACACAAGTGTAAAAACAAAACATTTATTTCTGCGTGAGGCTGTAATAGTTGAAATATATAATATGGGAAATAACTCATACTACTTGCATCCCTAAACTGAAACAGGACAACCAGCTGGAGAAGTTACATCTGAAGATCCAAGCACTGAAGCTCGAGGAGAAGAAGCTCCAGCAGAAACTGCAACTCAGTAAGGAAATGGGAAAAGCTGAGTTCAAGAAGGTGAAAGAGAAATTATTTTTTATCACAGAGGCTAAGAAAGCAGAAAGATGCTTTTATTATGTCCCAGTAGATTGTGTAGTTACATAATTTGGTAAGAAAACAATGAATCAGTCCGTGATCTGCTGCTTATTTGACAAGAGCTCATCAGATATGTTCCTGTAACCATTTACTAAATAAAAGCACCATTTAAATGTGGATTACTGTTTTATTAAATGTGACAATGTGTGGTGCCATGTGTTGTACGTAGGAAATCATCCAGGAGAAGACTGAACAAAGAGAAGACAAAAATCCAGACGAACTCAAAGTCAAAAGTTTGACAGTGCAACGCATCCTCAGTTCACACAAGGTAAGAGAGAGGCTGATATAATGTAAATGTGGCCCACCTCAGTTCATCTTCTTCATCTTGTGTGTGTGTCTGAACAGGAGAAGCTGCAGTCTGCGACAATGGAGTTGAAAGAGTTGAACCATGAGATCAGCAACAGGGAGCAGATGCTGGTCAGACTTGATGCGGACATACAGCATGCTGAAGAGGTTTGTTATTAGTCTGAAAATTTTCATAAAATAACTTTTAGATCAATATATCAGCTAAAGTTATTCATGCATAGTTTTTTTTTTTTTCCTCTCTTCAGAAGCGTTCGAGCGCCGAGGCCCTGAGCCAACACCTGCGCTGCCAGATGGCCGACTATCAAGCTCCTGATGTCCCCGAGTACATGCAGGTCAAAGCCAAACACAAGAAGCTGCAGCAGAGCATCCACACTTGGGAGCGGAAGGTTATGATTGCTGAGGTGAACTCGATATTTATTTTTTCCCGAAGACGATTATCAGACCACAGCATGACTCAGTCCGGCTGAAAAGAAAAAGTTGTGAGACCGTCTCCAGAACAATGAGCGCTCTCTTTTCTGTTTTCTACCAGATGGCCTTGAAGACTCAAACTAAGGCCAGGGCCAAACAGAGAGGCGCTCTCACTCCTGCAGACAGCGCTGCAGCTGGAGCGGGTTCTGGGGGAGACCTCGTCCCCCAGTAGAGCCGCGGCACATAGCAGAACACGAGAGAGGCAGAGAATCAGACGACAGAATGAATGAAGGATGGAAACCTCACAAAACAGTGGCAAATGATTCGTGTTCGTGATATTAATGATGCATCTTCAATTTGATTTGTTGCAACCATTTGATATTTTCTTGTAATATTGGTTTGACTTAATAGAAAGAAAAATACACGTGTGGGTTTGAAGGTCCCCGATATCTAATTTATATTTTAGTCATATGGTCTAAATTGTACGGAAGTCCTGTAAATGTTAAAGCTCCATTTTATCCAATTCCAATAAATAATTAAAATGATTGCCATGTGGTTGTATGTTTCCACCAACCAGTGAAGTTTCTCAATCTATATACATTTTTCTCCAAGATTCATATGAGGTCCAAAAACCTTTTACCATTGAAATCAAATCAGTTCATCTTTGAGTTCAAGAGAACATTTGTACTAAATTTGAAGAAATTCCCTCGAGGTGCTCCTGAGATGTTATGTTCACAAAATGGTTTGAAAGGGATGAAGCCTCCTGCCACTGTCTGAGGCATAAACATGAAAACATACTGTGATTACAGTGCAATCAATCCAATACATGCAAGTACCCATAGTTATGTTTCTGGGAAAAAAAAAACAATCCACCTCAGACTCGACAAACTATTTTCTTTATTAGAAAGAAATCCTCAGAGGTATAAGCTCTCAAAGAACTCTAAATGTTATGCTGTTACATGCTATATGTACAGTTATATACATGAAAAGTGCAATGTCACAATGGGTAAGCTGTTTATTTATTGTTTTTATTTTGTCGTATTACTGTTTGGGAAATGGCATCATTACTTCTTCGCTCCTTCCTGCGCTGCAGTTTCTCAGAAACACGGAATCTGACATGAAAATGCAAACAGAACGTCTCGAGTTCCTCCAAAACATTTTCCAAGGCACTTTCACAGGTACACACACACACACTACAGATGTAGAGCAGCTGAACGCCTACAGGCATAACGGAGACCTATTGTTGAGGATGGTACATGTAGTGACAAAAGCACATTTTACACAACTGGCTTCATATTGTAGGTGGGACATCTGTATCTCTGGATTATAATTATATATCATTTGGTTCTAAATTAGAGTCATTTCTACCCAACAAAGATAACGATAAAGATGATAAAAAATAAAAAACAATAAAAAGTTAGTAATTCAGAAATCAAATTAGCGTTTGATTATTACACAAAAAGTATCTGTCAAGTCGACGATGGTGTAAACCTGCAGTTAGTTCTTCTGGGAGCTGTTATGCTGAGACAAATATTCCCGGGACATGCATCCGATTCTGTTATTTCTACAGCACAGAGGTTCAGGTACAGAGACTCAGACGGGGGGGGGGTGGCACAGTCACACAGCTGGAGCTCACCGGCACAGACTCTCCTGTGTGGCTATTGCATTCTGAAATCATTACGTGACCCTGGACACGTGTGAACTGACGCCACGCCCCCTCAGCCATTTTAAAGTGTCATCTTCCACAAAAGCAACACAAAAAAAACACACAATCTGAAGTTTCAGCTTGACAAGAGGGAGGGGGGTCTCGAAGCACACTGCAAAAGCAAAATGGAAGCGGGGTGAAATGAATCAGGAGGCTTTTACACTAACAGTCATTAGGTCCATGGCTACTGGCCACTCCCATAGGGCGTGGCATTAAGTCTATACACATCAATCTATATGAAGAATCCATGCTTGACACTTACACAGCCATGTCTTTGGGTAGATAAAGCGAAAGCAAGGCATAACAGAAACTATGGCATGTGTTTCACAGCGTATAATCGCCTACGTGTTGTATATACTGTTAGGAGATGATTTGTCATCATAACTTTTCACACTGCTCCCCCTATACAGATGTAAAGGCATAATTTATTAGGCATATGTTATCCCTTCATCAGTGGCTGATGCAGGAGTTCATGAAAGCATCAAAGTGAACAATGAAGTAGTGGTTCTATCCAATCATCAGATCTCGTTCCCGGCAAAAAATGGAATATATTTTTATATGCAAATGTTTGTGAGCAGATCCAGCACAGAGGTGATTCTTTGCACGTTACTGAGACACAGACACAACTCCCCGGTGGTGATGCCGCTCCACAGAGAGCTGCAGAGAGTGAATCAGCACTACTTATCTATTCAGAGTACCATTAGTTATAAAGTCCCTCCAGGCCTGTTATCAGTCCAACCTTCACACCAGGTCTGTCCAGGAAGTCACCGCACACGGTTTACATTGGAATTCACTTACACCTCAGAGTCAGTGAGGCCTTCTGACGCGGACCCTCCACGGTCCCTCTCATCCAGTTCTGATTCAGGTTCAGTGGGAGGCCGAGGAGCTACATGCACCGGGCTTTGTTCGGCTGCACGATCCTCGACTCTGTAAACTAAACTAGCTAGAACACTTCTTCTAAATCCTCGAGGGAAGCCTTCGTGATTTGTTGTTTGTATTTATTTAAAAAGAAGATGTTAGATCATAACAATCTAAGCATTCTAACACATAAACATGTTATTGACACAGAAGTCTACGTTGGAACTCCTACGCCGTCTTTCAAACCCTGCCAGAGTCCGGTGTCTGGTCTCCAAATGTCTTTCCCTGCTTAGGTCCATGTCTGTTACACGCTCTTAGATTTGTTTGCAGTACGTCCATGAAGTATCTCGCAGCCCCCTGGAAGTGGATTGAGAGTTTTTTTGTTTGACATCCCTGGTTTTGGTCCCGGAGGTCACATGGTGCAGGACTTGTCCAGAGGGTCCTGAGGATTCGGGGCTGGAGGTTGTGCAACCGGGCCGGACTTGGGCAGAACCATGGGCTTGGGCCTCAAGGCCGGGGGTTTGAGCTGCACCCCCATGCGGGGCGCTACCATCGGCTTGAAGGTGCTCATGGTGTCGCTGGAGGAGCTGGTGCTGCGGCGGAGGGGCGGCTCGGTGTTGGCCGTGGACCTCAGCATCACACCGTGGATGGGGCTGAGGGACTCGCTGGAGCTGGCCGGCGTGGGACCCCCGCCGCTGCCGCCGGAGGTCTGCCGCTGCTCCAGGGTGTCCAGCACCACGTCGGGGGCGTGCTTGGCCGAGCTCTGCCGCTCCAGCTCTCGCAGCTCATTCAGAGCAGTGTTCATGGTTTCCTCTATGTCCTGCAGGAGGGAGAGAGAGTATGCGTCAGGGAGGATATGAAGGAACGATGACGACACATGACGGAGAGATGACTGGGAAACAAGACGGTTAAAAGTTAAAACATTGAAGAGTAGAACAGACACATGCAAAGATGGACAAACAAACACGAGAAGACATGGAAGTAAGGAGAAGGTGGAGTTTCAACAGAAAGTCAAGATGTAGTTTTTCAGGAAAACACCAAGCATGCGTTTTCCAGGCAGAAAGGTGGAGAATTACTTTGCGTCAGCACCTCTCCTCCTGCAAGCTTATGACTGTGGGAATGCAGAGATGACGTGGTGTGTTCATCTGAGCATGATCCCAGTCTGCAGGCAGACAGCCCAGCACAGTTTAACGTGCACTCTGTGACCTCTGCGTTCTAACTGAGCCTTTTCTTTACAAGCAAACATTAACGGCTCTGCTATTCAGATATATGGGACAGCAGTTAAAACAGAGCCACCGCCTTCCTGCGTGCGTCAACACACATTAGAACCAGTCAGGCGATGGTACAGTTTTAAATAGCTGTCTGTTTTTTTGATTATTTTATGTATGGGACCGATCCCAGTGTCGGACTACGCCCCCTGCTGTCTGCCTGTGAAGCTCGTCTTTTGCGTGAAGTCAGCACACGGACACAGTTGCAGCCAGAGGAAGCAGAAGACAGGGACTGACTATGTGTTTACAGGGCGGGGCAGGGCTTTGATGATGGAGGGAGCTGCGGTCGGGTCGCCGCTCGTCCCACGCTGACCTGTGCGATGCTCTCCGGATCCAGCGGCTTGCCCCCGTGGTGGAGGTGATGGTGGAGGTGGTGGGCATCGGTGAAGGCCGTGTACTGGCCTGAGGAGGTGGAGCGGCGGATCGGGGGGCTCTCCATCTTCTTCAGCGACTCGTGGCGGTTGATGTTGGTCAGGCTGCCGTGGCCGGTGCGGCGCCGGCGCTCGGGGCTGTCCATGGGCATGTGGTTGCGATTCCGCAGCATGTCCCGCGGGCTGAAGTGGCCGAGGACTGGCGAGCCCATCTCCGGGGTGCCGCCGTGGCCCCCGTGACCCTGCTGGGAGGGATGCACCATGCAGTGGATGTCACTGGGGCGGGCAGGGGGCCTTCGAGATGGCGGCTCTGACCTTTTCTTGTGTCTACTGGGATAAAGGAATGGGACAAACAGGGAAATTGCATTAATTCATTGCTTTCATAAAAACACAAAAATGACATCTTCTATCACCAAACTCTCAACCAATCAAAGCACCTTTTTTCTTTTATAAGTTAACTTTTTAGAAACTAAGGGAAGTTTATGTATTAACTGCTTTGTATTTGATGATTTAAGAGATTGATTGACTATATTTTATTATATCGCAGTCCTCCTTCAGACGTTGAATCCCCTGAATTGGACGTACAAGGTTTTAAAGGTTCAGTGTGTTAAGATTTAGAGCATTCTACTGGCATCACCTCCACCAAGGAGTTTTTCATCTGTTTGTTGGCAGGATTATGCAAAAACTACTCAACCGATGTAATGAAACTTTGTGGACGGTTGGGGCATGACCCAAAGTAGAACCCATTATATTTTTGGTGCAGATCCAGATCAGGGGTTGGGTCCAGGAGTTGGTTTGACATTGTGAGACGTTCTTCTACATTTTCGTTGTTTTTTCAGAAAGTAATTCTTTGATTAAAGGAATCAGACATGTTTAGGGGACAGATCTTTTTTGAGTGTGTGGAATTTGATGCAGATCTGAGGGGGTGGGTGGATGAGTGGGAGGAAAACCTAAAACATTTGTCACATCGATAAAAATAAGCATCATTATTGCGAGAGGATCCCTGACGTAAGTGGCTCTTGATAAACGTGTGTGTGGAGCAGAGTGGACCTGGCTGTCGGCCAGAGGAGGGAGGCCTGAGGTTCATCCGATCATCACCACAGGCTCCCTGGGAGAAGCTCCAGCTGCTGGAGCAGAATAACTGTCCTCTGTGTGAACCTGGACCCGCACAGCAGCGAGCACACCTGATTTCACGTGCACGTCTGAAACAGGGTGCCATAGAGCTGACCGGACACTCCTTTGTACATGTGCTTACTGAGTTATACATGATGTTACTCCACAGTAACAGCTACTCCCTTGAAGCAGCTCTATTGCATAAGAGGTCAATAGAGCAGCGCATGCTCGTCACTGTGGCTCCACCAGGCTCCGCTCTACATATTTATGACTTCCAGCTCCAGTTATGTTCAATCAAAGCAATAAAATCACTATCATCACGTTCATGCAGCAGGATGACCGAGCAGGAATGAAAATATAGAATTAAATATTTTATTAATCACAATCATTTATAATCATGTAGTACTTTAGATTATATTTTACTGGCAAATATGAGACTAATAATGTTTTATTATTATAGTCAGTTAAACTATTAAAGTATCTGCATTATTGGTTCTTTGTGATGATAAACAAGCAGTGAATCACTGAAGCAAATGGCCTAATTTATAGAGTTAATGTCTGAAGGCTGTCTCAGACATTATTATTATGACTAACAGGCGGCTTCATTACTGCGTGAAACAAGAAGAAATAATAAAAATGGATATTAACGACTGTGAGAACCTAAATAATTGTAATTCCGCAAAGACACTGTTGCTGATGACAGGAAACTACTCATCTTCCTCATTAAGTGTAAATATCTATATTAGTTAGAAAATAAATGCTGCTCATTCATCACAAAACCCTCTGGAAATGGATGTGAAAAAAAATGTCTGAGGTTTAAAAATATGAATTAATGAGCAGAAAACCATTTCTCGACAACACTAATAGCTACAAGGTCTGTTTAGACAAAGGAGGAGGGGGGGGGGGGGGATGTGTTGCAGGCACAGGGGTGGGGGGGTTGTGGAGAGAGAAATATAAATATATTTTTTCATTGTCTGACTGCAGTGGGAGATCTTGAAAAGTAAACAAGTGCAGGAGGCACTGCAAACCTGCAGGGGGCGCAGTCTACATTCATAACACAAGTCCCCCCCTTAAGGCAGTGAACTACAACCATGGCTGTATTATGACTTGCTCCGGATGCCGTCACCACATCGACAGCTCATACTTTGTTTGTTACGACCTTGGCTGATAATAAAAAGAAAATCAAGAGGCATTCCGTGGGTTCCTCTGCATCCAGACAGAAAGTGGACCCACTGTGAAACGTGGTGACGCAGGAACACACCAGTGAAACCGGCTTGTTTACCGACGGTGACGCCGAACTCGGCTCAGGGTGATGTTGATTGTGAACAACATGAGAGGAAAGAGAAATATCTATATAAAGCTCAGGATATAAATGATTCAAAACTTGCGAGGACTGTCTGAATGGAAGAGCGGAGAAGTGAGTGGGGGTGGAAGATGGATAGACAGGCGAGGAAGAGAGAGAGAGAGAGAGGGGGGGGGGGGGTCGCCTGGGAGCAGGTGACAGGTAAAGAATGATGTAGACGTCGGGTTCTGGGATTAAGAGGAACTTCGTTAGACTGATGTTGGAAAATACATGATTCTTTCCAGATATGCTCTTCGTCCACGTACTGAAACCTGCAGTGGTGTAAATATTGTCTCGAGCATGAATCATCAACATTTTAACAGCGGAATAGTGGGGGAATTGGGGTGGGGGGGCTGGGAAGTAAGTATGGCTCGGAATAAAATAGCGTTTGTTCATTAGTTCGGCAAAAGCCAAGAACAGATGTTTCAAGGTTGCTCGCTCGCTCCACCATTAGCAGCAGAACTAAAGAGGAGAGCAGGAGACATAACAGTGGCACACAGACGCTGCCAGAGACTGAAGTGTGATTGGATGTGGGTGTCCTCTGTGTGTGTGTGTGTGTGTGTGTGCGTGTCTGTCATTTATCCATGTATTTGTGTGTGTGTGTTCCATTCCACTGCTGATGACTAAGCACTGATGTGAAATGGATATTTAATACGCATGCCTCACAACGCAAAACTGTCTGGTCACTGGGAAATTAAACAGAGTGGGAGGCGTGCATCCCTCCACTGGTGATTAGGCGGAGAGAGGTGGGCTGAGGATACAGAGGAGCAGGAGGAAGGGGAGGAGGAGGAGGAGGAGCAGGAGGAGCAGGAGGAGGCCGTAAATGTGACACGGAGAATTGATTGTGTGTTCCGTACAACCGTGTGCTGCTTTCTTCAGGAAGCTGTTTATACAACTACGGTGGAGTGTAAGGGTCAGTTACAGAGATTTCAAGAATCATATTTTGAGAATAAAATTATTATTAGTAGTAATTTAGGATAAAGACGTGATACTTACAAGAAAAAAGTGGTAGGTATAGGCTGTGTCATTTTAGTGTGTGAGCAACTTATTAAGATATACTTTAGCTTAAGTAATAAGCACAAATAACAAAATTCTAAAAAATATTTCGGCTCATCAGCATCTCACAAGTATCAGGACTTAGAAAATATTGTTTGAGAAAGTGATTATCCTGAAGAAAGAACCACACGGACCTGCAGGAAATTGCCTCTTTTGTGGGGTAGGAGACGTTTTGATAGTGGTTCGACTTTATCATTGGTGACTGTTTGATGTTCAAAGGAGTTTAATAGTTTTTCATCAACAAGATTGGTTCAATATTCAAGAAGGAGTGAAGATTTCTCAAAAGTCTAGTCAGAGTTTGCAATGACATATTATTTTTAGAGATTTATCATTTACATGCATCTAACGCCTGTGTAGTTTTATTCACTTTAAATGTTGCAGCTGTTCATTAGTGGTTTTCCACTAATGCTAAACTAATCACTTCTTATCAACCAGGGGCAACATTCTTACAGAACTCCAAATGTTTAAACTGTTACATAGAGGGTTCAATATCTCCTGCAGAGTGAAAACCAACCTGGTGATGTAGGCCTCAGAGATGCGGGGGTCAGTGGGCGAGCTGATGTCTTTCCCTGAGCACTTCTCCTCTCCAGCGTGGCCGCTGCTGGCCTCGCTGTCAGCCTTCTGACTCAGAGTGTCTGAGAAGCTGTCATCTCTGGGACACAGAGAGAAGAGGAGGAGGAGGTGACAGACAAACAGAGGAAGAAGAAGAAGAAGAAGAAAAAGTTGGGGAAAAAATCAGTCATAGTCGCACTGTTGTTCGATGACAGGGTTCCATATCAGTTTCCTGTGTGTCAGCACGTCTCCCCCTCCCCCCCCCCCCCCCCCCCCCCCCCCCCAAGGTCCAGAAAGTCAGATGAGTCATATTCCTGGGCTTCTCAGTATTCTGGTGGTGACACCCACACGCCCACACACACACACAAACTGTATGGGTTTCAGTGAGGTTGTGTGACTGGATGCTGGGTACAGTTGGTGCCCGTCAGGCGACAGTAATCAGAGCTCCTGAGCTGCTGTGTATTAGCTGATATAAAAGACAGTGGACGCGCTTGTTTGCTGAGACAGAGCGAGGACGAGTGGTTTGTCATCGCACAAAATCTACAGACGGACGGGGGACTCGTGAGAGGAGACATCCTGTCCTGAAACAGTCTCTCTCATGTTTTATTCTGGGTTCTTTTATGGGACAAGTGAAGATCCCAACCCAGTGCACTCCGTCAGCCTCACCCTGTTCTGTTTAAGTAGAGAGCACAATGCTACTTCACTTCTGGACGACCCCGTACAGCTGTAAATTCCTCCGCTCTTTCTTTAACGAACAAGAAACCCCAGCAGCAGTAACCCTCCTGGTGAATTATTAATAGAGGCACAGTGACGGCCCAGTGACGGGAGAAAGAGGAGAGGAGGAGGAAACAGGGGACGGGCGTTCTAAATGGCCTTTTTGTCGACCGGCCACTAAGTGATTGGAGTGTTTCTGTTCCGGTCCTAACGAGACAGTGAATGCAGTTCATTAGGCCCCAGCGGTCGCCATGGCAGAGTGTACGCCTGTTAGTGCTGAGAGTCGGAGACAGAGAGGAGAGGGCTGGTTAAGGACCCTGGAGATGGAGAACGTGCCACGGCTGAAAGAGGACATCAGCGGGCAGGACGGACGAGGCTGCAGGTCCTCTGTGCACGAGGACCCTTCAGGCCACCCGAGGGTCTGAGGCCTCTTATACAACAACGACAACAAAGACGAGGGGGGATGTCTAACCATCATCAGGAGAACTGGAGGATTCTTCTTTAAACTAAAGCTCTAGTGCTCTGAGTGGAACTGGGACCAGTTAACACACATGGAGGAAAATCTACATTTCCTCAGTTCACCACCTGCATCCATGTTTTTGCTTTAGTACTACAGAATTGTAATTAGTGTAGAAACGTATGTACTGCTAAGTATTTTTCATAATTTCATAATTTCCCCCAAAACCTAAAGACTCTAAATATATATATAAATAAATCCGATAAATCCGATAAAGATCAGAAAACTCCATGTCTTCATTTGATTGTTTATTCTGAGTATCTCACACAAGATTGTTTACATGTCATAGACAGAATGAGCCTTATATCTGAATATTGCTGTCCATGTAAATCTAGTCAGCGTTATTCACTTCACTGATTGGTGTATTTGCGTAGTCGCACAGTAAACAGGCTACACATAAACACACTCACATGTCCTGGACCACGATGTACTGGTGCGGCACCAGGCCGTCGATGCCGTTGTGCCGTCCCTCCCACCAGTCCTCGGACGCTCGCTGGTACAGCAGCAGGGACGCTCCCTTCTTGAAGGACAACTCCCGGGAGGAGCGGCCGATGTAGTCGAACTTGGCGATGGCTTCGATGGGCTCGCCCTCTGTCAGCGGAGAGAGAGAGAGGAACAGACGGGTGGCGTATGTCAGACGGGGCGAACGAACACATCAAGAGGAGGCGGCTGTTAACGTGTGTGCAGTCGTTTCAATGACAGCGGTTCAGTATTAGGAAATAAAAATCTCTAGGGACAATACAATAAATGCAGTTATACACGTTGGCTCTGGTACAGTTGAGTATCGGCCTGTTTACAAGCGTGGAGCTTCCACAGTTCAACGTGTGCTGAGCCAGTTTGTTACTTTAGTTGTGGTCAATAGTAACCCAGCTGGACGACACCAGGCCTGGGCTGCAACAGGCCCAGAGGAGGTTTAGCAGGGTATTAATAGAAGCTGGGGAGAGGAGATCCATATGACTCAGGGGCACGTCAGTCACCACTTGGATCATTAGATTGGTTTGATAACTAATCGATAACTGGTCAAACATCCCTGGATCAGTGACACGGGATAGAAAGGAGGTAAAAGTTAGTGCAGCAATACTAATTAATGGTAAATTGCTCACTCAATGTTATAATTCATTTATAGTGACCAATCTCTCCAAGTCCAACTTTTTATGTCCAAGTGACTGAAGATCTGCTTTGAGTTGATGTCAATCCTGAATAAAACATCTGTGGTTCCAGCTACAGTCGACTCTCCGAGCCAATATTCATGCACTACAGCAACACAGGTCTAAAAATAGCGTCTTTATCCCTCCCTCACTCCTTCCCCTGCCCTCCTCCGATCGCACTTTCTCACTTTAAGTCAGACAAGGGGAAGGGGGGGGGGTCCCTGGACAGACATAGCCTCACCCCTAGCACTGCCTCTCTCTGTACACACACACACACACACACACACACACTGTTAGGTAAGAGAACAGAGCAAATGGCTGCAGCCTGCAGTGGCCGTGAAAAGCCAGCGTGATTTATCTTTCACAGGAGCTTAAAAGTAAGTCCCTGGCAAGCGGAGAGGCCACGTGAGAAAGCGCCTGAGCAAAGACGACGGTTACATTATTTTTCCTCAGTGTCCTTTTTAGCCATATCTCGATAATTTTTTTTCCTTGTTCAACGTTTAACTGTGGCCACCTTCCTTGCCCTCGCTGCGTTGTCAGGATTGACAGGGCGGGTGTAACGTGGCTCCAATGAAATGTGACAAGCAGGAATTTACTGCCTGAATTAATTGAGCTGCACTGCGGGGGGGACAAGGCCGTTAATAAAGTTGACAGGACCTTCACCGGTCAGAGGGATTTTTCCTCATCTCGGTTTTCTCTGGCTCTTGCCTTTTACTTCCACCTATCCATCGTTCCTCCTCTAGGTCTCTAAATGTCCGTCTGAAATCTCGAGACACACACACAGACACACACACAGACACACACACACACACACACACACACTCACTAGCACTGCAGTGACGTGGCTGCGGCTGAAAGCATCGGGCTATAAACTCTACTCTCGGCGCGGTAAAGGATGCCCTCGGTCATGTTGTGCAATTACAACGGAGAATCGTTGCAGACTCTACCAACCGAGGTCAGACGCTCTCTCTCTCTCTCAAACTGCGACTGGAGTTAAAGACACGTTGAACCCTGGGAGCTGGAGGCCTGTGGTGTGAGAGGCAAACTGTCGGATGTCTTACACAAGCCACTGGAGCGACGTCTCCACATCCATACAAAGAAAAACGATCAATAAAATAGAGGTTATACTTTTCTTGTTCCCTTCTTCTCTTCTAGCTATATTTTCCTCCTGCTATGTGGATGATAAAAACACGAGAGCGGGTAAGAGATACTTTTTTATGGGTGAAGCGATGACCCTCCTTGTACAGTAGAATCCACTGCCCTTTGACGCATGAAAACCAACACACACAACATGCCTGCTGGGGCAGATGACAACAAGGACATGTAGCCGTACTCCTGCAAAGACATAAACATATAATCAATGTGCCAGCCAGTTCAACTCTGACCTTGTAGCAAATTTAGTAGATAGGACGTCGATGTATTGATGGTGTGTGCGAGAAGTGCCACGCTAAAAACCTGAGCGTTTATCATCCTGCATTTCAGCCAGGGCCCATGAGACTGTCATGTGTCAGAGCCCTGAGCATAGACACAGAGACTGGGACATTATATAGATCTGGTTTGGGCCTTTCATTGATTAATATGAGAGCTGCTTCAACCAAGAAACATGAGAAGGACAGATACACAGTAGATGGTCTAGTGTCACAGCTTTAATTTTTGTTTCATCTTGGTTTGGATTCAGAATAAGAGAGGAAACTTGAAAATGAAAATGGCTTCATCTGGCTGGTTAGAGAATTCTGAGTATTCTGAACTTACCGTCATGCAAGTGTTATCAAACAACTGAAAGTGAAATGATGTAAGGGAGTTACACATTTCAAATACTGATATATGGGCCAATGTATATACTAAAACAAAACAAATCTCAATCATTCCTACGTTATAAAACCCTTAACTTGAATTAAGAAATTGGAAATCCTCATATTACTCATATTGGCCGATATCATCAGTCAACCAATAAATCGGCTAGGCTATACAATTCATCTGTGGTTAACATTTGACAGCCAGCTCTGTGACACAATGTTAAGGTAATACACAAGAGCCACAAACTGAGAATAAGCTTTATTAAATATCTAAATTGACCTTATTATAGCTTTAGCATTTTCTCCTCTAACACCAGACTAGAGCATCTATCACACAGCTTTATCCTCTGACCGGTTCAGCTCATCTGTCTGAGTTCCAGAGCTCCAACACACTCCAGGAGTCGAAACAATCAGACTTCAACGTGGGATGATTTTTACTCCTCTTTCTTTCTCTTTTCCTCTCCGTCTCCTGCTCTCATACTCTCAGCGCAAATAGAATTTGATCCTCGAGACAAGACGAGAGAACAAGAGGTGCTCGTAACCAAACAGGAAAAGACGTTTGCTTTTGTGTCTGAAAACGGAATGAGGTCATGGGGATTTAAAAATAACCGATGACAATAACTTGACCACAGTTCAAGACTCCACGGGGAGGGACACAGTCAGTGTCTGACATCCTCCTCCCAGTCTGCACAGACTAAATGAAAAAACACTTTTGGATGAAAACCCATGGCAGCAAGGGGTTTCGGGGAAAATGTAATCTTCCATTAATTACTTAAAGAGTTGATGGCTGCCATGTGTGTTTTACAGAGGGAATCCACGCATGCAGGAGTTTCCCTGTGTAATCACACGTCCGCTTAAGTTACACGAGACCTCCAGGTGATAGCTTCAATTTGGAAGCCGAGGGAATAACGTAACGCGAGGGGATCAACCATACGTTCCCAGCGTCTATGGAGACAGATGATGAGTGATGACGGGGAGCCCCGAGAACTCGTCTCCGGTCGTGAAGAGGAGACGGGATTGGGGCTAGATGTTGTCACCATGGAAACAGGTTTAGGGATGTCTGTTACCAGGGGAAGACTGGGAGACGTGGCTCAGCTATAGGTCGATTCTCCACTCATCACATTTTGTACATCTGGTCAGCGCCAAGTCAGGAGTATTAATCACTTTTTAATGAGCTGGACTTTTATTGTCTTTCTGCTTTTCTTTGGAAGTTAAACAGCGACCACCCCCCCCCCCCCCCGTCTGAAACTTTGGCTTCAACTAACTCGCTCATTATTTGCTTTGGACCCAACCACCCGGCGTCCGTTTCACCAAAACAAAAGGCCCACATGTACGATCACACAACTTGAAACGTATCCCGCCCGTGTCTGAAAGAAGCAAATCGTTTCCTCCAGTGGTTACATGAGCCTGGAGTGTTTTTTAAATTCATATTTCTCCTGGACACATGGAGATGTCGTTAAACCGAGAAAACCCAGACTGTATCGTTTCTGAAAAGCTATAAAATGGGACACTCTTGATACACTCCATACTTTTTCTATTCTTTTACAGATGAATACAGCATATTTTTCACAGGGTAATGAAAAAACTCATTTCAACCGAAGGCTGTAACACTTCAAAGAAATGTTCCCAAGGGGTTCAGGGGGTGCAGACCACCATGGTAATTTGTAAAAAGGGGACATGGAGATGTCCCAAGATCCCGAGGGAAAACACTGTATTAGAATATGAATGGCTGCATGTCACTGCAAGTCCAGTTCCCTAACCCTTCAAGGTTACTGCATTTACCAGGCTGAAAGGCAGGATTAGCTGCACAGAGCGGAATTTAACCCTTGCAAGGCAAAGAACACGGGGGAAGTCTGGTGTGAATGTGACAGATTTCCACATACAACTTAACAGCTAGTTGTGTGTTGCATGTTTGTACAGGCACTCACCGTCCTCGCTGGTGTGCGTCTCGGTGCCTCCCTCGTTGTCGACCTCCTCCAGGGCTCCATGCTCACTGTAGGGGCTCTCACTGTGGAGACAACAAGCAGAACATCAGGGTCACGGACACGGCAACAATTGAAGGGTCAGTTACAAAACAGAAATCAGGACTGAACATTTTCCCGTTGTGTGGTTTCACTTCTTTTTAGGGGTTAGTTAGAAACTAAATCAACAGGCAAATCTCATGACAAGAAGAGAGAGTTTGCACAGCTAACCATGCCCTTTGAGGTGTACTGGTCCTCAGAAGGTCAGTGTTTACACTGGGGCTCGAAGAGGACACAAAAACAAGTATACATGCATTCACACAATAGATTTGTGCAGCTAACACACACATACACACGCGTTTGTACTTCTATCTTAGTGAGGACACTCATTGACAGAATACATTCCCTAGCCACTAACCGTCACCATCCAAACTAAAGGCCTAGCCCTAAAACCAAGCCATAACCCTCAATCAGTCCATTGAATAAGTGAGGATGTCCTCACATTCCAAAAATGTCAGCCAAGACAACAAATGACAAATCTCCTCAGGGCTTCACAAGCTTCCCTGGAGGGACACGGTTGTGCTGAGACAGGTGATTAGCTCCAGCCACAGATAAATCCCTGTCAGTCTGAGATGATGCCAGGGCATCGAACAGGAGAAACGGGGTCAGGTAAAGAGAGGGAGAAACAAGTGAGTAGCTAAGACTTTGGGGGTTGACCTCAGTGTGTGCCGCAGTTCACCGAATCGTCCTCTCGGTGCCAGGTGACCTCTGTCTTTCTCCTCCTGCTGTGATGGTAGTAATTATAGTCATTGTTTCAGCGTGTCTCACCCAGAGAGCGCTCCACCATCTGAAGTCAGCGCTGAGGCATGCTCTACCTTGTCATGTTCCTGAACCACAGACGTCTAATTGGCCTGTGTAATTACTCATATCTTCTGCGCAGAAATTCTACTGACACAGCTGCGACGCTGGGAGTATACGCATACCTGCATGTTGAGTGAATCCCTAAAGAGGTAGGGTTGGCTCCATTCACAGAAAAAAAAGAAAATGGAATAAGAAAACCACTGGTGCAGACTCTCAAACATCCATCTTTTTTAGAAAAGCTGTGCAGCTGCATGAAGTGACCTCATCACAGTGATTCTGTATGTGCCTGGGTAACCTACGACACCAGTGACAGTCCCAGTAGCCACATATTGTCTGGATCCTCTTCTGAGTAAGAGAAAGAAGCTCAACCTTAAACTAGAATGGCATTTTGTAGAGCGCATTCAGTGAAACCACATCTAAATTCACTTAATTTTTAAGTTTTTGAGTCTGACCAAATTGCTTAACATGCCTTATTTGTTTAAAAAAGTAAAAATCCATGAATTATTCTCAGAGAAATCCACAAAAACCATGAAACTAGCAACCTCACATTGTAAAAAAAAAAAAAATCCTGCATTGGCCCCATGATTCAGATCTGAACCAAAATGTAATGGGCACTTCCCTGACCCGTATTTCATCCTTCCACCAAGTTTCGTGGTCCAGTAACTTTTTGTGTCCTCCTTCTAAAAAACAAATACAGATGAGAACATTGGTGGAGGTAAAAAATAACTCCTCATTCCTCACCAATAATCTCCTCCTGCCATGCACTTCTCATAAATGGGGCCGTCCAGTTCTTTGGCGTCAGGGAAGATTGTCTCGTTGTGGATGATGATGGTCTTGATGATCTCGTTGACGTGGGCCTGGCAGGAGACCTGGTCCAGGGTGTCTGGCGTGGGCATGAGCGTGGGTCCGAAGCAAATGGCCAGATTGTACGGGTCCATCATGTTCTCGTCACTGTACTGGGACAAACTGGAGAAAGGGAATTGAAAGAGAAAAAGAGGGAGGGATAGATAAATGAGAGTGGGGACAGTATTTCACATCAAATCATGACTGACAGCCTCAAAGAAACAGTAATGGTTATTGTCTATAAACTCACTGGTTGAGGAAGGCGAATAGGTAGCGCATGACGATGAGGACCGATCTGGGAATGGTGAGGAGGAGCTTTCGGATGTAGAGAGCTCGCTCATACAGGCTCTCTATTCCTAGAACAGCAAAAAAATACAGAGGTGTTGTGTTAAAATCCCACTCCGTGAGTTTATTGGCCCCCTGGGACTCTTCAAAATGACATTTTCAAAAGCGTTGTTGTGAAAAGGAATTCCCCAGTGAATGTAACAGTACACCTTCCTTCCTCATTCAGTCACTAGGAGCTCTGAATATGCATTTCCATCACTGGGGATGGATACCAGGAGATCACTATTCTAATGGGTGACGCACTTCTTTTGTGTCATTAATCAAGTTTATCAGTACAAACAGTGTCCTGGTGGCAAAGAGGGTAACATGGTAAAATCAAGGGTTGTAGGAAAACCATCTGAACGTGGATATCTACTTTTTTGTGTCACCATTACACTGCATGAATTTAAAGGCTGAAGCCAAATAATTGTTCATGTCCACTTCAAGGTAGAAATACTGAGCCATGTTGGTGTCTTTAATCATATAAAAAGCAAGAAGGGGACATGTTAACATGGATTATCACCATAATATTGCAAAATGAATTAAGTAGAAATAAAATCCAGAGTCTGTTTTGTCCATTCACCTCTCACATGAACTGCACCACCTCAACATGCTCTACATGACAAACACCTTTCAATCTCATGGTGTTAAAATATTGATTATCACCAAGTCCCAGACTATAAAATACCAGAGCATATTGAAGCGAAGCCAATCACTTATCAGAATTACTGTGACTCTCTGGGGGCACCAGCAAAGAGATGTGATATGTGTGTGTATACAGAGGCCACAGGAAATGTATTAACTCTGTGGTATCGCCCTTCACCACTGCTGACACCACAGAGGAAGAGAAAGAGGAGAAGGAAGTCAGCATTCATCGTTAGCACTTGACAACCTGAACCCGAGTAGTGTTTCCTGCTTTGTTTTGTCCGAACATCTATTTTATTCCCAATCCTTCACTGACTTTTTTCTCACCTTACCACGCGAGTGACTTTATAACCTGTGAACTTTATAAAAGAAGCAAAAAAACATTGTGAGTCATTGTGATTTTGTGTTTTATCAAAACGCCGGAGGACGCCAACCTTTGTGTGTTTTATTACTCATCTCATTTGTTCCACTGTGGCACTTGAAGCAGCTTATTTTATTTGGCTGAGCTGCTGGCTGCTAAAAATAGTCCCGTCACCCTCCAGCCACTCTGTGCCATCTGGGATTCGGGCTTCTGGGATACTTTGGATGTATTTCATTTTTCATGAATACCTAACTAGGGATTCTGGGAGGCTGCTCAGTACTTCAGAAAAGCCAGTATTTGAAGATGTACTCCAATGAGCGCGTGAGAAAAATCCCCTATAAACACCTGTGTACTCACACCTGCACAAAACGCACATGCTGCCAGTTCCAAAATGAAAGATATCAGGGAGCCGCTGTTCGCTGCTGTGGAGAGCGAGTGAAGGGCAGAGTGATCTCCTAGCTGCTCTGAGCTGCTCCATATGGAATAAGCAGAGGGTTTTTAATATGGAGCCTGCCGGGCATTCAGCCCACACTGCAATCACTGGCATGTTGAGCCGGGGAATGTAAACAGGGAATCCCATCACTCATCCTGCACAAATGAGTAAAAGTACACCCACGACACACACTTCACCCGCACAAAGCTGCACAAGGCTTTACATCACATGCTGCGTCAATGTGACCGTGCATGTTCAATTGTTCTTTATCAGAGCTAAAAGCCCCCATATGTCATGTCATGTCTGAGCAGATCAGAGCACACAAAGAGCTGACTGATCTGAGAACTGACTCGACGTGACAATGCCACTATTCTTGGGAGGTCTTCAGTGTGGATGCAGCTCTCAACTCAAATAGTGCTCAGTTCTGTGGACATTTCACATTCCACCACCATCGAATAAGCATGTTCAGATAATAACCCTCTCAGTGCTCAGCCAGTTACCTCATAGTGTCTAAAGAAGACGCCAGAGTCTGTTCGATTTTGAAGTATGATAAATTAACTGTTTTTATTACAGGATGAAAAACAGTGAGGATCAAAATTTGGTCTGAGTGAGATTTCCTTTAAATGAAATTAGGTGATTTTAAAAGACAAAACACAGTGAAAACGTTCTTACTGATGCAGGAGAGCAGATCATTGAACCTCTCTTTGGGGAAAAGAGGGTTCTCCAGACCCCGGAAGTAAAGTTTGAGAACGCCGGCCACTGAGTTGATGTCGTGACCGTTCTCATCATCCGTCAGGGGGTCGTTTCCTAAGGCACAGAAGAGTCAGCAGGTCAGATGGACATCGATAAAAATCATGACTCAATGTGAAATATAACTAATTAACAAATAACTCAAAAACCGTATAGTTATAGTTCATTAAACATCTCTTACCTCTTTCAAACGAGTTCTTGATGTCATTGACTTCCAGCTGAGATCCAGACACACGGAATATTCCTTGATGCTGGAGGCCTGGAAAGAGAAACACAAAGAAAGTGAGTGATGAAGACGAAGAAAACAGCTTCATCAGTCTGAAGAGGCACATCCTGCTCTCTAAGCCCCTTCACTTTTTTAATTAAGGATAATTAATGAGTCAGGGAGGCGGCAATCAAGCTTTACTAACGTGTCTTTCAGCTGGGATTACGACTTACTGAGGGGAGAGGTCAAAGGTCGGGAGGAACATAATTAGTTTGCTGTTTGCCTTTTAGATTTCTCCCTGTTGCTCACTGAGTGGGATGACCCTGTGAACAGCTGACTGCTGTCACATCTTTAATGCTGAGAGCTTACAGTCTGTCACAGTGACATTTCGGATCTGGTTTAAAACAAATATTCTAAGTCATCACTCGTGCTGGGCTGAGCTTTCCCGTCTGTCTCCTGGTACACTGGTAAATGGCTGGGTCATTGTAAACAGGATGGAATCTGCATTTTCCCATGACTGAAGTGGAACACCCACTTTACATGAAAAAGAAAATGCACACGCCCCAAACAATCGCGTCCAGAAATCACTTAAGTGTCACTTTTCATCAAAGTCAGATAAACCCACAAATAAAGCAGGTTTGTGGATTCAACAAATTAAATATTTAAAAGTCATTTACACTTGTTTTATAAACAAAAGGGACAAAACGTCTTTACAATCCACTGAACACTAACACACTCACCATATAAGTTTATGCAGCGGATGCAGCTCTCCACCACACGAGGAATAGCCTGTCCAGAGTCCTTTAAAAGGAAAAATAAGAAAACACACAATGTCAGATCATGTATAGTTTGACTTTAGTTACATGCACAAGAGCTAGAGCCCGACCCGAAGGATATACAGTTTATATCCATAGCAAAAATATGATTTTATAATAGATTTACTGAACATACCATGAAATCAAATTTATCAAACAATAATTTAAAGATGTGACATTAAATGTAATTGTAGTAAATATAAGAAATTGAATAAATAGAAGAATAAAATGAGACTATATAGACTATAGCCTGTAAATGTCTGGGTCGGGCTCTTAGCAGCAACTTGTCAATGTGATGTTAGACGTATAAACATGCAAACACAGGGACAGTGAAGTTTGTAGGGTAACATGCAGAGTTAGGGTTGTAGAGGTGAAATCTGACCGAGACAGACTGAGTTGACATCACTGGCTTTTTTAATTGTTCATGTGCATTTGATCTCAAATTATATAAAAATCACTGACAAGCTTTAACAAGTTCAAACAAGTTGTTCGATGCTTATATTATATATATATATATATATATACTTTATATTTAGCAGCTGTCGAGCTCATCCTGTGTTTGAAATGAACAAAGCTCATCTTCAGAGTTACACACTTGATATGACTCCACACTTAAGATGTGAAGTGTGCTCTTGTCCTGCCTCGGTGGCAGCTGCTCCTGAGGCAGTGACTTTTACAGTGGATCTGTTCACAGGCCTCAGGGTCTAAAACACAGCGACCACGCCTCAGTCAACCATCACTGGATTACAGCTCTGAGGGTTGAGGCTCAGATGTGGGTGAAATAAAAAAATCATTGGAGTTTTGATTAAACCAGGTTTTTCTTCAATTCAGTCTGATTCAGGCTACACACGTTTGTTTAGTTGGTGAAGAAAACACAACATGAAGTGGAAAATGATGTTAAGACAGGACAGATAGAGGAAGTGAGCGCAGGCAAGCAGCATGGGGCCCCCCCGAGACGCTTCAAGGTGTCTACCTGATGTCGAGCGTGTGAGTTCCGACGTCCACGGCTACAGAAATGTCGCAAGAGCCAGTGATGGAGGAGGGGGGAGAGAGAAACAGAAAGAGAGAGAGAGAGAGAGAGAAAAGCAAGACCCAGATTAGGACCAGAGCAGCTGCCCACCAAAGCTTTATACTGAAGAAGAGTGCACCCCTCATTCCACTCTGCGCTGGCATCCGACCCAAAAGGAAACAGTGAGAGCTGGACCGGGCTCGGGCTCCCCCCCCCGGCGAGAGGCCGCGAGGAGGCAGGAGGAGGGAGGAGGAGGGAGGCAGCCACGACTCGCCAGCATCCGCTCCCTGACTGCCATCGGACTCGGCTGCTTTCACCGGCCCCTGCTCCCGCTCTGGAGGAGGAAAGGACGCCTCTGCCAGGGCGGCTCAGTGATGCCAGGTCAGCAGCAGAGTCAGGGGGGAGCTGACGGAGACAAACATGTATCCCTCCAACTGCCATTCCTCTCCTCCTGCAGCCCTCCAGAATCTGTCAGTGCCAGCCCCCCTACATCTCAGACACAGACTGCCAGAGCTCACTGACTCATGAGGAAGGTTTTCCAGAAGCCATCTTAGCACAAATATGTTGTTTTAGTTTTTTGTGTTGTTGTTGGAGGAATAAATCAAAGCTAAGATGCTTTGGGGGAACCCACCAAAATGGCCAGAAAGCCAGAGCGAGACAGAAAATGGAAAAGGAGGAGGAGCGACGTCGGGCGGACAGACTGATAATCAGTACCTTGATAAACGACTCCAAATTGCCATTAAATAACCTAACATTAAAAACGGAGCGGGGTCGAGCCCGCCGGGTGCCAGTGTGGGTTTTGAGCAGCCCGTTGGGATGTCTAGAATACAAAGAGTGAATTAGAACAAGGAAACAAAACAGTTCTTCTTTCAGAGTGTTCCATCTGAGAGGTTATTCTCCATGTCCTTCAAAAACTCCAGCTGAAGCCGACTAATCTCTAAAACCCTCCGGCTGAAGATGATGGACAGGAGGAGGGTTTTCATTTACCTCTCTTCTTTATAATCTCGTCCTTTATTTCTGCATAAGACATCACATGCCGGTGGAATCTCAGACCCCGCCGGGAGCACCCACCTCCTGACGGGCCCTGTGGAGACCTCCTCTCTTAGTTTGACTGTGTGTGTGTGTGTGTGTGTGTGTGTGTGTGTGTGTGTGTGTGTGTGTGTGTGTGTGTGTGTGTGTGTGTGTGTGTGTGTGTGTGTGTGTGTGTGTGTGTGTGTGTGTGTGTGTGTGTGTGTGTGTGTGTGTGTGTGTGTGTGTGTGTGGCTTCTCTTGACCTGTAGGACTCAGGTGAAATGAGTCCAGGACTTCAGGTCCTTCTGCCGCACAATTATAATGACAAAACTATTCAGCTGGAAAAGCCTGAGGAGGTTTTAAATATCTGATCGCACAAACACCGGGGATGAAATCTTTGCGAGACGAAGCTGGATTAATTTGGATATAAATAAATTATTGATTAAATTATAAATACATTATATAAAAAAAAACTAGAAATGTCAGATTAATTTAAGTTTAATGACTTTGATCCTCTTTGCTGACAGAAACTAAATGTCACCGAAGCTGTTCAGTTTCCATTGCTCAAGAGGAACAGGGAATGAAGTTAAATATTTGTTTTAATATCAAATACAAGTGAACATACTGCCTAATAAAAGCAATGTACGTAAAGATAAATGTTGATTCCACACTTGAACATGAATGATGACGTGTTTTCAAAGTTGCAAAATCTTAAGATGATATATTTCTTTAAACCCTGACAAACGGTACTTTAGTGACTGAAGAACAACAACTGGCTCCTCATGCACCGAACAGGGCTTTAAAAACACGGAGGCCAGAGCATCTAATCGATGCGGTTTGTATTTCCAGAGTCTAACTACAGGACTCCTCTGCTTTCATGGAGTTCACATCAGAACGTCCCGAGGCAAAGTGTCATCGCCTTGATGAGCTGCGACATGTCACAAGCGCTCCTGTGGCTGATGAGGGAAAACTGGATGTGAAACCCAAATATGCACGTGGATCCTTTAAGTGTGTGTGTGTGTGTCTGTGTGCGAGTGTGCACTTTACCTTGTGGTCATGTAGTCAGCTCTGTGGCCTGCGGGTGAGAAGAGAAGAGATGTGAGGGGAAGTTAAATGGGTGGACATGCCAGGACCTGTCTCTGAGGTCCCTGCGGTGTGTTGTGCACACGCCTAGTGGAGCATTTGAAAGCTGCCATCTGTCCGCAGCACAGGGCCTCTCGAGCAGCACTAACACAACCCATACACACACCTTTACGTGCACGCACAGACACACACGGAAGATTTGAGCTTCATTACAATCACAGCACAAACAAACATCTCCCAGACTCACAGTTGTGCAGTTTACGACTGACGCCGTCCCGCAGACACACTCATCATTACACAAATACACACACGCTCGAGTTCGAACAAGTAAGACTGAGCACAAAATAGCTTCCAACTGGTTTTTTGGCGGAAACGGGCGTATTTCCGTTTGTGCGCCTGCTCCAGTGACCAGAGTCTGACCCGTCTGCGTGACTCACACTGTACTTCAGCCCATTGACAGCAGCGTGATGAAGGAGCGTGTGGGAGGAGCACGAGGGTTCTCCTCTTCCTCGAGAGCACGCGGCTGCATCGCTAATTATTGCGGAGGGTTTGACGGAGACCACCGGGACCGCCGGTTAAAACAATGACTGACAGATTGTCCCTGGTCTGGTGGTAGATTAGCCGATGCCTACAGGGGATCCCACCAGTGTAGAACAAGGAGAGGCCGTCTTAAAGACCGCCACCCTGTTAATACGTGGCGGCCCATTAGGTACGGGGGGGGGGGGGGGAGAAATCAGTGACTAAGACGGATAATACAAGTTCACAATCCCCCTCGGCTCCGGCTAAAACCCAGATTACCATCTAGGAGCTCGGTCTAGTGGAAAAAGCAAGAAAACAGTGGGAAGTTTGCCACCGAGAGAAACTGGAATGATTGAGGAGAACTAAATATTTAAATACATATTTAAAAAGTAGAAATAGATTGGCTCCGATCGACAGCGTTGGAAACATGAAACCCGAGTGAACGAGACAGTTTCTTCTTTTTCTTTATTTTGACGCTTGACCTTTACTTTCTTCTTTCTGCTCTACTAAGTTAATCACTTTTCTTTGGTGGGTTTATCCACATCTAAAAATTTACCTACTAATTTAGGTGTAATTCATTATTTATCATGTTGGCTGTTTGGACACTGTTTGGTTTAATGTCCTGATTTCTACTGAGTGAACTGTCAAAGTGACATTTAGAGAAGTGTGAGTAACTCCACCTGAACACTGGGAGCTTTTAGAGGCTGGTTAATAAAACAGAGACGGTGGCCGTACCTTCCCCGAGTGTCCTCTTCAGCAAGTCGTGTTTGGCCTGCAGCTTGGAGATGAGATTACTGCCCTCCAGAAACTCCCGGAATTTCTGTGGAGAATTGAGAGTAATTACACAGCGGCCCTGAGAGTGCCAGCCACGGCGCCCGCTCCTCAGACAGCCATCGCACGATAACGTGGCCAAGGGCAAAGGACGCGCCGAGGATCTTTTTTAAAGCCTTTATCGGAGCATGTCCATCTCCAGACGGGAACAGGATAGTGGTTAGTTTTACAAAGTAGGAACAATTTCGGGGAGAGCTTGCCCTCTAACAGCTGATCAAAGGTTTCAAAGTGGGGGGGGGGGGGGTCTGGTGCATGAGATTCAGAGTTTTAAATCCTAAAGAGTTTGCATGCAGAGATTAAAGTCCAGATAAAAGCGTTGAGCTCATATTCCTGACAATTTCACCTCCTCTAAAACATCCAAGTTTAGAAAGCAAACCGAGGCAACAAATATTGCATATATAAAGAGATTTATTTATATTTTTGTAGATAAGTAAAAGACACCTCTATTCTCTACAGGCTCACACATCCACTCACCATGAAGTAGAACTGCTCCGTCTCCTGCTGGTTGGCCCTCCTCTTGGCCATGCTGGGTTTGCTCAGGTACGTCTCGGACACGGCAGACTTGACCGACTCGGTGGACCGGCTGTGGTGGAAGCACTCGGACACGTCGTAGTCCTCGATGGTCACCATGTCCTGGATGGTGGTGAGCGTGGCCTCGGACGTCTTCTTGATCTGGGAGCACAAGGAAAGAGGGACAATGAGAACGGGTTCGTCGTTGGCTGCTCAAACGCTAAATGTCATCTCTTCACTGTGACCCCGTACACACTTGGTATTAACATGTGGTTTTTGTGATCTGATCTCAAGTGGAAAGATGTGGGGCCACATTTTAACACCAGGTGTGACACACGCACTCAGAGCTGTCCACTAAGGATCGGATGACAAACACCACATGTTAAGACCAGGTGTGCACAGGAGGGCCTAGCATGATGTAATCATCACAGCCTTCAGCTTATACCCCCCCCCCCCCCACCCCCCATCCCAAGAGATGCAGTTTCCTAAAAAATTCACCAGCCCCGGTACACGACTCCATGCAGCGATCCATCTGCAGACACTCAGAGGAACCAGAGGTGAACAGAGTCGGCTGGAGATGGTTCATGTGAAGATTCATTTCTCTAAACACCTCTTCCGTGTCAACAACAACAGTGCATCTCCTGGATCCTATAAATGTCAGAACATTGGCTGAGTGTGGTCTGCGACTGGGAGGAAAAGATGTTTAACCAGTGCCAGAGCTGGAATCCAGTATATGATGACACCAGACAGAAATAACAAACTTTACCATATAACTGTATAAACTATGAAAAATTAAGTATGAACTATGAAGTACACAGAGGTGATGGTAAAAGGTGGAGGTCGACCTTTGGGTATAACGATCTGATGTGATATGATTTAAGATGTAATTTGACAAAGATTGAGGTTTCATTGAGAATGGGGTTAAACATCTGGACAGAAGAGTGTGAATTATTTAAATTATAAAAGCATCTACAGTGATACTGCCGGCTCTGGGAAGTTTATTTCAGCTAAATTTATCTCATGGAAATGGATTGAACATTTAAAGTTTCATTGCAACCCATAAAGTAAGGCTGAGCCATTTCACTCAAAACGAAAACTGCGAAGTCATAAAGTTATAAAAGTCATTTTTAGGATGTTTCAGTTTTAATTCTTGGACGAGAAATAATTAATTCCCTCTAATACGAGAATAAAGAGACTATTTAAAATGCCCGGTTGGGATGAACACAAATAACTTTTTTGCAAATAAGCTGAGTGACGTTGAATGAAAACAAACTGATTAAAACCAGGGAGCAGTCAGGTCAACGGCAATTCTTCTGTCGGATGTTTAATCCCTCAAATTAATTCACTAACTGCCAAGTTATAATTTTAATATCGGAACATGTTGACCGAGGATATTTGCTGGGAAATAAGAAATGGATTTAAAAAGGAAAGAAAGGTAGAGGAGACAAACAGAAAAGGAGGAAGAGCTGAGCGACTGTCAAGTGTGAGGATGAATCACGGATTTGAAAACTCTGCAGAAACCGCAACAACAACCACCTCTCTGGAAAAATCCAGCTCTGCATTCACCAGAGACACAGTGGGAAGAGACAAATGCAGCTCAATTGTGTGGCTTTTAAACGGTGGGGACCCCACGGGTCAATGCCCCCCCCCCCCCCCGAGTGACAGGCAGCTGGAACTCTACTAATGATTCTTAATGGTCCGGGGGTGGTGACCCCATTTCTCTGTTATTAAGTTAGTCTGACCTCAGTGCTAATGAAAGAACGGGTTGGATTCCTGGTGTTACTGGTGTAGGCACACTGGGACGCCAGTGGATTGTAGCTTGTGTGACCTGTGACTCATTTGGCCTTCGAGGAAGAACAAGAACCACCTGAAAAGCAAAAGGTGGACGCCATCACTTTCATGTGCTGCTGTGATGGATCACTGCTCCGTCACGAGGAAGGTGAGGACTCAGTGTGGATGAAGTTACATCTTCATTCATCCCATGAAGTGAAAAAACACTGTTGACAATGTCTAGACCTGAAGAAGTTAAGAATAAAAAAGAATTCTACACATCACAGTGTGTTTTTGGCTCTTAGAAGGTATCTGTGGAAATTGTGTTATGTCTTCAGCCGCACAGAGAATCTGATGAGTGACCTCAGCCGGGCCGCCTCATCTCAGGTGGCCCGTGTGGAGGAGAGAGGTCCAGCTGTCGTCGTGCAGGCAGGAGAATCGCCCGCAGTGAAAAGGCTGATGAGTTTATCCATTATTCAGCAGAAGAATAGTTACCAGTGTTTTCTGTGGGGCTCAATTACAACGGGGCTTTAAAGAGAGACATGGTGGACATTAGTCACCGCAGCTGCACAATAAAACCTGAAGAAAGGGACAAGGGATTTAGTTAAGTTTGTTTATCTTAAATAAACAAAATGGCAACGCGGGTATTTTTCCAGGGTCCTATGTTGACAGTGCAGAGGAGTTCAGTTATCAACCACTGGGACTAGAACAGGTTCTGTACCAGCAAAGAACTCAAGTCTTCTCTAAATCAGCCAGAGGAAACATCTGTCCCAACATCTCAAAAAGACAAGACTGCTGTCCATCGTTTTCAATGGACCCTGGAGTGAGTGTATAATCTGTGGATCATCCTGCTGTGAGCACTGACACACACACAAACACACACAAGCCCACACACTTTGATGGAACTACCTGACATTTATCTGAGGAAAAACAATCACTCCCTGCAAAGGAGCCTGAGTTTAGTGTGAACTGTCCTGAGAACAGTTCATGTCTGGTGAGAAGACGACAGATGACAGAGGAGGACAATCATTCTGCGTTAGCTCTGGTTCATACGAAGGCAAATGAGAACTAAACGGCCAAATTATTTTAAATTGAATAAATCTATCGTCACTCATCGTACAGGAGCACCCAGCCGGGCTGTTCACCCAAACAACTTGAGGAACATCCAGAGTCTTTCTCCTCACGTCACAACACGACCACCGCTGCTGCTGCTGCAGAGTAAATTATTCAGCAATGTTTTCTTTCCCCATTTCACGGGAGTCAAAGAGCTTTGAGGAAACAGCTGCACTTCTGTCGAGCACTGCCCTGCAGCTCTTCCTGGCCGAATAAAGACAGACCCCCCCTTTTTCTCTCACTTGTACATTTGACTGTCGTGCTTGTCGGTCGGCGCAGCGCTTTCTGAGAGTTCATTTTTCAAGGATGTATCTGGCTCGCTGTTCTCAGGAAGAGAGGCCATCTGGTGCTCCCCCCACAAGGCAGCAGCCTCGTCCAGGCCTGACCCACCAGGACATTCACTTCAGACACACAAGGACACACCCATGCACAGAGACACACACACATTCACACTTACACACACACACACACTGCAGGTGGTAAGAATTGTGATGACACAAACAGGACCCACACTGTTCAGCACACAGAGCATAAAACACCCTGACAACAAAAATAATTATAGGGCTACAACTATTGATTATCTTTATTATTGATCAGTTGATAATTTTCTGTTAATATAATAATAAACACTATTTTTAAATGTCTTGTTCGTCTTGGATCCATATATTTAATGAATTTCTCCACTTATAGAAACATTTTAACTGTACTGCACTGCTTATTTTCATTATTTAAATATTTCCTTAAAGTAAATAACTATAATAAATACCCCCACAGGTTCTCTTTGCAGTTGAAGACTAATACATGCATCTAGCCAGAAGAATTCTAGTAAGTGGCTCTTGAATTGAGAATCTTTGTCTAATACTATTTCCAATATTTAAAATAGTCTATTAATCCTCTAAGGGCCGAATATATTCATTTTCATTGAGTAAATATTTGGCATTTTACTAATTTGAAATCATTACCTTTTGAATTTAACTGTTTTTGATGTCATTCAATATTTTGTTCTGTCAGCGGTTGAGTCTGATATTTCCATGTAGGTATGTGGTGGCCTACTCACACCCGAGGGATTAACAGGGAATGATCGCTCCATGTAATCCAGTGTGATTGTTTGTAATTCTATCGGCCGTCCTGTTAACTCTCTTAACGCCCTAACGATGACTTTATTGAGTTAGAGCTCCTGCTGCTTCACAGTGAAAGCATTGATAAGAAACTGGTGAAACAAGAAATACATCTTAACTTGGTGTGGGAAACGTAACGTACGTGTCCCTGAAGCCTACAGTGACTATTCTATCAAACATGTGTCTATAAAACAGAGAAAAGGTAAATGTCTGTATTTTTATAGGTTTAAAACACTGCAGGAAATATCTGGAAAACTATTCGTATATGTGCTTGGTCATGGAACGATGGGAAAAACTACTCAATTATTGATTTCTACTCAACAAGTGTTTGCTAACACCAGAATTCTGGGATCTGGATTATCAAACCAACACTTAGCTTCCCCCGATCAGAACTGAGACTTTATAGATTATTAATCAAAACTTAAAACACCTAGTCTATCATCACAATTGCTTGAACAACGCTCAGATCTGTCAATCTATCACAGCACAACTGACATGAACTCAATAACACTGCTCTCCTATCCATCATCGTTCATCCCTGCAGATGTATTTTCAGCCAATTTCATGAGGTGCAACAATATAATCAAAAGGAACCTGAAGTCGGGGGAGTTTGATTGACAAGCCCCTGTGTGTCTTTGTGGGGGAATAAAAGACAGAAGGTGCACTGATGTGGAGCGAGCGAGGGAGACAGGGAGAATAGAGACAGGCGGCGGCTCGAGCTCACAGAGCGGAAGCAGGTCAGACGTGACACAAAAGAAAGTCTCAGGGACGTGATCACACTCGGTGAATTAGTGGCTGCTCTTCTTTTATATTGGACTTAACGATGGAGACTCATGGAGATAATAGAGTCGCAGATGCAGCTCCAGCGTCAGAAACCGAGCAGCACAGGACAGGTTGGTGCAAATAAAAGCGAGACGGAGAATTCTACCGGTGTGAACAAAAACGGCGGATTCACACAGAGGGTTTGATGGCTACCTGCAGGGCATGAGAGAGACAAAAACACAGACTGGGTGTGTGTGTCTGTGTGTGTGTGTCTGTGAGTGATGTGTACACATCGCAGAAACTTTGATTCCACAGAGATCTGGGTCTCACCTTGGCTGACTTCTGGCTAAAGTTAACTTTTTCTTTTGTAGCAAATGCGAGCGTCTTGAAAAACCAACAAACAAGGCACTTTTTTTTTTTTTTTCCTTTGCTTTTATGACATCTTATGTATGTTACTTAATTTTTTGCTATATATTTATCTTCAGTTATATAAATTTTTATTTTTTTATTTTTATGTTTTCATTTTATTATTATCCGGTATGTGTGTATCTGTATGTGTGAGTACTTGGGTATGCTTATGTTTGTATACGATAATTACTTATTTATGTGCTGCTGAATGATGATGATTGTTGTCCTTCAAATCCCAATAAAAATTTGATCACAAAAAAAAAAAAAAAAAAAAAACAGCAGCGTAACGCAGCTCCTGCACCTCTGGAAGGCGACAGCACCAAAGACGTTTGACATGTTTGACTGGTCTACAGCCCCCTCGTGCCCCAGGTACCTGTATAGTCAGTTGATTTAGCTTTTTTTTTTTGTTGCATTATTCTACCTCTTCGTTTTCAATGTTCAGAGTAGCCAGACGGGACTGCAGCTGCTGGAACCTCAGGATGAGCTCTCCATTCACTGGCGGCTGCACCGACACCTGACACACCTGAGGAAGGAAAATACAAGAAAATAACAGACGATCAGAAAAACAAACTTTAACAGGACACAAACAAGCATCGAAATTCTTCTTCCATTGCAGAGCAAACCAAACCACAGGGATTTCTGCAGCGAGTAAACAGACATGATATCAGCGTTGGAGGTTCCAGCCAAACAGAGCAAAACTCGTAGCACATGTTGAGCTACACAGGGGAGGAATAACACATTATTTCTCAATTTCAGTGCCCCATAAATCCTGAACCAGCAGATCAGATGCAGTAAAACGCTGCACTTAAGCCACCGACACTCAGATCTCATTAAGTCAGACTCCTTTTTTAATCAACTCCAAATTCACTTATTCCCTCCCTGTACTTCCAACACATACGACTTCGATCCAAACACGGCTACAAACACAATTAAAAGATATAATCATTATCACAACTGCCGTTGTTGAACAGATTACGCACCTCGTCTCCCATGTGAGACTGGAACTCGAACTTTGTCGGCGGGCAGAAAGCCGATGGGTACATCTCCATGAACCTCTGCCGGTCGCTTCGTGGGTCCAGGCTGTCCACGGCGTTCTCGATGATGTCGAGGCCCTCGTGGCGAGAGGTCTCCAGGTTGTACTCGGCCGACAGGTACGTCCGCAGGGCTCGATTCAGACTGGCGTGGTAACCCAGGTCACAGCACTGGAAGAAGAGGGTCAGGGAGATGAGGAGAATTTAATTAAATAATGGTTTAATTCTGACATTTTTCTCTCGCTCTACTGACAGGTAGGGAAACTGAGGAGAGTTTCAAACGTCTCATGTAGTAATAGACAAAACCTTGTGTGTGTTACATAGGTTTTAATCCGGTCTTTTTTGGGACACCCCCCTAACAAAGCCAGGAAAAGTGAGAGCAGAGCATTTCCTCCACATGTTGGAAATCGATGATCCACCACAACAGAGTGGGTAAACTGGCCAATCAGAGCAGACTGGGAAACAACGGAAAGGACGTTTCAGACAGAGGCTGAACAGAGGACCTGCAGCAATGGCCAGTTTGGGGAAAGTGATGTGTTTTCTGAACATTAGGAGCATTTAAACATTTAAGTAATGACACAAATGAATATGATGAAACTGAATATGAGTCCTTTAAAGGAAGAATGTCTGATCCACATGTAAACAACCATGCAAACCTTAATATCACTGACTCACTATCCCCCAAAAAACTAATCCTTACATCCTTTCACATGTGAAAAGCTGCTACAACAAGTGATAAAAACATTGTACTGATTGATGTTCTGTTGATCGATTAATTGATTTATTGACCAATTGTTTCAGTCCAACTCGAGACAACAGCTGAATGTAGGTTACTGTTTTTTTCTGATGCTGTTATTCATAAAAATAATTTAAAAAATGATAATGTTGCATCATATAATGCATTCAAAACGGAATACTTATTACGCATTTATTAAAAAACAGATTTCATTAGTAAACAGTGGGGGACTTTCTGAGCCTGCAGTGCTGCCTCTGTGTTACACAACCGGATGTTACCTCCAGGATCTAGTCCTGATTTTTAATAACAGGAACCTTGGCCAAGGTCTCTCCTGGGAAGACACGCACGCCCCAGGCTCCCACAAACACAGACAAACTCACACACACAGTTACACACACACACACACACACACAGTTACACACACACACACACACACACACACACACACACACACACACACACACACACACACACACACACACACACACACACACACACACACACACACACACACACACACACACACACACACACACACACACACACACACACACACCGACTTGTGCAGCTTCCGAATAATAAAAGTCTCCTTCGTCGATAACCGAAATGTGTGTGAGGCTGCACATGCAGCTCACGCAGAGCGAATCCTACACACAATCCCACAAACACACACCCTGTTGAGATGTGAAGCAAAGCGGGGACTGGGGGTAATTTCAGCACACAGCATGCCGCTGAGCAGAGGCTGCGTTTCTCTTCTCCATCTGTTCCTGTCTGGACTATAAAAGCCCAAAGTGCTTGCTCAAAACTCGGCCTCATCCTGTTTCCTAAGAAACGCCACAGAAGATGGTGCATTTTTAAAAGTTTATTCCCTCTAATAAAATAATACCAATGCAGGTGAGCCGTGTAATAAATAAATAATAAATCATGTTTATCGGTGTGGCAGCAAACAAAGAAAAACGCTCGCAGGGCCGAGTCGAGAGACACTGAGTGCTGCGGTGAATCAAGAGATGAACAGAAGCTATAAATGCAAAAACAGGGTTGTTTCAGGGTCAAGTACACCCCCGCTCTCCATTCAAGCTACTAGAAAGATGGTGAGAAACTACACAATGCCAGAATACCACCAGTATAACTGGATACAATATCTTGGATTTCAATAATGACACACAAGAGAAGGTGCAAGGCAAAGTTTTGTCATGATAAAAGTTAATGAGCTGTTTTAATTCTGTCCTGCACTTTAATTTCCATCCTCCCAGTCTGGGGTCCTGACATCTCTTTCGTGTCAGGCCCAGCTGCTGAAGTCATCCGTCACTCCACTGATTAGGATTTCAAATCTCTTCTTAAGGTCGAATAAAAAACGCCCTGAATAGTGAAGAGTCTTAAACAGGAAGAGAACAGGAGAAACAAACTAAAATCTACCTCAGCTGGAGAGAAAACAAAGAAATCGTCTTCTCCAAAAACTTTTTCTCAGTGGGGACAAACAGATGATTGAATATGGTTTCATACTTACATCAATTAAGTCCGACAGGTCGTGGATGTAGTATTTGAAAACAGAGGAGTTTGAAGCTTCCAGCGTCAGTAGGTACTCGTTCCGCGCTTTGATCGACTTCAGCTTGTTCTCCGAGTACTTGGCTTGGCGCTGATGGGAGAATTGGAGGAAAGCATGAGAAGCAGGTAACCACAAGAGCGAGGGAGAAGAATGAATTTAATGAGTTGAGATTTGCCATTTTGAAAAGGGGATTGTGCTTTTCTTTATGTCTCGGCACGCACGGCCCACCACAGAGCGGCGACTGCATTGTTGGCAAAAACAACAGCTTCAACACACATTAGAGGAGTAGTAACTTAATCCGGATAAATATACATTTGAAAAAAGGGAACAAGAATGGAAAAAGAAAAGCCTTCACTAAAAACGGCCCGTGCCCTCCACTTCAACTGGGATACCTCCGCCCAGGCCATCTGTCTTCAGCCTACACTTCCTCTTCAGACAAACAGACGGCTGTTAGTCACCATCCAGCGGCTGACATGCCCTGACTCACACTCTACAGGATCATCCATAATTTAACACTTCCCAAATGCATCTCAGGAAGAGTCATGTTAAAAGGAATCCCATTCATCTGGACTTTAATCATCTGTCAGAAAGATTTAACTGAGACCAGGCCCGTTCTAAGAATACAAAGCCTACGACAAAGCTTTCAGTGCGTTTTCAGTGGGACAAAAACCAAACACACTCTTTCTCTGACTGTATCTAGGGCTCCTTCCTGACCTGGTATCAACATCCACCCTGAAAGATCTGATCTAGATAACTGCCAGATCGGGTTAAAATGGCTGTGAACCCCTGACGTACCTTCTCCTTCATCTTCTCGATCTTCTTCACGGAGCTGCGTCTCAGGTTCCTGTCCTCCATCCGGATGCTGAAGACGGGGTCGCCCCTGCCGATCTGCTTCTCCTCCTGCTTCTCGGCCTCCTTCAGCTTGCCCTCGGCGCTGATGCTCTCCGTGTGGTACATGTGGTAGGTCTTCATCACCTGCAGAGACACAGAGGACGAGAAGTTGAAGAGAAGGACGTCGGTCTGTATTTCTGTCTTAGCTGAGAAACGGTTGAGTTTCTGTGAGGTGAAAGGTTCACCGTCATAAATCTTCATGATGGAAGCTGACCAATCCCTGACCGGCTCATTCATCACAGATCGATTGGTCTCATCTCACAGCGGACTGCGAGTCTCTCCCCAGACCACAAACCAAAGACACATTCTCTCCAGCCTCTTTTGTATAAAGCACTTATACGACCGCAACAACCACATGTCACTGCAGTGAAATCGTACATGCTGCCTTCACTGCTGCGTCTGAAAACAATACAGACTCAGGAAGTAGACGTGTTTTTCCATGTCTGCTTCCTTTTTGGGCCTTGATTGACGACTCAGCTCCAGTCATGAAGTAAATGTAAATGCTCGACAAAACAAAGACATTAGATGTTTTTTAAGTTTGGCTTCCTCTTTAGGGAATAGTCATAATGGGTTCATGTTACATGACAGACTTCTGGGAACTGTGAGCCATCATTCGATATCTACCTCAGTTTAACATGAAGCAGAAGTTTTAGCACATGCTAGGGACATGATAAACTTGTCCAGGGTTCCTTGCAGACCCTAGAAACCAACCCCTCAAACAACCTGTATTAATATTTGCAGCAGTTGCTTGCCATCAGTGAAGATGAGTCCAAACATCATCATCCCCCGACCCTAATCCTACATGTGATTTATAAGTTCAGCTTCCTTTACTTTTCCCCTTTACGACTGCAGCTGGATACATTTGAATGCGTACAGGTAGAACCCCGGCTTGTGTCATCATCATCAGAGGACGTTGGAGTGTGAGCGCTCCTCATATGTTTGCTCTCTGGGCCCATGAAGCGGTGACTCAATTGTTAAGCAGCGAACAAACCACAAAACACAAACAGGATTTCTTCAAGGGTAGAGTGAGCTGGGAGATTATAAACTTCATATTATCACTGGTTCAGAGTGTAGGCTGACAAAAGGGAGAAAAGGACAAACAGACGTGACAGCTCTGAGACCAGTGCTGATTAGATATTGGTTGTGGGAAATAATAAGGAGAATCTGTGATGCTGACATGGAGACACAGGTAAGAGAAGCCACTGACCATACAAATCAACATTTGCAGAATACACCAAAAATGAAACGTCTGAGAGTTCAAACCTCCACCAAGCCAAAAGTCCTCCTTTGAAACCACATTTTAATTCATTAGATCCGGAGATTGGAAGTTTGGATCTGCACCAAATTGCTCACACTATTGAATATCAGCCCCCTAAACCCGCTGATTTATTTCCATTAAGAACCATTATGCTCTGGGAAATCAATGAAAATGTTACATAATGTCCAATCACTGATCCACAACAAAAGTAAATAGGTTCTTCCCTGAGTTTCACGTCCTTTAGTTTCTGCGTAAACGTACAAAAACATAATCTCTCTGGTGGAGTTAAAAACAGAAATGTGTTTGTTTAAGAATCTTTGCTTTGTGCATTTTATTGGTAATTAAACGCAATTATTCAATCAATCTTTTTAAAATTGGTCCTGGAAGTGAGCTTTTTTAATGGGCGTGTGTTAAATGTACTGTACCGAGGATATGAGCAGAATATAAAAGGCAAACGCCCAGGAAACGGCAGCCGGACAGAGCACCAGTGGTTTAACCTGGAATGAACCGACTCCAGTAAATTACAGCTCCACAATCTGTGTACGCAACACACTCGTCTACACAAAACCTCAACCTCTGTTCAAATAGAAACTCAAACATCTCGAAATCCAAACAGCCTCAACCTAAACCAAGCTATTTCTGTACGAGTGGAACAACAAGGGGGAAGCCTGATCAGCCTGCAGCCTTTTCCCTCTCAGCTGGGGTTTGGCTGAACTGGAACCAGTTTAGAGAAGGGTGACTGACCTTGGGCCCTGCACTCCTCACTTACTGGTCTGGAGTCTGCCGCTGCTGTGTTTACTTTTCCGCTTCTTTTAGAGGGGACGTATTTAGAGATGGAGCAGACCTGTTATTTCATTGGCAGAGACTGACATCAGGACTGGGGCTGTCTGATGCAATAGCTACACTGTGTGTGTGTGAATATATACAGTATATATATATATATGTGTGTGAGTGTGTGTGAGTGTGTGTCCTGCAACAGGGGCTACACCAGGTCGAATCCTGAGTGTGGACTGTGGTGAGAATGACACACACGTCGAGTTGGAGGAGTAACACTTTGTCGGTTTGGAGCGGCACCATCCATCGACTGGAAGTGTAACCGCTGTCGTCCTCTACGGTGAGGAACTGGAGACTGTGAGCAGAGTGAACAGCTCTCCATCTCTGGGGAGGAGACAACAACTGCACCGGCTTGTATCACCAGGTTACCATTATGATCAATGAGAAGGCTAACACAATCCTAGTGAATGTTTACGAGGAAATTATATGACTGACTGCACAGAAGCATGCAAATCAGCATTATGGATGCATTCAGACATTCACTGAACTCCAGAGAGCTTCCGGGGTTTCTCTGGAACAGGTGCATGTGTGAGCGCAAATGTTTTTTGATATATTTTTCACCAATTTCCCAGGGAGCACAAGGATCAGAGAAACACAAAAGGACCTTAATAGAAATTAGACTGAGGATGAGCTGCTTGTTCAATGCAAATCTTTGATGGTCTGATGAAAAGTTGATCGGGCCGAGAGAGAATGTGACTTCTGGGGTCAAAAGTCTACTTTTTAGTTCGCCTCTAATGTTAACTATCCTGGGATCGATAAAGTATTTCTGATTCTGATTCAAATCCGGAAAATGCCCCAAAAAATACATGTACAGCTGAGTTGTTGATATTTGGCTCCAGTACCCTGTGGTGGCTTTGCATGCATTTGCTTTGAAGAGCTAGAAAACACAGCTGATAGGAGCCATTACAACACAGGATGTGAATTCTAATGAGAAACAAACATAAAGCCGATGCTTCACAGCTTGAGTAGTCGGCTCATGAGGGTAAAGAGGATTGTGTTGCATGCTTCTTTTGTGTGCGGTAAAAGAAACCAGACCTTCTCGACAGTTTGAGCAATCACATTGGTCCGTTTAGTTCTATAGGTTCCCTCAGAGATCTCCGAGCCTCAGGGTTTAAGATGCAAGCTCTTGCAAAGACCAGTCTAAATCACAGCAAACACTAATGTACTTAAGTGCATCAGTAAAAAAAAGCACCGGAATCATTACTACTTACTGTGTACAGCTCATTTAGGACCTTCATTAAGTCTTCCTGGAGTTGAAAGGCTATTTCCTTGCTCTGAAAGAGAAATGAAGAAGAAAAAACAATGAGACCAACAAAGTAATACGACCCAAAAAACAGGCATCAAGATTTTTCCCAGACAAAATTATGAGAGATGATTTGATGTGGACACCAGCATAGAAAATTCCTCAAAATCCCCATGTGAATTTATGTATGCAAAATTGTCTTCCCCCAAACGTCACTTCTTCTTCCCTTCCCCAAAACAGCAGTTATGTTATTCTGCAACTGGCAAATACTGTTTTTAGAGCAGCGAGGAAGAAGAAGTGATTCATGGAAGTGTAGCCAGCTAACAGTTCAGCAATTTGGTAATATTTCATACAGCGTTTAGTGTTTATTAGGTTTCATATGAACGTGCACTGTAACCAGACGCAGGCCTGTGACCACGCACACACAAAGCAGAAGAGTGCATTCATCATCCTGTGTCAAACACAGTGCGTGTGAAAGTGGCGTCAGCGTCTGAACTCATCGTACACAGCTCGAGTTTCCGCGTCCACATGCTTAACACATTATCCAGCTTTTATGGCTGAATGTGAACGATTTTGCCGAAATATGTTAACTCGATGAGCCGTGCCACAGGGCTGAGTCGGTAACACAATCACACACACGCCCACATTAATGCATCTCACGGTTGTGGGATACAGTTTAACACTGATGCACTGATGGATATAGTGGAGCTTTCACTATTCATTTAACTCTGGAGCTCCCATATTTCCTCCACACTGACTCATATAATGTATCACATGTTTATGAGATTATGAGTCATGGGAGTGAATTTTCTGATCCGTCCACTGCAGTCGATAACGCCGGCTGCTGGAAGATGTTGCCACGTTGGCCCGTAGCTACTCCAGGTCTTTCTTTAAACTGATTATCTCCAGACAAATTTCATTCTGGGAGCTGCCCACGGAGAACGGCTGTAAGAGCTTTCTGGGAGGACATTGAACTTTGTAGTGCAGCAGGAAAGAATAGTAATTTACTACTGAACGAGAATCTATTTACAATTCCTCCAATAGTGGATGTGGGCAGTTGTAGCAAAAGTATTTTTGAAATGTACTGGGTCAGACCTTTTGAAAGATAGACTCTTGATTTAACAGATACTTTTAATTCATCTCTTACTCCAGGAATATACCTACATAAGAGCAGGGATGCTAAGGATCTAAATATCCTTTGCTCAATCTCTAAACAGTCATGCTTAGCTCAAATCTTTGAAAAGCTCATAGATACTTAAAATGTCTCACATAACACTTGATCATTCTCTTTCTATTGGCTAAATGCAGATCAACTATTTTCACCACAAATGCAAAAATCACAGAGACCTCAAGCAATGATTGTGGTCACTCATCAATCAGGTTTCCTTGAAGTCGAAAACAGGAGGTGCCACAAGGCTCAATACTAGGTCCTATTCTATTCACTGTACATAAATGACCAGGGCTTATGAATAAGTAAAAGCTGAATTTGTTATTTTGATGACAACACATCAACACCCTCTGTTCACAAGGATTTGTTGAAACATAAAATCAGACTTCATAGCTATCCAAGAAGAAGAACATGATTAATCGTAACATTTTACTATATTTGGGTAGGTAACTACCCGATATGGTGTCCACAAAATCCAAGATTAAGAAAAAACTGAAATATCATATTTGTGTAATATCAGAAGTTTAAAAAAGAAAAAGAAACATGCTACAAATATTTCAATACATTTGTTGTTTTCACCTGTTTTAAAAAAACACCCCACCACAAAATTCCATTGTGTCAAACTCCTGAACAGTGTATGGGGTTTCCTATCTTACGATCTGATGAGTCACACACGGTCGCCTTTGCACGCCTGAGGCCCCATGTGGGTGTTGGCAACAGGTAAGAGGCTTTATTGTGGTCTCACACACACACACGCTCATATCTGAGATCCAGGTGACTTCATAAGCATGCTCATCCTGACACAAAACCACAAAAATGTAAAGGACTGGGACAGAATCAATTCCTCACGAGCCACTCAGGTAAAGATGACCGATGTCCGAGCATGTGAATAACCAGTAAAGAGGATTAGACCCTCAGTTACCAGCTGCCAGGCTTGTGTCTGAAATTAGAGTACTGTGCCGAGTGACCTGGCCGATCAGTTGCATCTTTCTAACACCACCTGCTCTGTCACTTCCCCGATTTGTAGCGCTTACCTAATCAGAACAAAACCCGTCTGTAAGCCCAGATAACCAGGGCTTTAGGAGCACCAAACTCGACAACCGACAACCTCCTTTGAGAAAGGAGAGTAGATAAGGAAGCTACAGAGAAGTCTTGTTCATTTTTTGGGATAAATTACAGGATGATCTAGTCTATGGGTTTATAGTAGACCTCTAATTATATCTCGTGGAACATGAGAGTACCATATTAAAAGCAAAATGCCTATTAATTGAACATTCTTGCTAATCAAAAAGCCCGTCAGGACACAGGCCTCCTCCTGTGGGAAAATCCATTAGCAACTGTCAGTTCAGAGGACAGAACCTTTGACTGTCTGTCACATCTAACTCTCGTCAGCTCTTCCCCATTGAGAAGACTGGGAAGTGATCCAGAACTCAATGAAAAGCCTTCTCAGGGATCACATAAGCAGCGAGAGTGAGTGGGGGTGTGTGTGTGTGTGTGTGTGTGTGTGTGTGTGTGTGTGTGTGAGAGAGAGGAGTAAAGACAGAGATGAAAGTAAATGGTTATTTCATTCAAGGCATGTTTTAAGTGCTTTCTCCCAAAAAGCTTCAGCTTACATAACGGCTTTAAAGAACTTTTAAATATTCTCTTTTCAATTTGCTGAATGTAAGTCACACATACCTCAAATTACCAGTAATGCAAAGTTATTTAATATGCTGTGTTGTGGATGTCACTGATTCAATGTGTGCAACGTGCCCTTTATCATTTGAAAGGAATTTAAGTTGGGGGGGTTTCCAATTTTGTCTAATTCATAAAAGGAAGCTACAAATGAGTTTCCCCCTTTTAAGCTCAAACCATTTATATTCCAACCGCATTAGAAAGATGAAACAACCCTGCAGAGAGGAAACCAAGTCAGCCCCTGGGGAATGGTGGGTTTCATATTGCCCCTGAAATTAATCATTGTATAGGAATGACAGATGTACACCCTGCTGGGCCAGTCTCTGTGTGTGTGTGTGTGTGTGTGTGTGTGTGTGTGTGTGTGTTACTTAGTGTAGATATGGGTGGGCAAACGAGGCACGTTAGATATGTCGTTAGGCATATTTTTCCCTTTTTACAGGTCTGGGCTAGCATTTCCCCTTTGCTTCCAGTCGTTATGCTAAGCTAGGCTAAAAATAGCCTGTACTTAAAGCACAGACAAGAGATTGATATTGATAATCTAAACTAATCCTTTAAGATACACAGTAACAGCCCTTGAGCTGTAAGTGCCTTACACCTTGTATATATATATATATGTTTATATAAACTGAAAATACATCAGTGTGATAGGAACTACTTATCATACTTACTAGTTCTAAGATAAGAATTTTACTTTTTAGTTTGGCCTATCGGCTAACTTGGAGGTGTCAGGGTTTATGAATTATACCAAAGCCAGCCAGCAGGGGGCAATCACAATTTCTTGGCTTCACTTTTGGGAAGCTGTCATGCCCTCCATCTTTACATAAAGTCAATATACAGTATGAATGCATAAAAAGCCTTGTTCATAGGATAGAAGTAGAAGCACATGTGTCACTACTGACATCAATAGTGACTGTTTTATTCAAGTACCATAACAGTGTGGCAGTGAACCAGCGTGCACGGTAGACTCTAAACCTAAAGCAGTGAACTGAAGTTCGCCCATCTTTCATTTATTATTTACAGTGTCAACAGTGATTCTTTCCCGACCATGACAAGTCAAAATGTCTAACTGTGAAAAGGTAAAAGAATAAATAAAGTATATCCTGCACACGCTTTGCCTCTGGAAAAGTTCACGACTTCCTCCAGCTTTGGGAACTCCACCTCGTAGCTGCAGCCACAGAACGTGACTTGCATAAATAAAACACAGCCGAGTAAAACAAAGAGCTGGTTGTATGAATAATGAAAAATGTGATAAGATCTGTCCGAGCCTAGTGAGAGAAAGAGAGGTCCACTGCTCAGCGCTTTGAATTCAAACAAACCAGGAAAAACAAAGAAGCCTAAATGGTGCTTTCAAAGGAATCTGTGGCTGTTGTTGCTTTAAAAAGTGACCGCAATGCAGCGCTGGAGAATTAAACACACATGCCGAGCGACAAACAGGTCAACCAGAGGATGTTGACGAAGACACTGGGGCTAGTCTGGGGGTCGTCCTCTGCTGTTCGGTCTCCCAGCGTGAGACCAGAACATACAAGGAAATAAAAACATGGGTCTTTGATGTGCCGGAAGGATGACAACAGTCCAGCTGTCTCCTCGGAGCTGTGAGGGGGCGCGTGTTACACGCAGGACTTCACTGTTGTTTGTGCCTCCTTACTGAAACTCTGCAGAGATCAAAGGCTCACAGGCTGTAATTAGAGGCCGAGTTGTGTCTCAGGTCTAAGAAGCAGGGCCTCCTACCAGACTGCAGCTCGTCTGCACTGTGTCACCTGGATCCTAAACTGCTTTATAAACTTTAAAAATGTGACAACTATTACACAGCGTTTATTTCGTTCTTTGGATATGAATAAAACCTATTATATGTAACATCAGCCACAAGGGAACTCTCAATCAAAACAATAGCAAAGAATGTAGTTTGATGTCCCAAAGCAGCGTGGGATTGTGGGAGTTGTTGTCTTCAACCCCATTGCCAATGAAAATCTACCTGAGGCGCAAATCATACAGTTTTATTCACGTTACGCAGCAAACAGCAATGAATAATTTAGATCTATTACCCGTGACCAATACAAACAGTGGGAAGAAAAACAGCTAACTGGCTCTTCACATGTTCTAGGGATATATTTTGGAAAGCGATAGCAAAATAATATTTTTGGGAAAGAAATCAACTGCGGTTTTGTGGTTATTATTATTTCGGCAAAATCCTGGACAAACTGGGATGATTTGGATTGGAATTGTCAATAAACTAGCCTGTATAGACAAATAGACTTTTTCCTGGACCAAACAAAAAATATAGAAAAAATGGACTGCATCTGCCCTCTCTCTGTGTAACTGTAAAACTAATTGTGTGTTGTTACTTTCGTTTTTCCCCCAAAAAACTAGAATAAAAAGAAAGTTTCCAGTCTATAATTATGATAATCGCAGAGTGTTGGGTCTGAGAAGGGTTAACGTTTGAAGAATGACTGTTTCACATCTGCTCTCATTGGTAGACCCGTACGTCTGTAAGCACTATCAAAAGGAAATGACTGCTGCAGCTTTCTGTTTGTATTATTGTTTATTTAAACGCAATGACCCCCCCTCCCCCCATAACCACCACATAATCACAAAAAATGATGACCACCAAGAGATGTTACATAAAAAAATCCAAAGGTTATCATTGCTTTTACTTTTTTGAATCTGAAACGTCAACGTTCAGGGAGAGATAGCAACAACAGAGATATAAATAGTCCCAAAGGCACTCCCCTCTGAAGGAAAGCCACTTTGTAATTTGGGCCTGTGGTGAGTTCATGTGACTCCTGCAGCATAGGAGCTCATAGTCTGCGAGGGAGTAGTCGTCTTTGTGGTGGAGCAGGCAAGCAGAGGCCTGGTTTTGGTCGTGAAGCCACAGTTCAGATGGGAGAGCGAAGGCCCACGGATCTGAAACTGTGGTGACGAAGGTTCCTCGGCACGATTCACAAAACCACAACGAGTCCGATGGAGACTCCAACCATCAAACACGACGCTCGATACGTCTCCTGCATCCTGCACATCATCCAGCTAAATATATACTCTGTCAAATCCACGGGTTAATTGAAAGTGAAAGGCCGTTTATATAAAGTGAGCGACTGGAGACAGTGCAGCCCCAACTGACCGCTATGAGAAATCTGGATTGTGTTAGTGGTGAGCTTTAACTTGAACCGTTCTTGTAATCAAAGAAAGGACACATCTGACCTTTTCTGCTGAAGGTCAAACATCAGCACAGTAGAAAGTGACTATACGAGAGAGTGGGAGGATGGAGCGGTGAAAACTGGACTTGAGGGACTGGGAGATACACAACAGTAGTGTCTGTTTGGGAATTTTATTCTGAAATCATAGTGAAATCAGAGCAGGGTAAAATGAAAGTGGGTGTATAGAGAGCTTGATAGAGCAATAACACATTTACCTTCCAGTACTTTTATGTCAACATTTCTTTCTGATTACTTTCTATTAAGCTCAGTTCTCTTTGGATTCCGGTCTCCACCCAAACACCAAATTCAGCCCATTCTTATTCCTCTGCAACCATCAAGCACCTCCACTCTCGGAGAATGACTCCAGCGAATGACAGAGCTCAACATTTCACATAGTGTGACATCACTAATGCTCTGTGGTTGTTCTGGTCACAGCAGAAGTCAAAAGACTCAAAGTCACGCCATCTACAAAAAAGTAATTGTCACTCCTATGACTCAAATGGGGGTAAGAGCTTGGCTACATCCGTAAAAAATGCCTTTTTTGTATTCAAAAAAATTATTTTAAAACTAAAACCAAAGCAATTTAGGTCCGTATAGATGCTTTATGTGAAAGCAAATGTCAGAGTTAGAGCATACAGGTGATTTGTGGACTTTCTCCGCCTGGTCCTCTACTATTAGTCAGCGGAAACAACACAACCCCGGACTTTCCAAACTAAGACTGGGCCAGCCGGATTTCCAACGTTCTCCGTTTTAGGGGCTCAAAAACTCTTGAGAAGTGTGGATTGGTGTAAACAAAGCAACAATGGTGGTGGCAGTGATGTAGATGTAACATTTGCTAACACTGCATGTAATGGTGGCCTCACGACCTTATTAATAATGTTGTGTTTCCCCCCCCTCACCTTCTTGAGTAGCCGTGTGGAGTCCTCACTGATCTGCATGAACCTCATGATGACGTTGTTGAGGTAGATGTCACTCAGGGTGGCGTGGTCCTTACTCTCCCGCCTCACCTGGTTCAGCAGCAGATACCAGCAGTTGACAGGGGACAGCAGGTTCTGGTCCTTCCTACAAAAAACAGTCACAGATCCATGTGAGAAATTAATAACGCAACATGTAACGTATAAGAATCAGACAAACAAAGCATCAAACATCAATTCAACGGTGCTCCAGAGAAGTGATATTGGGCATGGACAAATACCTGTATGTGTTTATTGTTAACATACATGTTCCTGCGTGTCTGTATCCATGTCAGTGTCTCAGCCCTAATTTATTCAGGCAATGTTTGTCATTTTCATAAGGAGCTTGTGACACTTCCTCGACAGGCAGGATGTCTATGAGCAGCTCCAGTGCACCGAGGCCTGTTCCTTGCAGGTGGAAGACAGATGCAGATACTCCCTTGGTGTTAAATGTCCCACATACCGCTGGTTCTAGTCCGTAAAAGGGGTTGGAAATACTTTGTATCGCTGACATTTCTGGGGCAGAGCTCCTGCAAAGCTCCGAGCCAAGCTGACTTCCTACAAACAAGAAACTGGGTGCCACAGGCTTTAAATACACGTCGTGGAAACGAAGCTGGAAGAGCTGTGGCTCTAAGCCGAAAAGTAGACGCACGTAGGAACTGTGACAGCAGAAGACAAACAAGGACGGGGAGAGAAGTTGTAGTAGAGGGGGAATGATAGAAATCTGAGTGCAAAAGGGCGTTAAAAAAAGAGAGAGAGGCCTGTTTCCTGTGCTGGCTGCTCCTAAGCTAACTGCAGGACATTGTCCAGGGCCGAGCAGGTTGAGGCCCCATATTAACACAGGCCTGCAGGCTGACTTCCTCTGGGTTAATCTATAACATTCCTGCGCCTGTGTGTGTGTGTGTGTGTGTGTGTGTTTGGGAGAGGTTTAAGGTTGGGTCTCGGGTCAAGTCTTGCAGGAACCATATGGAGACTCTCCTCTGCTCTCCGCTCACACAGTCAGTTTGTCCAGACAGGCAGCACTTGTCAACACAACAGGTGAAAGGCCCAGTGACCCAGCCCTGAACTGGCCTTCAGCACTGGCACCACATCTGCTGCGAGGGCCCAAAAAACCACCAAGCACTCCTTCGAATGAATGACTGACGCAAAACCATTCAACAACCAGCTGAAATGTTCCCGGACACCACTGCAAAAACAGGAAGCTACATTTGATAAAAGGCAAAGAGCCAAACGGGCCGACACAAAAAACATCCGAGAGTCGTTTTTCAAAAGGCACCGGGAGAAAAACAACTGATTTTTGGCTAAAAGCTGAATGATGTACTGGTGCCACATGCCCGGGCAGCAGGACACGTGCGGAGGAAGAGAAAGGGAGGAAAAAAAGAGGAGAATAAGTGAAGCGAGTCCCCCGAGCTACAGCGGAGGGACTCCTGGACAGCATCACATGCGCACGCTGTCAAAGAGCAATTACCATAAACCCTCTCTGCATTATGTATCGGCAGAGTGCTGAATCTAGATATGTAAAGAAAGCTTGTGTGTCCATGTGTGTATATGTTTATTAATTCATGCTCACTTTATGCATGTACAGATGCATAAAGTCAAGGTGGCCACTGACATGAAGCTGGAACAGATCTCGTGATGAGTGTCTGTAGCTGTTCAGAAAATAACCTAGATTTCGAAAAATACCATTTTCTCATAGGAATCAAAGAACTTTAATATTATCGGGGGTGTAAAATGATCAGTCTGGGGATATTTAGTCAGACCTTCAATTTCCTGACCCGTCCTCTTTGCTTTAAATCCCCATATCTACAAAGCAGAGCTCCTCACAATGAAAACTTGGAGCTAATTCAACACCAGAACCTAAATGAAACAGTACATGCAAACATCTGTCTCTAATAAATCCAGAGAACTGTCTGCATGTATGTGGATCGCGTATCTCGACAACCGTTCATGTTGTCGGCTTCACAATTGTGCACGTTTATCGTTAAAGGCCCGAGGAAGAGCAGGGTGATCTGGACAACAGTTGAGCGCCACTGAATTTTGAATAACCAGGTGAACAGCTCTTGGTGCAGCTTCAGGGTTCCGTGGACTCAGTCCCATCACCTGTCTTTAACTGTAATTTGCTCATTTACTGCAGGTCACTTTTAAAGTTTCAGAAAGAAAAGCTTCAACCAGGATAACAACAGCCCATTTCAAACAGGCAGATTTCCAATGGGCATTGTCTTATAAGTATGTCAAGTTGACCCAGTATCCATTTTAGAGATTCAAAAAATATAAGCGGAACTTGCTGAGTTGGCAAAATTAGAGACCATAGTTTGAGAGGAACTTGTGTTTCCGTGAACACATTAACAGTTCCTTAAGCACCTCGGTGGGGCTGACCTACTAAATCAGACTGGAAGACTGCAGAGAAAAGGGGATGGAACAGGGAAAAAACAAGGCCCAGCACAGGCCTGTGACGTCAAAATGACCTCTGGGAGTTGCTTACCCCACATAATGACAGGAAAATCTCTCGATGTCATCATTCCCGCCCCCCCTAAGCCAGGGCAGGAACTGGGTCAGACGGACTCACAGACAGACAGACGGGCCCCCAAGGGCTAGAACCCCAGGTAGGAGAGGGTTAACTAACGAGTGAAAACAGAGAACTCATCAGCGGCTTACTGCTTCTTATAAATGTGCATAAGTGTGTCAACATTCTCATACAGTCGCAGGATGCTGACGATAGACGGAAATTACCACTTCAGTCACAGGAGGTATTGAAACAGGAGCCGTTATCAGCAGCAGAGGAAAAACGGCAAAGTCCTCCAGTAGCTTACTGATAACATCTTTCATTAATGAAGCACAGTGGCAGCTTTCGTAGCCGAGGTGGAGTGACTGAAGTGCACATGCAATGGAAAAAGGCTGGCAAAGCAAAGAGATCACTACAAACTCCTAATTGGAACAATGCTGTGATGTCAAGGAACGTTCCAACTTTGAGATTTAAAAGCATGCAACAAGTTCACCGAAGCTGATTCATAATCCTGCGGTTAAACTTTATTCAATGCAGTGCCTTTAGTAATGTCTGACAATAAGAGCAGTGTGCAGCCGCAGCACGTTTATCCTCACAGACAAAGAGAGGAAGTCCTTTCACCAGAACCCTAATTCTGGATAAAAGCAGCTGTTTGAGTTGCTCCCAGCTGTGACTTTGGAAACATAAATAATGCAGCGACTCCTCCGCTCAGCATCTCTCCAGGTCCCTCCTTGAACAAACTTTGCATAATACAGTATGTGGCCGTGTGCATGTGTTCTGCAAACAGCCACAGACAGAACTGAGTGGCTCTCCTCTCCCTGCTGAGGCCCGGACACTGTTGGGTGTCGTGTTGTTTTGTTTTCTCACAGTAAAAAGAACAGAAGAGCCGGGATGAGGAATATCAGAATGTGTCTGCAGCTGTTTAAATCATCTGGATTATGATTCTCAGCAGGTAAAGCAATCTGCACAGAGAAGAAAGCTGTGGATTCTCAGTGTGGCAAAGACGCCAGTGTTTTGAACCTATAAAAATAAGGAATGAAATGCACCCGTTGAATCGTTACTGTTCAGAAACAACCATTTATGTAATTGTTATATAAGATCTCAGTTGAAAGGCAGCAGTATCTCAAGTGTTGTAGTTCCCTTCCCTGTGACCATTCCCGTTGTGTGTTTAAAAATATCCATCGTTAATGTCATCCATCGTCCACTGCTGTCTGCACCAATTGTGTCACATTGAGACAGAGAGGAACAGCAGGTGGACGGGGACGGTCTCCAGCGGTGAGCTGCTGCAATACTCCCACATGTGGGATCCCAGCCTGAGCTCTCTGACAACCACAGACTTTATTTCACTCCTGAAGAGGGTTATGGGCAGAACTCCGACTGTGTCACAGCTCCAATAGAGTGGGAAAGACTGACTGAAGCTATAAATGATGTAACAGTATATTGATATTGCAAAGGCAAATCACTAGCAGCGAGTTCATTCACCAGGAATCATAAATCGTGCCTGACTGTGAAATCCTGCTGTAGTTTGGTGGGAACCCAGCGAGGGATCTTGTGTTTGTGGTTTTATTGGCAATATGAATCTGAAAAGAGAATCAACCTCCAGCTGTGTTTCGCTCAATTTCAAAAGATGCATAACGGCCGCTGAGTCAAAAACGTCGTGTCTACCGAGGGGTGACGTGTGGCTGTCTACAGGGGAAATGGAAAAAATTGTATTCACTCAATTTAAAAGTTTTAACTGTTTTAACTGAAAGAATGATATTATTATATTCTAGCTTGTCTAAGGGTCGTGGCGGAGCTGGAGCCAAATACCAGCCGACCCTGGACAGGACGCCAGTGTATTGCACAGCCTCAATACACAGTCAAACAACCATTCACACCAATTGACCATTTAAAGTCCCCAATTTACCTGACTCCAATCTGCGTGTCTTTGCACTATGGGAGGAAGCTGGTGTACCCGGAGAAAAAACCCAGTAAGACCAGGGGAAAACATGCAGTCTGGTCAAACCAGGATTCAAACCAGGAACCTTCTTGCTGTGAGGTGAAACATTCACCATGTAAATTAGATTAAAAACTGCAGCTCCAATGAAAACCACTGCAACTTGTCTCGACTAATTACCACCAAAACCACTGCTGCTCATTTTAATGCGACTTGAGGATTCCGCTGCTCCACCGTGCCGCCCTGTCACGTGAAAGACTGGCGGACAGGAGGAAAACTCACTCTTTCATACCACAGACGAGGGAGTCCAATGAAAACAAACCAGAGAATATGGAGAACACAGAAGCCGCTCTGTGTGCCTGTTATTTATGTGAATACAAAAATACAGGCCACACGATTCAAAACCCACAGGAGGGTCTTTAATGTTATTCAGACGTCTAGTATTTACCCAAAAGAAAATGCTCCTATGCACTTGCCAAATGTTTACCCTGTGAATGAAGTGACCAGACTGTACATCACACGATGAAAACCACAGAGCGCCATACCGGAGTCCGTTCACCAGTCAGACACATGGGCACACAGCTGCTAGAGCCATCAGAGCTTCAGACAGAGAGCAGGAGCTATTTGCAGGCGGCGAGGACACACGTCGTTTTTATTTTTGTTCCCACCGCACGTTCAAACAATATGCAAATGTCTGCTTTTACCTCCTGCTGTGGAAAAAGGGCAAAAAAGTCCCCAAACATGCTCCAAGTCAAACTGAGGGGCAGAGTCAAGATAGATAGAGGTGGGAGAAAGACAGAAGTGTAATGAAGTCCAGACTTTTTTATGAATTTATCCAGAGGAGCTTTTTCTTCGATAGCTTTTGAGTCAATTGCTCCAGATATTTCCCGGGTACTGTTCTTGCCAGTCCCTTAATAAAATCTGCAGAAGATGAGACAAAGAGTGAGCGGCTGTGTTGATGACGTTTGTAACACGTGACCAATGCAAAATTGAAAAAAATTAAATGATCTAGGATGAAAAAGAGGAGCCACAAACAGAGGATGGCAAAGAAGATGTCAACTGGTAAAGACAAAAAGAGAGATTTGACAACAAGGGCTGAGGCCAGCGTTGATCTGATGTCAAGAAAGACGGGATTTCTGCAGCAGAATTTATACATTAAGACATCTTCCTGTTGTTTTGAATTTGTCTCTGATACAATCTCCTGCTGCGTTCCTCATATGTGGAAGGCAAACTCAGAATTCACATCTGAAAACCGCTATGAAGTATCTGATTTAATTTGATGTTCCATAGCAACATTCACTGCATCTCTGAGAGACGTATGACATCTCCAGGGTGGACATCCAACCAAACACTCTAAATACTGAGCAAAATGTATATAGGAAATTCACAAACCATCAAATGTCAGAAGTTGGCGTCAAACTCTGAGTTTTGTTTACTTCTTTTCCCATCTGATATATCTCCTACAGCATAACACTGCTAATCTAAATGGTAACTTGGCTTTGTTTGTATGAAGTTTTGGTTCATTGGATTGCATAGAGTTCGAGGAAGAGAGAACTCCACCGCACTTAACAGTGCACAGTCCACTGTGGCACAAAATACTAAAAGAAAAGACACTATGAATTAATCATAAAGCTACACCAGGATGATGTAATGGACTAAAACCCACAGGAATTAATACAGACATAGCATAAATATGAAACAAAGACTAATCATGCAATGCAGAGTTAGTAATAAGTGGTACTATCGTTCTTAATTAGCTGTAAATGAGAAAAAGTTCCATGTAAAGTGAGTTTTTTGTAAAATCATAGCTTTAGGACAAAGTAGAGAGCCGTCAGGGACTAGAATATCAGCAGGCATATGGAATAATTAGAGAAAATGAGAGTAGAACATCAACACCGAGCTTCTCCTCTGTTTTTGCTGACTGACGTTGAACATGAATCTAAGATTGATGCAGCTCATCAGCAGGATAATCCCACTAGAACACACAGATATTGAATTTCCATCTGGTTGCCACGATCTAATAACATTTAACCATTAGGCAAAGACTGAATCATCTGTTTTCAGCTTCATGGATGAAACCACATGAGATCATGAATAAACCACACACATACACAATCATGTTTCCGTACTTGTACTGCTGGTGGTCCTTGGTGCTGCGAGTCTTTGCCATGAAGCGCTCGGCCAGTTTCTCCAGGTTCCTCGAGTACTCCATCTCGATCTCTGCCTTTTTCCTGAAGAAGTCCTGCAGGTCCTGCAGCAGCTGGACCCTCATCTCCGTCTGCTGGTCCAGACATTTCTGCTGCTCCACCAACTGGGCCCGGATCTCTGAAGGGGGAACAAACACAAGCTCAGGTCAGGTTGGAGCCAGAAGGAAGAGAGCGGAGAGTGAAAGAGTTGTGACATAGTGACTGAAATACGTTTGACTCATCTGATAAAAGAAACTAGCCGGACTATGAACAATGAAAAGCGAGTCTTGAGTCTGGATACCCCTCGTCTATAAAAGCCCCAAAAGATTGGCCATTGCCCCTAGAGGCCAAATTAGTGTAAGACAATTGCCAATGGGTTTCAAGGTTGAAAATAAGAGCTCCTTCTTTACAGATACACAGGAGATTTCCCACCTTTAGGGAATTACATCTTTTACTGGTATACTGTAGATAGCAAAGGCACAAACACAGTCAAGAGTTTTCAAGTGTTTCAGTTTAGCCAAGTCAGACATGATCTAATTACAAATGATTAAGTTTGACAATCTCCACCAGTTATGATCCATCGCTCCAAAATCTATATCGATTGGTATAAATGGGATTAAGAACCAGAGAGATGAGCTGTTGCAGCACGTGTTCACATCAGTGCAGCAGCAACAGTCAAATGCAGCTTATTACCCCTTAGTTAGGGCTCCTCTGTGATGTGAGGTTGGCAACGCAGGTCTCAGGTGTTTCATTAAAGCTGAAAATAACTCCAAGATGAATGGAGCCCGATTCCCATCTCACCCAGGGTTACAGCTCAGAGCAAAGCACATACACACACACACATGCACACACACACTCTCATCGGTGTGTGTGTGCCTGAAAACACAAACCACTTGAGGAAGCAGAGGAGCGACAGCAGGTCTCACTTAAACAGGTTGCATTTGCAGATAAATTACCCTCCGAGGTCTTCTCTGAGGAATCACACCTTCCAGAGAGCCCCTCATTTACACAACATCCTCAACAGGGCAACGGGGATCTCACCCGTGAACGTATACCATTGTGTCATGTGTGTGTCCGGTCTTGTTCGGACCACGTGAAGTGGATTTCAACTAATAGAAGAGCAGCCTTGGTCAGACGTCTTCAGCAGAGGAAACAGATTAGTGATGTGATTTGGAGTCACACAGACACTAGATAAGGGCACAGACTGATTCCTCATATTAAAAAGGTAGAAAACACTAAAGCTACAGCACGACCCACAACTCACTGGGCCAGGTGTCCTGGGTCATGGAAATATCATGTCAGTGCAATGAAATACACATTGCTTAAGTGTGTACTTTTTGGGGGATTGTATCATTTATCATTAGAACGAAAGGTGGGAGAAGAAACTACCTTCAGTGTCACTTAAAAAATGTTTTGTCGATAAAGTGGACATATAATTCACTGACTCAAGACTGTGTGAGTTTGTCCTGTAGACAGTTAAAGTTAGACTGCCCTCTCTGACACAGGGATATTGAATACTGTAGAACTTATTAATTATAAATCTGTTTCAGTCTGATCCCATCACTAGTTGTTCAGCTGCCATTTTCTCTCTCGTGAAACATGCAGCACAGTGAGGTCATGGATCTCTCCGGCATTTATCACTTTTCTAAAAGAGGACAGGTCAGGAGCTTTGTCTGGTCAACTGGGAGAATACACCTGTTTTCATGTCTCAAAATTATCTTTGCAAACATCTTACTTACTAATAAATTGTTTACAAATGAAGAACCCGATGATAATTTCCACCATCTTGTGATATTAGGCTGTGTCCACTAGTTGCTCCTCAGAGGTAGTTATTCACTTCTCTCCAGTTTAAAAGTAGGCCAGTCAAGAATAGCAGCGCTGCCACATTAACCATCTTTCTGGATGTCGACGTGTATGGGTTTAACTTCTGGTCAGACGCAGTTTAAAAATTGTCCTGCAGAGTGTCTGTCAGTCCCTGGCAGGAGCCGCCCACTTGTGACTCGGCCACATAAAATACTTTGGCTGTTTTCGTTGCAAATAGTCTGTAATTTAGGCAAAGCTTATTTTTCCTTATTTGAAGACTGAGATCTGATGCAGCTTCAAACCTACACTTTCCAACTAATGCAACTTAGAATGGATGTAGCCTTAATATGACCGACCTGCTACGTAATTAAAACTATCACTAATATGGAAGTGGATTAACAGAAAGACGAGAATTTTATGAGGCAGTTAAACAGCATCAACCGCCTGTCCAAAAAAAAGCCAAAAGATCCTTGAGTCTTTTAAGCAGGCCATTAATATCCCGGTATGTCACATAGTGAACAATCAACTGCTGACTTATTATAAAGAATTATAAAGCGTCCAGTCAAAGAGGAGCGGGAGCTGCATCAGTGTGTGTGTGTGTGAGCGAGCATGGACACGCGTCCTTAATGCAGTAATCAAATTAACAACAGCCTCCGCCCCATTCATCAGCATCAAATCTTCCCACAATCCTGATAAATTAACGATTTGTTAGAAACTGTTGATTACTTTATGCATGTAGCAGCTTCTACAGTCTGGCACATGGGGAAATAAAGCACTTAGACCGATGGGACGCCAGGGAGGTGCTTCTGCAACACTAAATCTAAATGAAAGCTTATCACAGCAGTTTCACTCTCGGGCCACAGCGAACCTCCAACACCGGCTACGTGGGATTCAAACAACAAAGTAGAGGTTTGACTCAAATAAAAAAACTTCACTATTAAGAACACAGGGCCACTGACAACCTGGGAGACCACCAATGAACACTTAAGAAGGAGGTGGGTTTTCAAATGGGACTGCATTAAAACCCAGACGGCCTTTCTGATGAATGAGTAAAGCTCGCAATTGCTTCCATCTCCAGAGGATCTGAGGATTAAAACAAAGCTACCATGGCACTGGCACAAAGGAGCGCGCTGGATCATTAAACACCATTACATTCTTGACCGCACATGGAAACTCATTAAATCATTAATTTTCCCGAGTCGAACGTTGGCCGTTGAGGCTGCACGACCAAGTTTAGGTTTTAGGGAATTAATGTTAAAAGACAGCGACCTGTCAGAGGAAGTTACACTCGCTGAAACCGTGGCACACTTTGCAAAGTCATGTTTTAGTTTAAGAAAAATCAGCTGTGAAATGAAGTGAAACCAGGACGATGGCCACAGTGGGGCAGAGAGTTTCTCATGCTTTCAATCTACATTAAGGGGATTTCTCTTGTCTCAGCAACAAACAAACTGTTCACTGCTGCTATCGGTGTCCACATGTCAAATCACATCTGTATATGCTGACCTACATGTATGTACAAGAGATAGTCTGACCAAAATTTACAATATTATGTTAATGTTCCAAACTTATTAACTCCATGGTAAAGAAGTCATCAGCTGCATTTTGTTTATACATGATCTACAAGTTGAGTGTTGACTTTGTAAACAGGAGTTTTCATATCACAACAAACAACCAACATCTCTACAAATGGTGAACTTGTGTGTGTGAAGACGATCTTAAACTTTGTTTGTAAATATATTGGAACTGGCAGATTATTATGTTTGGTCTAATAATAAAGTTTTTAAGTATTTAATAAGCCCAAAATAGTAGCCCTTTTCTGTTTGTTTATAATTAAATTAAACAAATAAGGCTGCGAGGTGGAGTCCACTACATGCAAAATGGAGAGTGGGTGCGGTTTCAGTCAGACAAGTTTATATCTGGTTGACTTCACCTCGACAGGAGAACATTGAAGCCTCAACTGTGTCAATCTCACCTCTTACCAGGTGACACCATCAGACAATATTCAACCGTTTGCCGACCAAACGAGAGCAAAGATTAATAAATCTTGTTATTTTGCCCACAACTTCAATGCCCTAAAATATTTTGATTTAAGTCTCTGCACCGTACTTTGGACATGACATGATGAGAGAGGGAAAGTTGAACCCCAAAGGCAAATACTTGAAATGAATAATGAAGTTGGAGTTTGAGGAAAGCCAAACATTTCCCTTTGATCACACTCATACTTCATCTGAAGCCCCCTGCTGTGGGCAACGTCAGCCCCCCCACTGGTTCTCCTGTAACACAACCGACACAGAGGACCTTGCACTTTATTGAAATCAAATCACATTTGAATCTACGTGGTGTAGTACAAAGTTTCTTCTCTAGTTGGATCCATATAACTCGTAAAGCGAGTGTTCCTCTACTGTTACAAGGCGCATTCCTGTCGTTATGAGGTCATCTGTATGGTAAACATATGTAGAGGCTTCTATTCCAAAGGATTCGAGTGTGGAGAGGGTGTGTGTGTGTGTGTGGGGGGGGGGGGGGGGATGGACATCAAAGTCCTCTGTGATCCCTTACAAACTGAGGAACGAAGGGGTGATGACAGGACCTGAGCATCGAGTTGAGAAATGGAGCAACAGAAAGATTCAACAGTGTAGAGAAATAACTGTCAGTCAAATTTCTATCTTCGTATCTAAAGAGGAGGAGGAGGCAAACAGTCAAACTGACAAAAGCTCCACAGGCTTTTATAACCGTATTCATGCAACATGTTGACACGTGTGGCGTGCAGAATCAAAAACAGGCTCTATAAAGCTGTCAGCAACAAATCCAGCTGACTGATGGACATCCAGTCAATGAATGCGCCTGATGTCAATATCAACAATGAGCGAGCACCGTTTGGTCTTTGTCCTGATCGGTTTGGCCCACAGCCCTTTTGTTTCTGGACTGGATGTGATCCAAATGCTTCTTTGGAGGGCTGCATCGCATAACTCCTATAACCCCATTCCTGGCAACAAATACGTCCAAAGTTGCAGTTCAGAAGGCCTCCTGATTTGCCAGATAGGCCTGTTCTATTGTCAATGAAACTGCCATGTAAGCAGGATGGGTGCTGACCCACAATGTTGACCTCCAGGAGAGAGATACTGGGCTTCAGTAAAAACAACTCGCGCACTGTCGGAGGGCCGGAGAGAGAATATGTGCTGTCTCTCTTGACCTCGATGCGTTCTCCCTGTGACGCTCTCAATTAACCTTGCTATGTATCAATCTGTCTCAAAAGCCTCTGTTACTTTTGCTGAATGTAGCCACGTTCTCCCTCAAACACACTCTCAGAGCTTCTACACTTTCTGCCAGTTTGATAACAGTCCTCACCAGCAGCTATCTGGGACATGCCGTACCACATCAGTCCCAGGACTGCATTTCCACATAAAGACTGGCTCATCAGCAGCACCTGAAATAGCAGCGGAGGCCTGGGGGGGGACGATGCAGGAGGGTGCCCGCCCGGCCCCACCATCTGCTTCGGATCTAAAGTTTGGGACTGGGGGGAGTTGTTGTTGCCTCTTTCTGGAGGCAGGATACAAGACAGGATAAATACCATCAGAGGTAATTACGAAATGGACGATCAGATTTTTAACAGAGCACAAGCTTTCAATTACAGCTGGAGGGGGAATCACATGGCAGAAACAGCCGAGTATCAACAGTTTGTCTTCTTCTGACATTTTTTGAGAATTCTGATAATCAAACAAGGCCCTACTGCCATACTTGGTTATGGAAGTGCTATCAGTCATCTTTGATAAAAGAATACTCCATATGGTAGAAATTACACAAAAAGTTGTTCCATCCAAAGCAGTTAGATTTGTAGAAGATGGGCATACCACACTGCAAATTTCCAGTGAGCAGGCATAATTTTGCATTGAGTTGATTTTTAAGTTGAGTCTTATCCAGGGATCTGTTCTAATATCTACTTATATTTCATTTTAGAATACAGGACAGGATAGTGAAGGTCTTCTGCACAATGTAAGTTACCAATTACCAGTAGATGCTAGCAGCAACCAGCAGAGTTAGGGACAGAAAATAAATAAAATAAATTCCTGCCGGTGAAGAATGTCCTTTTGCATTACTTGTATGTACCAGGGCAACAGAGAGAATAATCAATGCACAACATGTGACAAGACAGAGTTTAGATTAGATACTAAAACGCACGAGGATGCAGGAAAGTTCTTGGATAGGAATGTGGAAGATATTAAATTGGACTCATGCCTATGGCCACACGTGGCACACACTTGTGCCAATGAAACCACCGTGCTCCTTTATTCAAACCCGGATGTAAAATTCACCACTTTTAGCAAGCTGAACCTTGTGGCCATCCACCTCTCCTCCTCCTCCCGACCTGAAGCCTTCTCTGCCCTCTCTCTCCACAATGTTAATGACAGACAGATGTATGGGAACCTAAGGCCTGCATTGATGAAACATGTGCATTGGCGTGCCAGGCCCTGGACCAGATGGGGAGACTCTTGAAGGACTACTACCCCAAGCATTGGAAAGCGTCATGTGACTGAGTTAGATGAAGGCTTGTGCAAAAGTTGTAAAAGGCCAAACAATCAGGCTACGCAGAATCATCTGAGGAACACAACTGCTTTTAAAAGTTGACAATGAGTAGCACAAATGTAAGAGACCAGGACGTTTAAAAGCAGCACACAGAGCCACGTCAACAAATTGTTTAACTGTGTTTAGTGTATCGGCCAAAAGCTCTTCGAACACTGCACTAGTAAGAAGATCCCTGAGAAATCAACAGTTCAATATGCTATTTTTAGTTTGGTCATGTTGTAACACTCATCTTGTTTTGATTCATAAAAAGATCAGACTATGTCATCTGGATCGGTATATGGCTCAGTGACATCACTCTGATATCCAATGAGTGAATTATGTCACTATTGGCATCCAACACCTTTCCTGGATTGGACTCGTCTTAACTGGGAGAGTCTCCCAGATGGGAAATGTTCCTCTATTCGACACCCTGACTCATTTGGGCCAATGGGTCATTAAAGTGGGAGTCAGACACAATACACTTGTAAAACAAATGTTTGCAGACTACAGGGGAAGTGGTCACATGACAGGCTTGTGGAGGAGGAAATGCGTTATGTCTTGGTTATGTTGGTGGGTTGAGTAAGAGGTTAAACATGTGCTTGGTATGTCAGACATTGTTTGACACTGCCATCCCCTCTGCCCTGCATCTGGGTCTGACTGCTGGAGTATGTCACTGACTCCTGTACTCGTTATCTCAGATTACCTCAGACTACCTCATTTGAGATCATATTCCTGGTATGTGGGGCTTCTTTTTTACCACCATGTGTGCGTCATAAAAACATAAAGGGCACTGAGAGGATTTTTAAAAATTTTTTGGGTCGAAATAATAACGTCTGAGACGCAGCTGCCACTTGAAGAACAGTCAAGTCTGTCTGAACTAATACAGACCTGCCAAAAGAGGCTGAACAGATTCCCTCCAATCACATCATGCAAAGCCAAACTACACACCACACACTGCCAGCTTTGCTAAAGCATTTTATCTTAACATATTACAGAACTGGCAAAGTGGAGCCCATTACAACATCTGACAGACATGTTAGCAGCTTCCAAAACCACAGAGAGGCCTCCAATTGAAACGTACTGCAGGCTACTGGGATCCAGACCGTTAATTCAGAGTGGAAAAGAGCGAGGCCCATAATCCTCTTGCTTCTTTCAAACGCTGCGAGCCGAAGCAACTTCCTTTTGGATCTGTAACGATCCAATTGTATGGTTCCACTCACGTGAAGTGACTTACAAGAGGTACGTTTTACAGCAGCTTATGTGCAGTGGCAGCTCTGTTTCTTGAGCTGTTTTTCAGACATTAACTTTTTGCCTTTTTACGTATGAGGAGAACAGGAGGAGATTGTCCAGGACCTGTTTACATCGATGGGAATATTCATGTACCAAAGTCGGCCGTTATCACCAAAAGCTCTTGAATCTCATCGTTTTTACAAGTCGGGGGGGCAAGTTAAGTATCCGCAAATCTGTGTAGTAACTGACTACATTCTCAGTTTCAGGAAAATGCCTCCATAACGATTTCTTCTGACATAAAATGCATCAGTTGTGACTCGTGTTTCCTCTCCGGCTCAGTATTATCGGCACAGACTCAACAAGTCCTGCTTCCTGCACTAATCTCTGTCAGTTCCTTTCAATGAGGTAATACTCAACCGTGTTATTTCAATAATCGAACGTAATAATCGCTGTCAATTGGACTGAGCTCTGCCAAACACCATGCGGGCCAAAATAGGTCGAGGTTTCTAAGGCTACGCCCTCACAAATGAGAAGCCTACAGTGAGCAGGAGGCAGATCAATCACAGCTGACATTGTTGTGGCCTGTGAGGACCGTCGGCTTGATCCAAATAAAATAGGAGCGAGGAGCTGAACGCTGGGATAAGTAAGCACACTTTAGAGTCCAGGCTATTTGTTCAGCTGCTGTTTAACATCCACACATTCTGTTTGATCTGGACACAAGTCTGATGTGTGTCACTTTGCATCTTTTTGTGAGTCCACCCTTAAGGAACTCCACTAACTCCACTTCTGGATGTCAAATGATCACGTCTGTAGACTAGAGCCAAACTACTGCAGCTTTTTGGGGGCAGATGCCAATACCAATATTAAGGAGGGGAAATATTCCAACACATTGGCCAATATATATATATATATACACTTGCTATGATATAGAAATACAATTGAGGCTTGATATGATAGTTTGACCTCAAACTTTATTGTAAATTATGATGAATAAAAAGAAAACATTAATATTTAGACTGTGTTTTTTCTCATAGCAGTAGCTAGTAGCTGTGTTTAGTCATTAATTGACAATTGTCTGATGATTCAAAACTTGCTTAACATATGGAATCCAGATAATATTTACCTTACAAATCCACTGACCACAGGGATTCTGAAGGAATTAATTGATGTTAATGTAAGAAGAAGCTGTTCGAAAAGTTTCTATGGACATTCAGTATTTTTTCTGCTGTGTCTCTGGGTCTCCATTGGAATCCTTTTGTACGTCCTCTGAATCAAAGCGGACCAAAGCGGCCGTCCTCTGAAAAGACGCTCGCTGCAAACTTTTCAAAGAAACCTTTTGAGCCTACGGGGGAAGAGAATTTGACACTGAAAACATTTTCAGCACTGTTACCCTAAAAGAGAGAGACAGACACAAAGTGACGGGCTCGGCTTTAACAATTTTAATGCCGAGGAATATAACAAAAGGTAGCCGGGTAATGCTCCGGACAGGACGTGGTTACAGCTGTGTGGCTCAGCTTCAGAGGGAAGGGGAATCTGCGAGAAATACATTGATCTCTTTCAGTCTCCTGGCCGGACCTCAACCAGTTTCCTCATTCATCTGCAGACTATACCCAGCTGCTCTGTCTGCTGCCCTAAAGGAGCCAGTGTGGGTGCTTGTGTGTGAATGAAAGCAAGAAAGAGACATAGATAATCCGTATACTTAAAAACCAGCCCAGGCAAAGGCCCTCAGCTTTTCTTTATATTCAAAGGCATGTGCATACACCGGAGTTTAGGAAAAGTACACTAGACCCACAGTATCTAAATATCACAAGTGCAAACTACTCCTATTTTTCCAGATGAAAAACGACACCTCTCCTGGCACCTGGCCGGCCTGTGTGCTTTTGTTTGGGGGATATTAGCGATGGGAGAGATAAAGCAGCTAAAGCTCATGTGTCGAGGCTGCTACTCACCTCCTCATTATCAACCCAGCTAACCCGAGGCTAGAGACTTGGCTGGGCAGGCCCACCACTCTTACAGTTGGGATGTTTGTTTGGGGCAACAATACTATGAAAATACTGCGGTGGGACAGCTGAAGAGATAAATGGCTGTAAAAAAAAAAAGGTTTTGCAAGAGAAACATCTGGAAACGGAGGCGCACAGGCTTTCATCTGCGGGGGATATGTTTCCTCCCCTCGCAGCAAACACAAATGGAAACTGCCGCGTACTGGCAAGGAGTTGAATTATACAAACTCTGAAAGATGAACCTAAAGAATGGAGGAGTGGTTATGTGGCCTGCGGTGATAGCTGTTTGAAGGAGGGGTTGTTTCGACGAGAATGTGGAGATGCATGTATTTCCCTGCATGTGGGCCCCCGAGGAGACAGGAAGGGAAGAGGGAGACCAGGAGGGCAGATAAAGGAATACATCGCACAATGTGGCTCCTCACACACGCACCTGCATACACGTGTGCACCTGTGTGGGGGATAGCTGTGGGTATGGAGACCGGTCTGCTGGTGGGGGAGATCCATCAGTTTGATGGCTCCGTCATATTCAGGTCCTCTACCCTCGCTTCTCGATCGCCCGAGTATCTCCTGACCCCAGCTCTTCACTTGTCTCACTAAACTGTTTCTCCCACTACACTGCAAACTGGACAATTTGCAGTAGGACCCCTTGTGGTTATGCTGGTTGCAGCTTTCTTTCTGAAACTGGAAAAGTGACCTGGGGTAAATTAGCTGCGGTATGTAAAGGTCGGCCACAGAACCCTGAAGCCACCGCTGCTGCACAAAGAGCTGTTCACCTGTGTATTTAAAGTTCAGCAGGATCAACTCAGTAAGCAGGACCCAGAACTGGAGACTCAGCTGTAGCTGAATTATCTATAATTTGGAGATACTTGTTGACTTTGATGTTGAAAACCTACAAATACAGCCTCAAAACAGAAACTATTTGCTATTTGCTAAACTTTGCTTTATTATTGCACTTAATTACACAGACAAATCAAATGCTTGGATACATCCTAGATTGCATGACTGTGTATCTCCTTGCTGCCTGTTATCCTTCCTGTCCAGCTATTTGTCCCTATGCCATCTATGTGCCTGTCACTCTGACCAGCTGCCCACTCAACCGTAGTGTTTGTACATCTGCCTGTCCTCACAGTATGCACATCTCTATTTTAAAGGCCTGGTCCTCTGCGTGTCTTCCCACACAGCGACGTGGAGACACCAGAGCTAGGCTGGGACGCCGTGGCCCGGAGCCAGCTGGAGCTGCTGCCAGTTTGGTTTGACAACGTGTTCCCACTGTCGGGACACTGTGGCACCGTGAGGCCAGAGGAAAGTATAGAGGGGGAGAGGAGATGACTGTGCACGGCCAGAGCTGAGGTGTCACTGACTGAGCTGGGCCACCCAACCAAATGAGAAGTAGAACAGTCAAAGTCAATCAAAGAGTAAAATGTTGTGCGACATCTTGATTTGATGTGACAGCCTCTGTTTTATGCTGCTGTACATATGCACAACAATTACTGGCTCCAAGAATAGCTGTGTTTTTACAGCAGAGTGATGTGTGTGTCTGTGTGTGTGCATATCTGTGGGTTGGGCATGTGCTCATTAAACTCCTTTTAAACTTTGACCCGATGAGAACTGCATTCTTTCATTTAAAGCCCGAGCATTTGCACGGTTTACGGTTTTTTTCTGAGGCTTCATCCACACGAGGGCATTTCTTCATTTTAAAAGCATCACTGTTGCTACGCTAACGCCCGTCATCCACACAACTTTTTGAGCATGAAGAAGTTTGGAAACAATGCCGGACCCACTTCAGTTTGAAAAGTGAACCTGAGACCTTTAAAAACAATTAAACAGTCACTCGGTTCTTATTCTTCTACTGCACTTACTGTCAATAAAAGTTCCACCTCATCATCCGTCTAAGAAAAGACATCCCTGCTCTTACAATTCACCATTGTTGTTTCCTATTCATATTAATTTCTGTAACTAAGTACATTTACACATACACAAGCCCAGTGTATTATACATCTTCGGGCATGTTCCTATGGGCAGGGATCATTATTAATATGGAGCTAAAACACCTGTGTAGTGTTTTAAAACTGTTTTAAGTCTAAAACATATTAGGAAGGATGTACCCTGAGACTTGTGCATTAAATCCACCCTATATTACACCAAGCTAGCAAATGATGATGCACACTTTTCAAGAGACTAAGAAACAAATGTATTGTTCAGGCTTTGCTTCCATTGACATTAGAGTAGTCCTCTGGATTAGGAGCTTAGAGAAAGTAGCCCCCAGTATCACAGAAATCTCTGTTAAAGCCTCCCAGTCCCTTTATTACATCCCCATCTCCATAAACACCTGCCTCTAAGTGTCCCTCCAGAGTCTTCACGAAGGTTGTGGTCCTCGATGCAATTTTAGTTGACAACTCTTATAAATTATTTCTACATATTACCAAGGAGGAGGAGGAGAACACACCTTGGGGCTGTTTTTCATTCTCCCCTCTCATGAGCGAATGTTTCATCTTTCCAGTTGATGAAAACAAATAACAGAAAGAAAGACTGCCCTGTGATTAGCTTAATCCATCTTTTTATGACTCCAATAAAGGATCAGTCGATGAGGGAGGCTGTGTACTTCAAAAATATGCTAATGCAGGAACAGGTTCTTGCCAACACAAACACAAACAACTTGAGACACCAATAAAGTAATGAGCAAGCTCCTTGTGGTTCATGCTTTAATCAAGGCACGCACTTTAATCACAGCCTGTATTATCACAGCGGATCATTTTTATGAAAACAGTATTTCTTAATTATTTCATACCAAGTGTCCTTTCTGAGTGTCTGGAGATGATTGTGTTGTGTTGAATATCAAATGTTGAGCTGCAGCAAAGTGAATCATGAAACGCAAAGTAAATAAAGCCTAAGAATTAATATGTGGACAGAAGGTGTGCAGCAACGTTCTTGGTTTTAACATCTTTATATTGCTTATTAGCATGATGATGATTGTTTATTAGCCAAAGACACAAAGTACGAGTGACGCCGAAGGGAATTAGAGCCTTACCGACCAAAAAATCTGAAAATATTAGCCTTTCACAGAAAAGTCCATATCAGATGACCTCTAATGGAAATGTTCACTTAACTCAAGTTTTGATGGAGTAAGACTAATAGTAATAGAATCACGAAGTCCGTACAGTTCATGTGAAATTAATCATTGCCTAAGAAAAGTTGATGTGGTTGTTTTCCTACAGGGAGGAGGGAGGGGATTCTGATGTGATATTTAATTTCTGCTCGTGTTTCACTTTGGTTGATTCAGTGATTGAAGACGGCTTCAGGAGAGCAAACAGGCAGGCCACACGTGTGCCACAGTCAAAGAGAGCGAACCTCAAACGTGCACAGCGGAGCATGTTCTGGCTCACATTAGAGAGGGGTGCTCAAATACTGTGGATTCAAAGTGAAAAACCCACATGGGAAACATCAGCCATTCCTTCATAATTTGTACTGCATCCACTAAACAGTAAAAGAAAAATATCGCTCTCCCCGCTCATGTGTTTTTCTTCTTGTTACTGACCACCCCTTGCTGGGCCCCTCCCCTCGCCCCGCCACAAAAAACAGCACCTCGCAGGATGTGTGGTTTCTGGTCCTTTGATAGGGTTATGCCAGTAGAGGAGCTGGACGGACCGCCGAGGAACAACCCTACTATTGACGACGAGGCCTATAATTCCAGAGACATGGACATGTGCTGCAAGACCGCTGGGGAGACCGGGGGAAGTGTTCGAAAGGAGGACTGAGGACCAAGGGAACAGGGTTGAACAGCTGTAGAGACTGCAGGTTGCATAACGTACCTTACATAAAGTAAGACAACTTCTTCGATGACTCCCAAAGGGACTATGGTTAACTACGGTTAGTCAATGACAGAGAGAAGGAACACACCAATAAAGGTAAAGTCAATACCCATGAGGAGATAGTTTTTAATGGACGCTTCACTGGTGGAAAAGAGTTCTCCAGAAAGTTTGCAGTGTTGCACATGTCGTTGATGGTGTTCACAAACAATGGAGTGTTTTCTCCTCTACACACTCAACTCTCCATCTGCTTCTCTTTTGCTCTTCTGTAAATCTTAGCATTGCTCTGGCAAACATTTGGTCTGTTTGCCTCATTCTGCTTATCTCCCGCTTCCATTGTTTTCAAAATATCTGCACAAATTCAATACAAGCGATGAGTTAAAAAAAACAGTTAAAAAAACCTTAAAAAAAGAATGAATCCCATGAAAAAAGACTTTCAAATTCATAATCAACTCCAGACTCCAGATCTTCCAGAGAAACGTTTAACGAGACAAAGCTTCTTTCAAGGTCAAAAACGATGGATAACTTATCTCCAGAGCAGCAGCTGGAGACAAAGCACGCACACGGCACCAGGCACAAACACAACCCCATTCAGCCCTCTCTAAAAACACTTTAACAAACTCCACTGTGTCCACACACAGGCAGTATTGATTACGAGGGTAATGCCTTTAAATTAGACTCTAAGTAGCACACAACACCCTTATGTGCGAGGCCTGTGGGTGTAAATAGGACGTATTAATGTTTATTTAGTGATGTCCTCTGTGTGCGTGTGTGTGTGTGTGTCATTTGTTTCTCTACACACCCATCTGTCATCTTTCCAAACTTTCTGTGTAAATAAATGATGGGAGTTTTTTTTGCGCTCCCACATTGCCAACCAACATCCATTCATCCCACTAATTTAAACGTTTGTGTAGCGTTGACGGGCTGAAAACGCAGAAACTTCACCCACAATTCCTCCGAGGGGGAAAAAACACTTCATCTTTTCCCACCTGGTGCTCAGGGTTGTGACAGCTGAAACAATCCACTCCAGGAGACGTCTTCAGTCTCCAGCAAACATGATCACTTCGGAGCATGTGAGGTCCAAGGACGGGGGACGGGGGGGGGGGGGGGTGTAAGAGCTATCTTTCATCAGCGCTAAAACATACTGACGTCATTTTAACGTGCCATCTTGAATGAGGCAACATAAAAGCTTGGAGAATGTCTGACGGCTTAGGTTTGTGAAGCACGTTGGTCGACCTCAGGACATTCAAACCTAGTTTTCTAGTTTTTATTAACTGTCACGGTAAATAAAATGTGTCAGATATGAATAAAAACACTGGTCGTGAGAAACAATCTCAAATAATTCAAGTATTATTCTGAAATCTCTGTCTACATTGTTTTGCCATGAGGTTACTCGAGTTGCACGGCCTTCTCTGATGACAGAGTACAGGCAGATTGATCACCTGATATATGTGGACGGCTGATGTCCCATGAGAAGAATAAAAGGGCCAAAGTCACTTAACCCAAATTGGTTGGATAAAGCCCAATTCCACAGTTACATGGTTTTGTCTATTATTTGCTTTCAATAAAGTCAGTATCACCACGTACCCAATCTAGGGATGGAAAACCCTTGACAACAAGTTTATCTTTAGACTTGAGGCAGTGTCGATGGCCACCGAAACTAAGATTAAGATTAAGATTAAGATGCATTTATTAGTCCCAAACACATGCACAGACATGCAAAGGCACACTCATGCAGGTAGGGAAATTTAATCTCTGCTTTTGACCCATCTGGTGCAGGACACACAGAGCAGTGAGCAACCATGTACGGCGCCCGGGGAGCAGATGTTGGGGGAGTAAGGTGCCTTGCTCAGGGGCACTAGACAGGGTAGGGAGACTCTTGGATTTTTGGACAGATCAATCCAGGTTCGTCTTTTGTTGTCTCTCCGTGGAGTCGAACCAGAGACGAACCAGAGACCTTCTCTGCCCATAGTCCAAGTTTCTGCCACTAGACCACCGCCTCTCCAAGACCACCGCCTCACCGCCAACTAGGCTGTTGAGCCGTATCTCTTCTGTGGCACTCAACTAGCAAATCTGCCACATCATAGTTAATTTACAGCCACGTATCTGCAGGGTTTTGTGGGGCATCAAACTTTGGAGACCTGTTTCATGAACCAGCCTGATCGAGAGGCTTATACAGTATCTAACGTTTATAGAAAATGACCCGATCTGCCGAACCTTCAACTCAGTCTGAATGTCAGAGGAAGAGCATCAGCGTGACTTACGTCTTCTGGCTTGTCACAGGCAAAGGATTGAGGGCACAGGGGTTGGGGCTGAAGTGGGCATGTTGGGGGTTGGAGTAATGAGGTACATGGCTGGGTGAGCTAAAGCTGGGATTGAAGATTGTGGTCAGAGAATTAAGGGCAGGTGGAGGATAGTTCTTTTATGGGGGGGGGGGGGGGGGGGGCTGTTTGCCTTAAAGCTGGGGGTTTATGTAGAGAGAAGAATCATTTCCCATAGATAAGAGATAATGTCTTTGTGTAAAGAGCCAACACACACGTGCACGCAGGGCCTTTTCCTACAGCCACAGGAAATAAGACATTTTTGCCAAGAGCCAAACTTCAAAGCAAAAGCAAAATCTAAAATCAAAGAGATATAATTATGCTGATACGACACACTTTAGAGATTCAACCAAATATGCACCCATGTATTTTTAATGCCTGTTTAAGGGATATGAATGAATCATCAGAGACCAAGAAGTGGGATCATCCTAAGTCTACAATCATTATCATTTTATTATCACGGAACGTCCAAATGTTCCCAAAAATCGAACTAAATATTGAGTGGAATCCCCGTGTTTAAGAGTTGTATCTAATCAAACTGACAACCCAGTGGAAACTTTATAAGAACCAGGGATTAGATGTCACTAAAAGATGGGAAATTCTTTCTCCTCTCACTGTGATGTAACAACTTTTGTGAGGGCAAAGCCGCACTGCATGGGCATAGTAATGAGGCTGTCTGGATCCGGACAGCTCACTGCAGTGCAGCTACATTTGGTGGTTTTAAACTAAGGCACGGATAAATATTTGCTCCACATTCCTTTTCCCCAGATCCAACTTAGAGATCCTCACCTGACAATGGAATCTTATGAAGAGGAGGGGGGTTGGCAGTCAGGGTAATTACACGTTTGTCAGACTGATGACGGCAGAGTGAAAAACTCAAGCATCAGAGCAACAAGAAACTCAGCGGTACTTATGTTTCTTTAGTTTATATCCTGAGAATCAAATGTGTCATCACCACAGGTTTACTAAACTTCAAACACCATTGGCATTAGCGATGCAGCGAAGCATTTAACCTCATTTTACACTGGAGCTGAGTTGCAGCTGACTGATCGGCTTTCACTTATTCACTCGATGTTAAAGTCCTGAATTAAACCTAGTTGGTTTCAGTTTGTGTGATTTGTGCTCACGGCTGTCCTGTCAAAGATAGTTTGTGTCCAGCAGAATATTCTCATCGTGTTCTAGAGTCTCTGCATTATCTTTCATTGAGCAACCTGGGAATCTCCCTGCTCCCTCATTAATGAGGGGTCATAAAGACGTCTGTAGAGACAGGTGGTCATGTAGCGGAAGAGGCAGCAAGATAAAAGGTTTCGGAGGTGTGCGATCAGCCAGAATGACACGTGCACCAGCAGGAGTTATATCATTCCCGGGCTGGGAACGTCAGGAACGACGACCAGAAACTAGACTCAAGCTTCAGCGTTCCTTGTTTTTTACTTTTTGACTCTTTAGCTCTGTCGAAGTGATCCATCTTTAAAACACCAAAGTTACACCAGGGATCCTGATGCTTTGCTCAACATAGTAATGACTATCAGATATTTATACAACTTTCAGAAAATGAACAAACCCTCAACAACCTCCCTTTGTGATCGGCCATCCATGCCACCCGACTTATGGAGAATGGCATCAGGGTGTGAACTTCGCTCTTGCTTTCCTTATTTATTCTTGACATAATTCATCTCAGAACATTTCTCAGAGAAAGAATATTGCGCAAACCAAAATGTACTTTCCCGTCAGTTAGGTTTCAGAGCCAATGTCCTGCAGCCTGTGGACCAGCCTGTCCCCTGGTCACAGTCCCTCTCTCAGCCAGCAGGGATTGGTTTCTCACCAGGCATCTGTGGTGAAAGACGAGCTGCGGAGAATGAGGAAATCAACAGTGACGACCCCCCCCCCCCCCCCCCTTCATCACAGGGCAACAGGAGCCAAGACAGGCTGATGCGATCAGCTCCAACACACACACACACACCACTGGGAAATTAGACGTTTTCACAAAAGACCTCATTTCCAGATAATTATAGTGGAAGTCAATATGGAGGAAGGGACAGAGTTATGTACTGTTATCCCCCCCCGACCCACCCTGAGGGAGCCTTTAACTTCCAGCCCTCCCCATTCTCTGAGGCTGACTCTGAGAGCAGACCCTCGGTTTGACTCTCAGGTGCTGCAATGACAAGTCTTCCACTGGGAAAAAAATGTCTGTCAGAAATGTCTCATTAAAGGCCTTTGTCCAGCTTGACATGACTGGACAGGTGACATCGAACGCCAGGTTCGCCTGCAGGAAGCAGCGCCACACAGATCCACCCGGTGCTTTCGGATTACCACACGAGTCGAGCGCGGCCGGAGAATGTAATCGACCTCGGGGCAGCTGCTCGGAGCGCGAGAGACAAAGAGCGAGGAGGAAGAAAAGAACAGACAGATCAGCTTTCACTGCCCTTTTGTTTCTCTACACCGCAGCGAGCAAGACTGGGGCTTTCTCTTTTTTGGGTCTACCACAGAGCCGGGAGAGAGAGGCCACCCGTTCCTCTGTTCGGTGTGTGTCCAGTCACGCACGCCCCACACACCTAGCCCAGGTTTCCATGCATCACGCCCCTCTGACACGCCATTAACCAGGACAAATCACAGGACCCCAGGGGAGAGGGTAGCTTCCTCCACACAGCCTGATTAAAAAGTAAGATATATGAGGCATGTCCACAGCGCCTGTGTCCAGCTGAGCAGCTGACACACACACACAGAGCTGACAATTTGAATTGTTCCAAGCTATGATGATGCATCAGTCATTTCTGTCCTCCTCCAAACGGAGATTACAATCTATAATTAAGGGATCCACACACACACACAAACACACACACATTTGTATACTATATATTTATAAAGGCTATACACCACTAAAAGGTTCTGAGAAAAAGGCAGACCAGGACACCATCAACCTGGTTCTATTTTCAGACTGGTCCGATATAAAAAACTAACTTTGCTTTGCAGCTCTTGCTCCTATTAAGCTATAATAAAATGGGCTGTCAGGGAGTCCACAGGGACTTTTTGAAGAGAGCAGTGTGCTCCACTTCATCCTAACCTAAAAAGATCCACCCAGAAAAAGAAATGACACGACAAGGTTCTCCTGGAACTGAGCAGCAGCCTCATGCAGCGGTCTGTGAGGCCGGGTCCTTCAGGGGACGGACCGATGGTGCCACCAGACGAGGACTAGAACAAGAGATGTACGCTTCTTGAAATGTTCATGGACGATAAAGAAAGCTGTCGCCGGGCAGAGAGCATGTGAGAATAAAACAGAAGGAAGCAGTGTGAGTTACAACAGAAACAATTTACCGATTGTTTCATCACGGTTACGTACTCAAGACCTACATTCACCCAAGCATCAGAGTTCTACCACGGTAAATAAAAAAGAACAACATGTTTTTCTTGCACGTTATGAGACTCAGAACCTTCACAGTTCTTACGATGCGATGGAAACAGAAATAGGAATTTAGTTTATCAAGCTGCCAATATCTCAGGAGAGCTACACTTTCCAGGAACCTGTGGGCCAGTTACTTTGCAGCGAAGTTACACACGATTGATAATCGTTAATTATTAGTTGGAACCGCCAAAGGGAATCCACAATCTCTGCCATCAGCACGACCGGCAAATCCATCTGACTGAACAGAGCTGGCGGAACGGCGGTCCGAGGACTCGGGTCAGGGGTCAGAGGTCAGCGGTTTGGTGACCAGCGGGTCGAGTTGTCGTGGACAGAAGACCACCAGCAGGTGGTCAGCCAGAGGATACACAAAGGGCTTCAGGAGACCGAAACCCAATACTAGAAGTATTTCATGGAACATTTTACTTATCGGCTTCTCGTATTAATCAGTCTGCTGTGTGGGTGGGTGGGCGTGTGTGTAAGTGTGCTAGAAACAGTTGATGACTCAGCTGGATTATTTGCTTTCATCTGACTGTAAACCAGAGGCAAGAAGATATGAAAGAACTATCCGCTATTTCATCTGTTGCATAATAACCACATGGCATGAGGTCTCATGACGATTAAATAATTGCGCTATTTCTGGAAACAGCAGACCAGCGTTGCAGAGAAGTTGGGGAGCTTTCAGGGAAAAGTAGAAGCTTCATAAATACCCCAGAAGATAGAAGGGGGGGGGGGGGGGGGTATAAATACATAGCTTCATCTGTCACGTTTAGTTTATTTCAACGTGGATGCAAGCCACGGAGAAACTTGGGAACTGAGTGAGTGTGAAGGGACATGAAGCAGGCAAAGCAGGAGTGAGACTTTCCCCATGTGTGACCACGGGAGCAGGACACACGGAGCAGTCGTGGCTGAGAGAGATCTTTATCTGTAAAATGGTTGTTTTTTTTTTGCAAGCACCCCACGTATGTGTGACTGGAACCACAGCATGGCTCCAGTTTCCATCGCGGGGGGGGGGGGGGGGGGGCGTGGCTCAGAGTTCAGACCAGAGCTCACAAGATCTGCCTGTGGCCGCGAGAACACCACCAATGGCTGCAAGCTCGGCCCGGGCCCACTCCTGCTGCAGCCCACAATGAGCCTCTATTGTGAGGGCGATGAGCTCAGAGCTGAGACCATGGGAAACTTTGTCCAGCTCCACTCCGCTCGACTAAAAACAGACCCGATGTGGAGGACGATGTGTCCACATTGAACGACGTGGACATTTCAGGGTGTCAGCAGCAATGACAACTTCAAAATAAAAGCCCAGAGCGTTGGCGTCTTAGCTTCGAGCTATAATCAGTCAGGCTAACAGATGCAAAAGAGATGCAGCCTCCGGTTGACGTTTCATTGATCGCTTATTTTTTATAACACCATTAACCCCTCAAACTTCTCCTCGGGGGCGGCCCAACGTAGCAGCCGTGCCTTGAGGGGTGGTTTCTCTAGCTATTGATTCCCTCAGGTCGTGGGGTCAAGGCAGAAGAAAGGAGAGTGGGGGAGGAGATGAGGGGGACCAGATCAGTAAATTAAACTTCTGTTCATCAGTGTTAAGGGGGTGGATAGGAAAGAGAGTTTACGACAGAGGGTGGAGGGACAGACGCCGTGTGAAACTTTACACCTCACGGAAACTGCATTTAACACCTCGATTTTATCAGATTAAAAAATGATGTCTAAATTTGTTTTCTGTGTGTGTGTGTGAGACAGAGAAATGATTGATGGCAGAAATTAAAGATTCAATGCTGAAATTTACAGGGTTTTTATCAACATTAAGAGAGATAAAGTCCCATAAGATATAATATATGAAAAAAATATGTTGTACTGTTCACTTTGAGAACTGATTTAGTTTGAAATGGGCTCGCAAGTAAGAATTGGAATACTTCTGAAGATGAGCATTTCTTCTCAGACATTTGTTGTAGAAATCCTACAGGTTAGATAAGATTATAAACTTGCTAAGGTTATTTTTCAACTATGACATGTTTCGTATAAGAAGTACAGAGAGATATACAAACACAGCTGAAGACCCAGGATCAGATAAAGTCAATAAAGTGCTTTAAGTTTGAAATGAGGTTTCAGGAAAACTAGTTTGTTTTGTGGGGTTGTAAAAATGCCAATAGTGATTCAAAAGACTGATAAGCAGGCTAGTTTATAATTTAGCTTTGCTTACTACAATTACATAATCACCACCAGGCTTTTCCAGTGGGAGTACATGAAGAAACAGGAACTGGTTGATTAAAGACATTAGTACCTGAGCCACAGCTTGTGAACAGATTTTCCACGGTGAGTAAAAAACCTTTGACACAGAGAAGAGGAAGCCCAAGTGGCAGATGTCACATTGTTTAAGTGAACGCAGGAAATAAGAACCGATGAGAGTCTCTTCTTATAGCATGTTTACACTTGTCTTAAAAAGCTTTCGCCACCGCTTAATGCAGAAAACGGCTTACGGCCGGCAGATGAATCAGCTGAACACACAGCGAAACAGATTAAAACAAGTCAACCAAGTCAAGGCTTACGACATCCGCCTTCACTTATTTCTGCACTGACCTCATACTGTCCCTTCCCATCCCCCCCCCAGTCTCCTTCCTCCTAATCCAGCCCTACTGGGTGGCGGGCAGCAGCCTGGCCTGATGGTCAAACTGTGTCTGTCTGCCTTCCTGTCCATCCATCTGCTGGGCCCCAGCAGTGGTTCTAAGGAATTAAAGTTGTCCAGGGAGAAGCCAAAATCTCCCTAATCAGCCTTAAACCTCCCTTTTATCATTTAACTGTTTTCCCCTTAGTTTTAATTCTTGTTTTTCGTTCTTAAGCACCGTCCAATTCAATTAACACCCTGTACGTCCTATAAGCTAATGCACTGTAGCTACTCACTGAATCTCATCCAGCTCATTACCAGGAATACTGGTCCCATGGTGGGATTCTTCCCCATGCCCCAGCACCACCAGCAGAGAGTGGGGTTGGAGTTGGAGCGGGAAATAGCAGCAGAACATGTCATGTGCAGCCACTTCAGTCAAAAGAATGGTTCACATTTCGCTGTGTTCATGGGTAGAACCATCTCAGTCGGCGTCACGCTGCACTGGGCTGGATCTGATCCCTTCTGAGAAGAAACTGAATTAACCAGTGTCGGTTACAACTGCAGACAATACACAGAGCTTCTGGTTTTTGTCTTCAGCAGCAGTAGTACCTCGGGAACTGCAGCCTTTCTGTTTGGCTTGGGGATGCGGGGGAATGGTCAGGGTTTGGTTTCGCTTCTTTTCTTGAAGGGGGAGGTTAGGGTCGGGGGGGGGGGGGGGGGGTGCAGTAATGTCCTGGTGGCCTTTGTGGTGACAATGAAAAGCACAGCAGGGGATGTGAAGCCTCGCTTGTGCTCGGTTGAGTTTATTAAACTGCAAAAAGGGCGAGTGGCCACAGATGGTTCCGTCAATAACTATTCACCCGCCCATGCAAAGCGCACGCCCGTATACAAACAGCCACTAACACCACACCCCAGGAAACATGCTAAGATCACTTCTGGAAGATGGGGCGGTAAAATCAGATGTTAAGCATGTGAATGGTGTTGCGTGTGAATGGTGTGTTGCTGCTCCAGGATGCGTTAGGATTCCACTGAGCTTTCAACCTTTAGACTCTGTTAACACCTCTTTTAGGGGCTTTTAGCAGAAGGCATCAGAAACACACCAACACCCATACTGGACTATTAGGTACAACTAAACTGCTGCAGGAAGTTTGAAAGTATTTGTGTCTCTTTTAGGGATGTCCGGATTTTTGTTCTGCCAGCACTGTTCATTCACTGTTCTACCTGTATGCCAGCGGTGTTGGAGGTAGTTAAAGAGCCAGATCAATGCCTGTGTAAAATGGAAAGCCTGCATGGTGCGACAGATGCTGACACATAACTGCTCCCAAGGAAACAGACTGAGAATCTAGCTCGCATGGCAGGAATGGAGTTTAATGCACCAGTCTGTTGTTATGCTCACTTTTATTCTGAATTATTATTTTCAGTTTTCATTCAGTGTTCGGCTGGTTTGAAAACGACCTTGTTGGATTTATTCTAAAAACCAACACATGCAAAGAACAAGTAATGATGAGTGACTAGGTGACACGGGACTTAGAATCAGGAGACTGAGGTTTGACAACAATAGCTAATTTAAGATTAGTTTCCATTTGCATTCAGTGTTTAACTAAACTAACTAGTTAGGTTGGTAACATTGCCATGCCATCTAAAAATCACTCACTAGTTCAGTGTAGGCAAGCAAGGTCCACATAAGGATGGGCCAATTCATGGTCATAAATTGGGATTACTGTTTAAAAGAGGCACGTGACAAATTACTAAATTCTGCAATAGTTCATTATCTAACTAAGATGTTTTAAGGAGCAAAATATAGAAAAAGAAGACAGCAGGGCCAAGAGGAGGAAAGTTTAGGGAATTGTATCCAAATCCCACAACATTTCAATTGGCTTCAGGGACTCAATGTGGCAATGGTCCCAGAAGTTTTCATTAACTTGTTTTCTTATAAATTCTAGATATTGTTTTTACCCAAAAACATCAAGCATGAAATGGTGACCATTTCAACATGCTGCATGTGTGAATCAAATAATAATTGTACAGGTCTTAGCTAACACTTTCAGTGCACCACACCCTCCACATGTCACATGTCTGATGCTGAACTGGATTTATGTCACTCAAATCCACAAAAGACCAGTTTAAACATAATTACAGCTCAGATTCAGCAGGTTCCAGATGTCATATTTGCACGACATCTGGTTTGTGTGATACACAGTTATCTACACATACAAGCTCATCTTCTGCCACACAATTATACAACAACAATTCCTACTATTACCGATTTTTATTCCAAAATAAAAATCACAAGACAAATTCTGTTAATTTCAAAGATAATCACAACCGCAGCTAATCCCTCTGCATACTAACATTTGCAGAACCCTCCCTTTGAGGACGCAGCAGAGCAGAGCTCCGATTTCAAACGACAGTGAGGGCAGGTCAAAGGGCGGGGTCGGGCTTTATGATGATGCTGGAGAGGAGCCCTGTCAGAAGCTCAAGGGTTCCAGTTCGCGGAGTCACGACCCCCACGGACACAATCAGCGAGCCACACACTGACATCAGAGCAACACTTTGCCCGAGACAAAACAAGGGCAGTGCTGCTTTGCCCCGATCCACAGACACAGAGCCAAGCAGAGCATGCAGACGACCCACGGCCTTAAAATGGCTTAAATTGAGTGCAGCCGACGGGCACTGTGAAGCAAATTAACAAATTCCACTGTCTTAACCAAATCTTCTGAATGTTTTTGTTTTTCCGAAAACGAGCCGAGTCTTGATGTAGATGCCAATTAAAGCAATTAGCAAAAATGGAATTCTGGTGCCACAGAGCTGTTTTCAGAAAAGGAATGTTTCCTTGAACCGTCAAAATGACAAAAGTTCTTAATTCCTCTGTGGGAGGTTGAAAAATAAAAGGGTTAGGGTAGGAATTTCAGCCGAATGACAAATGACAGACTCGGAAGAGCAGTGTCAACCATCATAAGGAGGCCTTCAGACAATCACCAAAGAAAATTACATTAAATTCCTCGCATCTGCTGACTTGAATAACAATCTCTCTCACTGCGACTCTGGAAAACACTGAAATCGGATGGGTATAAAACAGCAACTCAGACAGAAAGGCTGCTGGGTAATTGGAAGGTGGCACATGACCGTGGTGCATATGTCCCCTATAAAAACCAGGAAGTAGGGCTCCAGGCTATAGAAAAGCTGTGCAAGACATATCTAGTAACATTGAGTCCTCGTGACAGATATTGTGAGAATCATTTTTCAGCAACGATACAGACGAGCCAAAAGGCCAAAAGACCTGACATCAGCTCCAGCTGTTTTCCGGGCTGCTTGTTGTTCAGCGATCTACCTCTGGCTATCACAGCTTCACTCCAGATGTGCTCCTAGTCATTATCACCGAAAACTTCTTTCACTCATAAAACGCTTTACAGCTGTGAGATCGGGAACAGAGCGCTTTATGTCGACTGGAATCAAAAAGCCATGTTACTACATTACGAAGCATTTTTCCCTGCTACCAACTGCTGAATTGCTAATGAGCCTGGCAGCGATTATTCCCAAATAAACAGTGTCTGTGTTTGCAGAAGTCATCTGACCTACTTGTTATACAACAAGCATAAACATAAAGGTTTAGTACAGATGATACACTGGGCCTGAATATGTCTGCCCATGGTTTCATAAGATCTTTGTGATAAAGTCAAAGAGAAGGGCACTCGGAAGGTTCACACCTCTGCTAAGGCTGATTGGCCACGATGACCACATTGGATGAACCAGTTTGGAGATCAAATTCTTAAGAAAAATTATCAAGATACGCACTAAATTGCATCTGTTGACAGATATAAGCACTCAACAAAAAATGTTCATCAATATCTCTGCGTTATTTCTTGAGAATTGGGAGAAACACACAAAAATGTCCCAAAAATGCACCAACTCGACTCCAGACGTTAAATCGTCTCTACCTTGATCCATATCTCATCAGTCCACCAGGACTCAGCGTTTTTTTGAAAGATCCTGCAAAAAAACAGCACTGGAAACATAACCTCCATGGCGGACATAATCAATGAACTGATATGGAGGACCAGTGAGGTTACTGGGGCGGAGCTGGTCTCTCTGACATCGGTGTCAGCAGAGGACGATGCTGTCCACCTCACAGGATGTCCTGGACAACGTCTCCCATCCACCTCACGACGTGCTGGCTAAGCACAACAGTACATTTAGCCACAGACATATTCCACCAAGATGCACCACAGGAAGTCGTTCCTGTCTGTGGCCATCCGATTTTACAGCTCCTCCAATACACTGACCATCATTTATTACAATAACCACTTAGCTGCTGCATATCATAATATAGACAGTATGTATGTAGAGCAGTATAATCCACATAACACACATATTTTATATACTTATCTATATTACTTATTTCTATTTATTATTGTCTTTGGTCTGTATATATATTTCTATTCTCGGTTGGAGAACTGTAATGAGACCCAGTTTCTCCCGGGGATCAATAAAGCAGATCTGATCAAATAAAGCCCCCTTCAAAGTGACTACCCACAAGATATTTGCATTGCAAAACATACCAGTAGAGTATTTTATGCAAATGACTCCCCGCTACCTGTGATGTTCTCTTCAGCTTAATAAAAAAAAATATATCCCAACAACAATATTTACAATGCACGGCGAGCCCCAGTGAATTGCCCTCAAAACCTGAATCCTGCATCTTCAACAAAACAAAACACGGTAACATTTATTAACTGGGGCTCCGGTGGTCCCATCGAGCAACAGCTCCTCTCATCATCAGGTTGTTGTTGTTGTTGTTGTTGTTATCACCCCGCTGGGTTCTGCGTGACAAATGGGCGGCCTCGTAATCTCTCGTTCAGCATCCCCGATGACTGTGCATCATCCCCTAATATCGACTAAAAGCCCTGAGTCACTCTCTCGGTAGAGAAGAAAGTGGGGTGGGGGGGGGGGGGGTGCTGAGCATTCCTTGCAAATGAGAACTTGTGCTCGGCCACATGCTGTGTTCTAATTCCTCCAAGCGACATCGACCCCCTTCCTCCTCCCTAATCCCCACCGACCCCTGCTCACCTATCCCCCCCTCCTCCTCCTCCTCACTGTCCTGTGGGTTTTGAGGTTGGATAGGGGGGGGGGGGGGGGGGGGGGGATAGGTTGTGTTTCAGCGTGCTAACAGAGCCGGAGAGCAGAGCTGAGTGGCTGGGGGCCATGTCCCCATGGTTACCCCTGGAGCAGCTACTGCCTCTTTTCCTGTGCTGGGTGGACTGGGAACCAGCTACCGCTCTGCATGTATGTTTGAATGTGGGGGGGGGGGCTGCTTCAATTGGGGACACAGGATAAGTTAGGGTGGTACAGCATCAGTGTGGTGCCTGGAAATCACCCACTTAAACCAAAGGCTCCAGGGGCAGCAGTATGTGGCATCACAGAGAGGGGAGAGGATGGCTGAAATAGAACCCCAGCATGGGCACCCAGCTCTTCTGATGTGCCCCTGAGCCACACACACACACTCTCTCTCTCTCTCTCTCTCTCTCTCTCTCTCTCTCTCTCTCTCTCTCTCTCTCTCTCTCTCTCTCTCTCTCTCTCTCTCTGAACTTGTGCTCCTCAGTGGCCGGATCCTGCTGTGGGAACAAGGCGGCAGCTCCAAAAGGCTCATAACAGGTTGTTAACAACATGATAAAACTGCACCAGTCCAAGCAGTAATGGCAGCATGTGTGTGCCAGCAGATAAATCGAGGGGAACTTGATTGGACAAGCAGTCTGAGTGCAGATGATTTGATTGGTGAATGATAGGGATCTCCAGCTTTCTTTTTTTGGGGGGGGGGCTGAGCACTTTAAGAGGCTTTCACGTGCAAAAGAAGTAAAACAAAAGAATTAAGAGCCACACCTGAAGGGAATTAGCAATTCCTTTTATTTTGGTAATACCTTTCACTTCCATTGAATTGCACCCATGAATATTTTATCCCATAAAACTGCACCATGGGAAGATTATTAGCAAATTTCTATGAAGATCGACTATTGAAGTTATACACGTTCCCTTTTGCTTTGCAATAAACACATTTAAAAGAGGGGGGACAACTTTTTCTAATGACTCACGGCCTCTCCCCGGTTTCTAAACATGTCTCTTACCTTTCACTTGACTCTCGTAGTCCGCGATTATCTCTTTATCCTTTTTGAACCTCGGCGTGGACATTTTCTGTCTTCTCGTGTCCGCACGGCCAAACTTCTTATGAGGAGGAGGGAAGAAGTAAAAAAATGTTTGTCAACAAGCGGGATCCTAAAGGAGCCGACGCATCCTGCTCCCCCAATACGCAGCAGCAAATAATACAAAATAAAAAAAGACGCGAGAAAGTCACGGAACCGGAGCGCGAGCGGGTTTAGCTCAGCAACAAGCGAGAGGGACGCGGTCTCAGTCCCTCATTGTTCAGCTTCCCTGTGGATCAGCGGCGGATAGACGCGGCGGGGCCGATGCGCAATCCTGCTCCAACCAATGGATCCACGCAACTGCAGGAGCGGCCGGCTCAACAGCCAACAGCCAACAGAGCTGCTGGTGCTGCTACCACAGAAGAAGACGAAGAGGGGGGGGGGGGGGGGCAAACACAGTCGTGAAGTTTCAGTCTCCGTGGAACGTTTCCACAGCTCCGCGTAAAAGTCGTGCGCAAAACGCGTCCGGTGGAAAAAAAATGGGGTCTGAGAAATCGGATTGAATCGTGCGCGCGTGTAGTTTTTCGTAGTGGTTTCCCAGTTCTTTGGGAAACACGCACACTCACACTTCCTCCCCCCCACTGGTTGACTGGTTGTCCCTCGACGGTCTCTCCCTCTCTGACTCCCCCCCTCCACACACGCACACACACACGCACACACACACACACACGCACGCACAGCACTCCCAGCAGGCAGACGGGGCTGCAGCGCACGGCAGCCGGAGCCAGGCAGGGAGAGGAGAGGGAGGGACCAGTGGACACCAGTGGAGACCAGTGGAGCGGACTGGAACTTCAAAATTCTGCTTCACACAAAATAGATTTTCCTCAGCGTGAGATGTCATATAAAAGCCATTTATTGTTTTTATTTCATAATAAATAAACAGGCAACACATTAACGTCCCATGGGATATAGTTAAAAAAAAAAAAAAGGATATCCACTGCTTTCCCAGGAGGGATATGAAGTATGAATACAAATGAAGTTCAAATTGAAGTATTCTTACACCCATGCATTCAAACAGGCTACAACTGTAGCTGTGTGTTACAGCTACTATATCATACTATCACATATGGTATATCTATTTAGTATTGTAAACACATAGCACCTACATACATGCTTCAGGCCCCATGACATTATTTGATCTGTGGTGATTTTTTTCGAAAGTCAAATGTTTTTTCTCCTTCGTTCAAAAAGCTTCAGCTTCACATTTAAACACAACTGGAACTGCGGCGCCCTCTGCAGGGGATCTGAAGCCACAGGACAAGCCCCTTCACTGACGTCTCCTCGGGACAAAACTCCATTTCATTTTAATTGCACCATCTAAAACAAAACCCATGCAGCACATCACTGAAATAAATAGACACAAAACAATTATTTTGTTATGTTCTGACCAGAACATGCCACATACACCAAATCAGTTTTCTAGCTGCTCACAATACAAAATAGATTCATGTACCATTTTCAACAAAACAAGATCTAAAAACACATTCTCTCATTTTACACCAAATGTTTAGTATTTGCTCAAAAGACAATATTAAGAACGTATAAACAGAGATATGAAACAGTTATAATAACGTAATTACCTCAAAAAGCAAAGGCAGCATCTTATCCGTAATCTCCAAATGTCTGAACATTTCACAAATCCTAAAGATTTAAATAATAAATATATAGTAACGCCATGGAGTCCGTTTACAGGACTGAAACTGACAAGTTTAAAACTTTACAACATAATTGTTTAATAATAACCTGCACGAGAATCACACCGTTCACTATTCCAGTAGTACATCACGTTCTTCCACAATAAAGTAAACAATTCACTGTTTAATGTTATCCCTGTTGATACTGAAAAGGTTTGTTAATTAAGCTGCAGTCAAGCGCTTTTGAAGAAGGTCTCCTCGATGACCTCGGTGAACCGCTCTTTCATCTGCTGACGGAAACTGCCGTACCACTCCAGCAGCCTCCTCCTCCTGTCCACCCTCTGCTCCTGACTCATCGCCCGCTCCCTCTCCAAGATGGCCGGCAGTTCTTTCCAGTCACTGATGAAGACGAAGGGGGCTCCCGCGGCTTTGAGGAGACGCAGCGGGGAGCCGGGCCCCGCGGCGCAGGTGCCAGGAGTCAGCACGTCTTCCACCACGGGCACCGAGCCATAAGAGCAGGCTTCATAGATGCGGTAGCACTCTGTGTTGATGCCGACTGGGCAGAGGGTGAGCTCACTCTGGGCCAGAGCTGTCTGATAGTGTCTCAGACTGTCTCCTGTCTCCTGAGGGAGCCACCTGAGGCCAGAAGGGAAGAGAGAACACTTAACCTACTGTGATAAATACACAAGACAGACACTATGTTCCTTTACTGTTCCATCAAGACCGTAAGTAGTTCTCTCACCTCAATTCCATTTTTAAGTTAATACGATATACAACTAAAGAAAGGCTGTGTTTAAAATAGTCATGTCCTTATTAAATAATAAGAACAATTAGAAAAATGTATTATATGTCACGTGCAGGAGTTAAACCTGGCAAAAGCAGAATAAAATAGCCAGAGTACGTTCTACATTCTACAAAAACACCATCAAGTCAAAGTGAAGAGCAGCCTGAAATGTGTGGGGACAGTTTTCAAACCGTTTAAATTTAGATGTTAAGTAGAATTTTCTCATATTCAAGTCTTTTTTGTACCAAATCCCTACTTGGTGTTTACTTCAAGATAAATTCTAGCGCTAATACTAAACAAAAGGCCTGAGCTGTTTCAAATCCTAAATATAATTATCCTGAATATTATTATTTATGTTTATGTTAAGTTGGAAACAGTAGGGATGGAATTCTTTATACGACCGTTTAAACAATCAGTCAATAAAATGATCATAAAATGTAAAATCTTTACTCAATTACTCAAAGAATCATGACTCACTTCTCTCTGGCAGTGGTGAGGCATTCCTTATCCATGCCCGGCTGTTTCAGCACCTGCATTAGTGTTTCTCTGGAGGAATTTTTGTAAACAGTTCCCAGGAAGTTGCAGAGGTATGGTCTGCTGGAGGTAATCAACTGGGGATTGGGCCTGATCAGAGGAAACTGTCTGTATCTGCACAGAGAAAAGGAAAAACGGAGCAACACGTTAGATAATGGTATTAATTTAAGAAGACATGGTGTAAGTTTTTGTTGCTGAAGACTGCTAAGGGAGGACGTACGTAGCAACACCGAGAGGCCACTGGAAGACATCTTTGTCGTTGACCCAGGGGCTGTCGTACACCACAAACAGCAGGTCCACAAAGCCCCCGTTTCTCTTTAGGTAGGGGCCGATCCAGGCGTTGTTGCAGTGCTCGTTGCCCAACAGGACCACAGCCACATGCAACACGGTGCGGGACTGAACCAGAGTCTGAACGTGCTCCAGCCAGCGTGTGGAGTAAGAGACCTTCTGCTCTTCACGACCGTTCAGAACCAGGACCAGGCTGTGCATGTCCACAGGGACATGGCCCTGGACCACAGCAGGACCTGTGTAGAAACTAAACACAAAAAGATATGAGGGGACGTAGAAGGAACAAATCAATGTGATAGAATTATGCCTACATCAGCGGGTATTAGGTAGAGGTTGTGAATTATGATCCCATCTGTAACTTATTACCTGAAATCGATTTTTCCCGACTGCAGCTGCCCCTCTCGCCATTGCGCTATCTTGTCAGTAGGGTTGAGGGGTCCCTCTAAAATGTGTTCCCAAAGGTAAAGTCCTGAGGAGAAAATAAAGGTTCAATCCTCCTGGTGAGAAAGTGTCAACCTACTCAGTACCATGATTCGCAATTACTATGTTGCCATGCTTCCACAGCAGAGTAATAATCTTCTAAACATCTTGTGTATCACAGGGGGAAGGGGGGGGGGAACTCAAGCTAAAGATATTAAGGTTTTGTTTACAATTACAGCATTCTCTGATATAAATAATGATGAATAAAATATACTGAACTTTTACACTATAAAATACTTATACTGATAATTATCTTTGAATGTAAGTATGGATTATTGGTTAGAGATATTGTTTAAGCATAAAAATATGTTAAGGTATTTTTCTATTAGACATTTTTGAAGTTCTTTCTTTTATGTGCACTTTTAATGAGATAGACCTTTGTTAGATATTTAAGTATATTTTCCTTACTTTCTGACGACCACGAATATTGTAGAAAACATCGACAATTGATAACAAAAGCATCTGAATTATTTTATCATTGCAATTAATGAGCAAAATCAGAAAAAATCTTAATTAGAAGAATTTTCCTAAATCACCATCTTCTATATTTTTTTCTTTGTTTTATTGATTCAAACATTTAAAAGGTCCAGTTTGTAAGATTCAGGTGAAATGGATCTACTGGCAGAGATTGAATATAAAATAATCCTACTGGTATTTTTCTCCAATGTGGAATCACCTAAATTGTATAAATTGTTGTTTTCTTTACCCTAGAATGAGCCTTTATATTTAAATACTTTATATTCACATATGGAGCGGGTCCGCTCTACGGAGGCCGCCATGTTTTTTACAGTAGCCCACACTGGACAAACTAAACACCTTTTGATTTTTTATGACAACTGACGACTACCACAGGTTCTCTATCATGTTTGGAAGGGGAGGGTGAGGTGAGGGGTATTCAGCTGCAACATGCAACCTCACCACTAGATGTCACTAAATCTAACATACTGAACCTTTAATTTTTGGAACTGACTCAGTGGTGGCTATAGAATATACTCTTCACAATAAATATTCACTTAAACTTGATAAATGCACATCAACTTACCTCATACTACACATTCCTCTGCATTTAAATGCATCAGTAGGCTGTACTAACGTTTTGTCCGGTTGCTGTGCATCTTACATTCAACCTCAACTCACCTATGGCCGCTTTACCCCAGACCTGGACCTTGTATCTCTGGGCTTTGCTCTTCTCGATTCGGCCCAGGTGCTGTTTGAAGGCGACTCTCTTCTTGTTCAGGTCAGAGTTGTACTCCACCTGTTCATCCTCCCACGGATTCCAGTCTGCTGCAAGAAACGGAGCCGCTGCACGGCCATCTCTGACGACACCTGCAACACACAACACACAATGCATTTATTGTGGAAACACCTCAATACCACCAGGAAATAAAAGAAAGATTTATAGCTGTTGGTTTGTGATGATTGTGTCCATTTATTTTTCTGCTATATACGATGGCTGTGGAGAAAACGTACCGGAAGGTGCTCCTGGCTCTTTCTGCACCACCCTGTGAACACGGGATATTACTTTAGTGCTGAAGAAGACACTATAGGCCGCGTACAGGGAAAAGGCCACATACGCGAAAATAATGAGGAGGAATAGTTTTCTTTTTGGTATTTTCATCTTTTTCTTTTTCTTAATTCCCCCCCTATCAGGTCCCCATTGTGTTTCCCGTCACCGTATTGAGTGAGGGCCGCTTGTTTACATCACGAGGACCCCTGAATACAGCTGCCTCAGAGCTATGCCTGAACAAAATTATGAGAAATATTACAATTTATGTTTGATTTATACGATATAATTTAAATAAACATCAATTATCAAAATCTTTATGTAGTTTTTTAATTTCTAGTGTTAATTATAAACGGTAAACTTAGATAACAAAGTGATTTTTCAGTATAGGCACTAATGGGGCGCTACGTTACGGCCTGACGTAACGCGGAACCTTCTTGAGTCGGAGCTAGTTTCTGGAAACGCAGTACACGGTGACACACGCAGCATTCTTAAACGGAAGGTCGTGTCCCCTACCGTGGGGTAATATTGTCAGTAGTTCGGAGCAGAGATGATGTCTGTAGCTGCCCGGTCCGGGGCTCTGTCCCCTCACATGCAGGCAGCGAAACACTCCGTTAAAAGCCTGGTTTTCCCCGGAGCGAAGGAGCTGGTGCCCGCTGCTGGTAAGGACGACGCCTGCTAACAACATTAGCCAGGACCGCTACATACCCACATATGTAACTGTTAAACACTGTAAATACTTTAATACTATTTTAACTGACAGCTTAGAGATACATTAGTGTGCTATGGCTACAATTTATGTATTTGATTATTCTGTGGTGCTTTTCTGCAAAATCACGCTATTGCTTACGACCCACATTAGCTAACCGGAAGTAGCATGTATGGTTGGTGTAACAGCAATCTGCGACGTGATCAGTGGTTAAAGTCTGAGCAGATAATAAAAGTGATGGGTTCATATGCATCTTTATAGTGAGATGTCAAAGACCTTTATAACACCGCACTCCTTCAGCTACAGTCTAAATATAGAGATCATGAAATCATCGCTACGGTCATGTCCTTACATGACCCTTACCAACAGTTAAGAGTTTGTGTGTCTCTGAACATTCAGTGTACATCTACTTGTCCATTATTTTTGCAATAAATGATTTAGTAAGAAATTTAATAATATCCTGTCCACACGTTGCTTCTGATTTCCAGCGCCTGCCGGGATCCGCCTCGCTCACACAGACATCAAGATTCCTGACTTTGGAGACTACCGTCGCTCTGATGTCTCAGATCCCAACAAGTCATCCCAGGACAGCAGTGAGGGGAGGAGGGTGTTCTCCTACCTGGTCACCGGAGCGTCCACCATGGTGGGCGTCTATGCAGCCAAGACAGTGGTCACCCAGTTCGTATCTTCCATGAGTGCGTCCGCCGATGTCCTGGCCTTATCCAAGATTGAGGTCAAGCTGAGTGACATCCCCGAAGGCAAGAACATGACCTTCAAATGGAGAGGAAAGCCCCTGTTTGTCCGTCACCGCACGGAGAAGGAAATTGCCACAGAGGCAGCCGTGAACCTATCGGAGCTGCGTGACCCAGAGCACGACAAGGATAGAGTGATCAACCCCAGCTGGGTCATCGTCCTTGGCGTGTGCACCCATCTGGGCTGCGTGCCCATCGCCAACGCCGGAGAATGGGGAGGCTACTACTGTCCCTGCCATGGCTCCCACTACGATGCCTCAGGAAGAATAAGGAAGGGACCTGCTCCTCTGAACCTGGAAGTTCCCTACTACGAGTTCCCTGATGAAGACACAGTCATTGTTGGATAAATACTCGAGCTCAGTGGCCGTTCCTCTGTAATTTTTATTTTTAAATGGCGATGTGAAAGAGCTGGGGGTGACACAAAGTATGTATATTTAATAAAGAGATATCTCCAACCTTATTTTTTTATTGTATCCTTCCTTCACAGACATCCAACAGGCAGTGCAATGTGTATTAACATTATATAAATGTGTGTGTGTGTGTATGTGTATATATATATATGTGTATATATATATATATATATATATATATATATATATATATATATATATATATATATATATATATATATATATACATACACCTGGTATGCAAATCTGTATCAGTATGAGGGGTAAAAAGGAAACAACTTGCTCTCATCCCATGAACTTATCATTGTTCTGTCAGTGGACCACAGCACACTGGCCCCTTAGTAATAATAAAAAATAGGTCTAATTTAACTCTGGTTGTGCCATCTTCACAGACACACAGAAAAGCTAAAATTTAAAATCCCAACATTTCCCACGTCTGTATTAAAAAATGGGTTTGCTCCAAAGAGCTGGTTTCTGGTGGGGCTGTGAGATCATCGGTGTAAGGAGGGCTACATTCATCTATTGTCTATACTGCTCATCTACTGGGTATTGGGTGAGAGGTGGGGGGTCACCAGCTTATCACAGAGTTTACATACAGTAGAGACAAACACCTATATCAAGACAAATTAACACCTACAGGAGAGTTTATCTCAAATTGATCTAATCTACATGACTTTGGACTGTGGGAGGAAGCCAGAGCACATGAATATAACCCCCACAGACACAATGAGGAACAACACAGGCCCCGGCTGATTATCAGATTCATCTCAGACCCAGATATCAGTGAACTAATTTAACATCAGGGGCACAGGCCTACTGTATGAGGCTCTGATGTCTTATGTCAGAATGTAATGAGCAAGGGCAAACATTTAGTTTTCTCGACAATACATTAAAACGACCCTAACAGATTTTTTGTTATTCTTGGGGCTCTTGCCGAGTGAGCCACCCTCCTTATTCATCGCATCCTGAATGGGAAGCAGATGAACTCAGACGACTGACAGCTCTATGTATAAAACCTCTACACTCTGAAATATGGCTCCAAATCCAGACTGAGAGATTTTTCCCTTTCATTGGGTTTGTCTCAAACTGACCAGGTTACACTAGTGATGACCATAACAGTGTAAGTGTATTTACAGTGTAAGCATTAACCTGTGAAATCGATCAATTCAATTTATTCTTTGCTTTTATTGATGAAAGCAATTCATTATTTGACTTGAGGTGATGGCAATATAATAAACTGAACACAAAGTAAAAAATAAATATTCACTTGTACTTGAGTAATGCACATCAAACAAAAAACATGTCTCACTGAACAGTCACTCCGTACATGATCATCTGCATTTAAATATGACAGTGGGCTGTACCTGTATTTCTGAGAACAGTGCTTCAGTGTAGCTGCAGTCAGGCTGATGTGGTCAGACCTTCAATCAGAATCACTTTTAACATGAGAACCATTACACGCTTAATTAATGAATGATTCCTGCAACTGATAAGTATGTTTACCCTCGTAAACAACAGTTTGAATATATAACCAGAATCTCACTCAGTAGAGCGTATATACCAACAGGAAGGCCCAACAGTCCCATTGAAACCAATCTAGCTACAAAAAATGGCACAGAGTCATAAATATCAATAAATTAAATGTGCCTGATTTAAACAAAAATTAAGACCGATTAATTATTCCTATGGAAATTGGTGAAAGGGTCAAAGAAGAAGAAAACATATTTATCTGCCCATTTGTTCGGGACTGTGCTAAAATGTAATGGGTTCTTGTCCTTTCACCAAGTTTGAGAGGAATCCATTGGGTAGTTTTGTGTGATCCTGCTGACAAACCAATAAACTTACAAACAAACAAGAAGGGGGTGGGGGGGGGGGGGGGGGGGGCACAAGGTTATAATGTGCTTACCAGTTTTTTAACCAGTGTTACCAGGATTTCACATTCAAATAAAATGTTTCTCCAGTTTCATAAAATCAGTTCACATTCTTTCTCAAGTCTTCCTCCTCTTGAGCTCTGAGGCCTCTTGGTCATGTTGCCCAGTGTGTTCCACAGACACTAATCCACGTAGTGCACCTCGCCCTGCAGCTCCTTGGTAACGTATCCCAGCAGGGCGGCTGTCAGCTGCTGCTTCAGGGCGGCGTTGCCCATCACCAGGGCCGAGAGCTGCACCATGTCCGTCCACTGGACGTCTCCCAGCACGACCATCAGGTCCTCGTAGAGCTTCTGCTGCTGCTGGGGACTGAGCTCCATGAGGATCTGAGGCAGCGGCTTGAACTGTCCACTGGTCAGCCAGCAGCCCAGGAGGCCTCCGACAGCGCCGCCTGCAGGAGGAGAGGGGATTGATCTGATCAACAGTCCTATAGGCGACTGCAGTAAAGCATTCACCTTGGTGATAACACTGCAGATTACACAGGGACATTCCAGCTTGTAAAAAATGAGTCAGGCTGACACACGTTGCATTTCCTTCCTCCTCACTCACCCACTGCAATACCCAGAGGACCCCCCACCAGCCCCCCGGCGAAGGCCAGTCCCCCGGCGGCGGCTGCCCCCTTCCCCGAGCCCCTCACCGTGGTCTGGATCTGCTGATTGGCAGATAACTCACAACACAGCCTCATGACGTCATTGACCCGCTGACACATACTGGGATTCAACATGAGGAGACAAAAGCAGAGAGGACAACTTCAGGATCCAGCAAGTAATGTTAATAAAGTACAAGTAGGACATCAGGGCATCAAACACACTTAATACGACACTGATACACAGAGTACAAATTAAAACATGTCCCTGACGTATAGAAATGTATAATTACTGATGAATATAACAAAATATACTATTATTTAAAAGCTGGATACTATAAATTGCATCAGAGAGCCCATTGAAACATAAGCTATTATTACCCAGTGGCATCTGTAAACCCCTGTAAACATAACCTCCATTCACAGGAGGCTAAGGAATCTATATGAACGTGTCTCACTTACCTCACTGTGTTTTTAAATCCTCATGAATATCCGTGGAGCCTGTTCTTTATTTCATTAAGTCAAATATGACGTGTTCAGTCCAAAGGCTGAATTCACCGGCTACCCCTGACTCCTGAGCTCGCAATGCTTCATGGGAATAAAAACAGAAACAATGTTGCATTCACGGACATTCAGAAATTTCTGCTCTTTGGTCATACATGTTTATTAAGGCTTAGTGTCATATTTGTAAAATAATGCTAACCACATGTATGATTAGAGACACGTGTTTTTTGCACAAATAGAATGAAGGATGTTGAAATAAAGAGTTTAAGTAAATCATTCTCTTAATTAATCTTCCTTTGGGATTAATCAAGTATCAATCTAATAGAACTAGCTGTAGAAAATGTATAAATTGAGATGGACTCCCTAAAAGTCTCTTAATTTATAGCAGATTTTGAGATTTGATCAACTTACAAAACTAGACACGTGAGGTGAATTGGTATATAAATAAATAATTAACAAGGGGCCTCTTTATCCCTTAATAATCACTTAAAACCATTAGTGATGATTCTGTTGGTAGTTCAAAGCTTTATAAATTAATGTGGTCTTAAAGTGTTTTGAAATGCATGAGTGATGATGAAAATTACTCGCTAAAAATGTCAGATTAATGTAAACATTATTATTATTATTTGCCCCTTTAATTTCTTAAAGGTGTTGTTTTAACTTTTCAAAATAATATTGTTTATAAATGGTCAAATTAAGGGATGTAAGGCTACTCTACCAAAAGTTAATGAATTATTTCTTCTTGTTTCACAGTAAATCGTTTGCTATCGAGACAACTGGAAATTGTGACATTTCCAAACAGCAATTAAAGGCATCGCAGAGAGCCAATCAGCGTGTGGGAAGAAGGGGGGCTGAGGCCATGGTTGATCTTACATAAATGTCCTAGAAACAAACTTGTGCATGACACCTGCTCCTCTGAGATCAGTGTGTGTGTCCGTTTAAGATTTCACTGGACATACTTGTATTGTGTTTGTGTTGTCGTTTGTGTGTGTGTGTGTGTGTGTGTGTGTGTGTGTGTGTGTGTGTGTGTGTGTGTGTGTTTGTTTGTGCAGCTGAGGGCAGATGACCACATGCAAGTTTACATTCACTGACATTAATATGCTCTATGTAACTGTGATGATCACGTCTGACATGTTATTCTATCACAAGTGTTTACATACGAGCAAACCCCCCATCACTTACCCAGAATACCCCGGGACACACGGAGGAGCGGCTGCGTCAAGCTCTTCTCACAGAGCTGAAAAACGGAAGCTACAAGGGCCTGACTTCAAAATAAAAGAATGAAACCTGATAGATAGATAGATAGATAGACAGTTGTGCATTAACACATTTAAATTAATGAATAATGGTACTAATTTAATAAATGTATTAATCAATTTATAATATTGTACGATAATAGTATGATATTATGGCATTAAATGAACACTGACCATTCTCCATAGTAAGTCATTTTATATTTAGTGCATCCTGCTGAAGACTTGATGACAGAGTTGCTAAAACAGGACATTATTTTTGTTTTGTTTAAAGATCTAGATTAGAAGAAGTTTGTGAATCAGTGAGGCTATCCATGCCTTCTATATGAACATTTAATAACTCTGAGAAACCAATATATATATATATATATATATTTTATTCTTTAGACTTCAGTATTTAAATATCAACAAACAAAAAAGTAAAAAATTGCAACATCTGCACCGATGACAAAAAAGCAAAAGTAACGAAAGGTACACTTAGAATAACAAATTACACAACGACATGTTCCTCACGATTAGTTATGAAATTTAATAATTATCTTGAGGAATAAACGTAAATATGTGAATGGGAAAAAAACAGTTCAGTGCTAGTTTCACTTCACACAGTATGCATGTGAGGCTCACGTGATATTTTGAACGCTCCAACCGGATGTGCTGCTGTTAACTCCGGCGCGTTGACCTTGGACGTTAGGTGCATGGCGCAGTGACAGTGACGAGGGGGGATCGCTGCTAATTGTGGATTATTAAAACGCGTGGATGCTTTTTGTCGGGAGATGCTGCAGGTATCGTGAAGTGAGATGATCCCTCGGATGAAGCTGTGGATGAGCATCACTGCCCCATTGATGACCACGAGCACAACGGGTCGCAGGACGAGCTGCTGCTGCTGCTACATTCATAAACACTTGTTTAGGACTCACAACAACCCCTGAGCTTTGTTTGCTTGGGCTCGTTTACAAACAACCAAACAAACACACACGGAGGAGAGGAACACAAGCCCTTGCAGGTTCCCGTCGTGCACGTGGACGGATCATGGCGGAGGAAGGTAAAGTGAGTGTGGATGATCTCGGTGGAGTTGTCAGGCTCCGGGAGGAACACGAGAAGGTGAGTGTGCAGCTTTTAACACAACCACACCGACACAACTCAAAAAGTCAGGGATCAACTTTGCATGCGCACGGTTACACGTTTGTGTCGCACGTTTGACAACATGTTTGTTGCGTTGTTGCTTCCGCTGTTCCATGTTTGTTTTTGTTTGAATTTCTTCGAGAAGCTTCCTGCTTCTGGGTCTCGTGCAAATTCAAGTTGTTGTTGAAGTGTTTCCTGGAGGAGGAAGGTGTGTTGCACTGTGTCTCTTCCGTCACTTCTGCAACACAACACGGGGGGGGGGGAATGGCGTAACGTGTTTTTGTGAATTGTAAAATAGCAAGCTAGGCTAAAGTTAGTTAGTAAAGTAAATCCACCATGGCAAAACCTCCTCCTCTTCTTCTTCTTCTTCTTCTTCTTCTTCTTCTTCTAATCTTTTAAAAGTCTAAACCACAGAAGATAAATAAACATGGAATCAGGATAATCTTTCACTTCACTTTCACTTTTGATTTCACTGAAGTTCCACGTATCAACACTTAACTTCCTCCAGTTCAACCTCTTACTGAGCAACAACCATTTGTTTTACTCTTCATTATTATTCTGGTATTTCTCTTTTTGTCTCTGTGTGTCTTCTGCAAACCTTGAAAAGTGTGTGTTGTTGTTGTTGTGTCACCGTGCATTTCAGTGAAAGTTGTGTTTGTCCAGATGTTCTGACCCTTTGGATGCAGATGTGACAGCTGTGTGTACTTTCCTCTCCTGCTTCCCCCTGAAGTTGGTTTTGTTTCCATGAAGATGATTCCTAAACTCGGAAAGAACATTTATGATGTGTGTGTGTCTGCATTGTGTTAACAAACTTTTAAAAAGAAGCCGCTGCAAAGTGCTTCACAAAGAGAAAAAAAATGAAGACAGCAGATAGAATAACACAAAGTTGTATTCGTCAAATTATAGCTCCAATCAGAAAATGTTTATGAATTGGTAATCTGTATTTTTATCATAATTATACTCAAGAGAATCGTATGTACGTTCCATTTATATCATTGTTCATTTATTATTTTTCCCAATAAACAGGTGGTGAAAGACTGTGAAAGTCGGATTCAACACTGGTAAGTTGCACAGTTTCTCTCTCTCTCTCTCTCTCTCTCTCTCTCTCTCGAAAACATTTGGATACATACATGCTAATTCATACCAAAGCAACAAAAAATAGAAAAGACAACAATAAAAGAAAGTTGAACAAAATAAATTTGTCAGAATAAAAGTCCATAATAATGATAAAATTAATAAAAATTCTTATGTGTCCTTTTGATCATAGTCAGCTCTCGTGCAGCAGAGTTTATATTCTATAATAATAATAATAACATGACTTTAGCTTCCGGGGAATCAGGCACGATTCTGCGTGTTATTCATGCTTCTTGATAAAATTGCCAGCTTTGGTCAAAATCAACAAATTACCCCCTCTCTGACAATCAGATGCTTTTGTCTGAAGTGTGCCACAATCAGCCGGTTTATTCTCGCTGCCCGGAAACAGTCGGAGTGGAGAGAAGGAGCGTTTTCAGCAGCAGCAGCTTTAAAAGCCCAGCACACCAATTCAGTGGTCTCCAGTAATGAATTGCTGCATGGGCCGAGTCGATTATGCACCTTTGTGAACAATAAAGTTTTATTGCGGTCCATGGCACGCCATTAGACCCATGCTACAATGGGAGAGGTGTGATGTCATCAAACCTAGAAGAGCAGCACAGGTGTCACGACTTGCACAATGGCTGTGTTGTTTTTTAAAGTACAAATAAACTGTTATATAATTTAGAATAGTTTTAAATTTAACATTTTCTTTCAAGAGCCTGAAAGGGAAATAACCCTCTTCCAAAAAACACTAGAGCAACCGGATCAAGGGCTTTTTATTGGTTTTTATCGAGGGCTCTTGGCTGCACATGGATTTCTTCTGCCCACTAAAGACAAATTTATGGTAGTGAGGAGTTCATGTTATGGACAAAGCCAAAATGAGGCTTTGGAAGAAGTCATCATACTGATAATGTTATCATCTACGAATTCTCACAAAGGACTAAGGGCAACACCTTGAGGCCTTTTCCAAGTCCCATCATGTCTCCCCTGACAGAGCAAGCTGAACCTCCCTTGTGGTTTCCTTCCCTTTTGTTCTGTTTTAACTTTCCAAAACAAGTCAAACAAACAAATAATGTTGGAAAACAATAACTTGAAACAGACCTCAACTTCTTGGCTCAACATCGTCGTCTATGGTTTTGCAGGAAGAAGGTCTCCGGTGACTACGAGGCTGTGAATGAGCGACTTCAAACTCTACCAGATCAACTGTCGTACGACATCATGGTGAGTGCTCACCTTGTTCAAAAGACACAGGGAAGATAATGTACACAGACCCATTTGCACAAGCTATGCATTGTGGGTAAGACTGAAGACAATTTATCCATGTCATGCCCTGAGCTAATATTCTTTATTTTCTGACACTAAAAGTTTAATTTCTCCTTTCTTCCACTTTCTTGTCCATCTCCTCCTCTCCTCCTCTCCTCCTCTCCTCCTCTCCTCCTCTCCTCCGTCCCCTGCTCTGTGAACAGGTGCCGTTCGGCCCTCTGGCCTTCATGCCCGGGAAGCTGGTGCACACCAACGAGCTCATGGTTTTGCTCGGCGACAACTGGTTCGCCAAGTGCTCGGCAAAGCAGGCTCAGAAAATCGTCGACCACAGAACGAAACGTGAGTCTGTCCATAAGAAGAAGAGATATAGTTTGCTGTCCTCTCTCTCTAAACAAATGGCTGTTTAAATTTTTTAATGCCGCCACTCTGCACTGCCGCTGTTCATCCAGCAGAGGGTGTCGCTGCATCAAGTCTGAATGCTGAAGGGATACAATGTGTTTTTTTTTTAAGCTGTGCCATGATTCACCACATAGCTGAAGGAGAAACTTTAGTTAATATCTATGCTTTGCACAGATATTGTAAGTAAAACACAGTTTCTGATCGCTGTGCTGAAGTGTTGCAGGATTTTTTAAATGCACCAGATTCTTTATTTCACTGGGTTTCAAGCTGCATCACTTATTCAACACTGTCCCAGTTGAAAATCCTGAGATGGCCATCCCACCCTCTCCTCTCCTCTCCTGTGGTCGAAGTGTAGCTGTGTTTGTCTGTGTTTTCCCTGCTGTTCATTCTAGGTCTGAACATTTCATATCGAGTCAAATGGGCCCAAGTAACGATCTCTGATGTGAACATTATTAGGGTGTTTAGTGAAGCAGAAATGTGCTTCCACAGCCCATCCGCACCCGTCTGTCCCCCCCCCCCCCTTCCTCCTCCCCCCCCAGCCTCCCTCTCCCCTTGTCTCCCCTCCGCCTCGTATCTCCTGACCCTGCCCACCCCGCTATTACAGAGCTAAGTGCTGTAATACAAACAGAGCTTGCTGAAATGTGTCAGACAGCGGCTGAGTTGTCAGGCCTTCTGTGTTTGACCTTTCCTCACTTTCCAGTTGATGCACTGACTGGAGGGGCTCCTGATTGCCATGGAAACAAGGGCCCTCCGCTGCTATTAGTAAAAGGGCTTAATTGTTGTGAAGATTTAATGATCCGGAGTAGTATTCAGGGCAGAAGATATTATGAACTGTTTGTGTCATCATTTTTCAATGATTTTTTTTTTCTTTCTCTTTTTTTCCCCTCCCTCTTGTTATTTGGGATTTAACTCTTTAGCAGCTGGTTTTCATTGTTATGTTAAATGTTTTATTGAACTCTCCCTTTTTGCCTGCAGCCAAGTTGTTCTGCACACTGGGTTTTGTCCGTCTGTGTTCCTCTCTCTGAATGCATTTTCATGTGAATGCACTTTTTGTCTCTTCCCCCCCCCTCCCTGCAGACGTGAAGAGTGAACTTGACGATCTATCCAAGACAATGAAAAACTTTGAAGCCAGAGTTGGCTTTGTGAAGGATTTGGAAACCTTCTCAGCCGTATGTGAAGTCTTCTCTAGTTTTTTGATGATGCATGACGCATAAATGGGGACACATATTCATTTGTCCTTCTTCTTTAGAGAAAACAGGAATATGCTGAAATCAGAGAAGAGGTCAGACACGATATTGCAGTCACCAAAGGTATTCTTTTATTTTATTTCATTTTATTTTATTTGCCCGGTTGAGTTCTGCACCTAACTTACATATCTCGGCTTCCATTTTGTCTACGTTAACAGGAAGGCAAAGAGTAGCTCACAGGCCAAATTCTAAGCCCAAGCTGGAAACCATATTGGATCTAAAAGAGGAGGATGAAGAGGAGAACCAAGAAGAGAGCAGTGATGAAGGGAGCAGAAAGGGCATCGTGACTGAGGAGGAGTTGTGGGCCAGACTGGATGAACTGGAGAAGCTGGAGGAGCTGGAGGATGAGCAGGACAGGTACAGGATTTTGTTTCTGTGAATGTTTCTCAGTAACTTCAATCTCGTAAGAAACTGAAATGTTTCATGGATTTTTCTTTTCTTCAGATTATCTGATAATGCAGATATGAACAGCGAGGACACATCTTCCTCTTCCTCAGAGGAGGACAAGGAGAAGGAAGGAGATTCTGCTTCTCCTGTAAACGGATTGAGTCCGAAGCCAAGCTGGACCTCCGTGCCTCAAAGTACAGCGCCGCCCGATGTGGAGCGGAAACAGGAGGATGACGATGAGGAAGAGGAAGGCCACTGCTTGCCCACCATCTTTTTCACTCACACAGTCGAACCCAAGAAGGTCAGAGCGATGAGACTTTGCATGTTTTGTTCTTCTCTTTTTAATTCCGCAGTTATATTTCTGTTTTGGTGACTTTGTCTTGTCTTTGGCTTCAGGTGAGGATAAACACAGGAAAAAACACCATGCTGAAGTTCAGTGAGAGGAAAGAGCAGAAGGAGATATTAAAGAGGAAAAAGAAAAACGGACACAACAATGGACTCTCCCATCACGAGCTTCACAAAATCACCACACCAGCAGACATTTACAGGTAAACAACACACAGTCGTACTGAAGAGTAAATCAAACTTAACCAGAATAGCACTCAGTCGATGCAGGGCCCAGTAGAGTCATTAAATCCAATCAAGCTGCACCAAATTCTCATAGATATCGAACCCCTAAAAATGTCAGATTAACAAAATATATATATATATATATATATATATCTTGCAATGTTTATGAATGTGAAAAAATCCTGGATCCTGGAAATAAATTTCTCCCTGATCACATCCTTTCACGAAGTTTTGTGATAATCCGTTAAGTAGTTTTTGTGAAATCTATTTAACAAACCAACATAAATCCTTGAATCCTTGTTTGATTCCTTGGTCACAACCGGCTGATTGTTGTTCATCTCAGGTTGTTTGTGGACGTGAAGAACGGGGAGCCCGTCCCCAGGAAGTCCATCCTGAAGTCCCGGAGCCGGGAGAACAGCGTGTGCAGCGACACGAGCGAGAGCAGCGCGGCCGACTACGAGGAGCGGCGGCTGACCGGACGCAGCTTCAGCCACGACGAGGCGACCACCAGCGACACCAGCGACGGCGTCACAGAGGAGGACAGTCCGACGGGGGGGCCGCTGCACCCCCCCAACAGATTTGAGGTATAAAAACAACAACACACAAGTGGTTGTATTTTAGATTTCATTATTAGTATATGGACAAAACAGGTCCCAGGCAGGTTTCTTTGTGTGGTCTTCAATCTCAATTACCTTGTGAAGGACTCGGCAGTCTACCTGTGTTATGAAACAGTTTATAGAAATGACACCTTGGAGCCTCACTTCCCTTAATGAGAACATAACAACAATCCCACTGAAGCCTCTTCAAGTTAAAGTGGGAGCATCCTGTGGTCAAACCTTCATTAAGTGTCAGTCACAGTAGGCAGCGTGAACAAGGAGACGCAGCAGGACAAACCTCTCTCTCCCTCTCTCTCTCCCTGCCCCCCCCTCAGGCCTTTTCAGGTATGGTGGTAGAGAAGGACCCGATGACTTCGGCCGTGCCCCACATGACCATCGCTCCACCAGCTCTGCCGACCATACTGGAGAGGAGACAGGAGGAGGTGGCGGTGCCCGAGGTCGCCCCGCCCCAGCAGGCCCCGAAGAAGGTGTCCAAGTTCAAGGCTGCCCGGCTGCAGCGGACGTGACGAGTAAAATCCCACACGTCACAATGACCTTTATTCTTTTTTTATTATTATTTCTCCTTTTCTACTGTCCACTTGTCTTTAGTCCAGTTTCACCTCTAATCATACAGACAGCTTCTCCCCTTTATATGTGACTCCTCTCGGGGGGGGAAATGCTAAATCCTTTTTAAAATCTTGCTTAATGTGTAACTGCTTTTCAACCTGCTCCCTGCGTTGGGTGATTCTGTTGTTTGAACCAATCACCGTCTGTCACTCCTCTGTTGAATGATGCCAGTTTAGGTTTAACGCTCGACCGCCACTAGATGAGCTGCCTCGTTTTGTTTCTTTTCATTTTCAAGTAATGCTCTTTAAGTTGGCTCTAGCTGTCTCTACCTTCTCTTAACCTGCATAATGAATGTATCTTTTCCTTTGTGATCAGCTTTATGTAAAGACAAAAAAAAGAAGAAGATTATTGATAGAAATTCAAAGGAAAATAAATGATTTTGGCAAAGTGTGGTTTCCTCGTTCTTCCCCGCGCCAGGGATATTATGTGTTCGCCCGTCTGTGTGTTTGTTTGTTAGAAGGATTACGTTAAAACTTCTGTAAGGATTACCATGGAACTTACTGGAAGGGATGGGACTTAGTCCAAGAAACAAACCATTAACTTTCCACACTTATTTTGAGATTTTCACCAATTTCCAAGTGAATAATTTGTGGTTACTCATGAAAAGAAGGGTCACATTTAGAATTTGACGGAGCTTGATTTGAATTTACTTGACCATTGGGCCTAAGCGGAGTTACACCCTTTACTTTGTTGTTGAAGAAGTTGTATTTCTATATATGACAGCTCTTTATTTTCTATCTCAATCTCCAAATCAGGAGCAGATTTGATATTTTCTCTGAATATCTGTTACTCTGTGTACTAATAGTGTGTAATTGTAACACATTTCTGCTCCTGTTACCCAGTGTGAAGTGTTTTTGGTCTGTAAACAGCCATTAGCAGAATCTGACTGAGCTCATTTGTTCTTTTTTCATGAATTATTGTTTCTCCTGGTGCGTTTCCTGCTGTGCCTTAAAATTTGCAGAGCTAAATAAAGCACCAACCTACACTGCAGCCAAAGGGAGGGGGGGGGGGGCAACCTAAAGCACTGTTAGTAAGAAGTACAGCCCAACGACAGAGTTAATGATAAAGACGGAGCTTCCCTGTCATACACTCAACAACAAATCAAATGTAGTCTCGGTCCAAAAAAAACAAAATGGAGCCTCTGAAGACCGGGAGGAAAGTCTCATCCGCAGATTACAGTTTGAAACTCAGCTACAAGAGGTAACTCCTCCACTACAGCACAGAAACCACTGATCTGCAGTCAGTGGATGAAGTGAGACGACTGAGGTGAAGAACTGGACCTGTTAGACATCAGAGCAGCTTTGATATGCAACAGCACACACAGAATAATCAAAAGAAACTTGATAACGAGAACATCCAGACATGGCACCGTTTCACCTAAAGTCCCAGACAAAGGTCACTGTGTGGAGCGGAGCACGGTTTCCTTCCTGTGTTTGATTTGTGGGAAAGAGGGAAACAAAGTGAAAAACACAATACCTGAATAAATGGACTTCTATACCTCCACTGAGGAGGTTGTGTTTTCATCTGCGTTAGTTTGTGTTTACGTATCCAGCACTTTTTAAAAACTTTCTTTAATAACGCAAGATATTGATTTTGTATACGTTTTACATGTTGATAAATCAGGCAAATTTGTGGAACTTATATCTATGAGTGTGTGTAATTTGGTGCAACTTGATAGAATTGAAGGGGACTGTTGGCTCTCGGCTGAGGAATGTGTTCTAGTGAGAGTTGTCCTAGTTTTAAATGTGAAGGAAGAACTGTGATCCTTTACTTATATATTAAATGTGTCAATACAACAATGTTAAAAAATACTCCATCACAAGTGAAAGTCCTTCCTACAAAATTCAAAATCTTTCTCAGACATCAGCGTGTGGGTGTTATGAGCGAAATATACGTACATACTGTTAAGTAGTTTAGTCCGGGGGTTCAGAGGTTGTTTAATAAGATGACAAGATAAATCTGTGTGGTTGTGTTACTGTGTGTGGGAGTTAGTTAATGGGGCACGAGTGGAAACTGAGTTTTGAAATATAAACATATATTTGGGGATTTTATCTTAGTTTAGTTAAATCTATCAAATAAGATGCGTTCCACTCTTTGGACAGGTTCAACAAAACGACCTGAGGAGTTCAGAGGTTAAAAAAATGTCAAAACTGTGCTTCCTTATTTTTGGGAGGGAAAAAACTTTATTATTAAATACCTCACAACTGTATTTATAAGTCTAATTGTGTTGATATACTTTGTTTACATGCACTGCACTCGTGAGGAGCAGCAGCTAATCAGAGTGTTACCTGACCGGACAAGAAGGCTGCCGGTTTTGATTTAGCTAATCAAATTATGCATTTTATCTTTTGGATCATATCCCTGGTTCTAGTGTGGTTAACAAAAGGTGAAAAACATCAATTCGTTTCTTAAGGAAGAATCCAGATTAGTTTTATCTAGATAAATTGACTTAAGTACATCCATTTATATTCTGTAGATTACCTTATTATTTTCCTGGCCCCTCAGATTTCAGTATCACTCGTGAAAGTTTGGACTCGCTCACGATAATCACGGTGAGGCCAGTTTAATCAGTGGAGGAAAGTGTTTTACAGTGGAAGTGAAAAGGCCACAGACGCGGACTGAGCGATATTGTTCTGGACATAATTTTGATTTTCACAGGGGCAACTCACACACACCACTGCACTTCATCTCTGCCGCGAGTAGCTTTAATTAAAGCCGCGGCTTGCGAGTTGAAAGGCTATCACCCCACTCTGAGTCAAATGGGGGGGGGGGGGGGGGGAGTGCAGGTCTGTGATAAGAAGCTTTTAAACAGGTCCTGAGGTGACTCTGCCCCGCTCTCCCCCTTCATCAGGATTATTTCTCCAATATGAAAATCCAGGTAGCATGAGACAGATTAGCCGATGCTTAACATGCTAGCGTTGTGTTGACTGCGACGCAGATCAACGGACTTATGTGGGTTAAGCTGCGAAGGTGTATGCCGGGAACAGAGCGGAGCTACGTTTCAAATAAACCTAGCGTACAAACTATGTAATGGGCTGGAACACACGCAAGATCTCAATTTCAGGGATTACGAGGGATTTTCAAGAGTTTATGCGACGAAGGATCTGAGCGGGTATTGTTGTCCGGACAGGCGCTCGGGCCCGAGAGCGGGAAGTTAACGCTCGGCTCCAAGATGTCAGACGAATGCAAGAAACAGCAGGAAGTGTATCTGCTCTGCTTCAGTTTGTCAGAGATCCACGTGTCCACGTCATTTACACCCCGGGGCCTATATGCGGAACAGGGTTTGATTCCTCACTGAGCCCCACTAATGAAGCTCAAGTGGAAATCGCAGGAGGGAAACAACTGTTCAGACGATCGGTGGTGTTATCACAGCTCCCGCAACTTTGTGACACCATGATTTCCTTTAGAATCCTCTCCAGGAAATACAGAAGTGTGACAGAGTGAAGCATTTTTTGTTTTTAGCTCATCCTGTCAAAAAAAAGAAATAAAAAAAAGAACAAGAACTCTTAATAGGCCAATTTATAGAAAAACACTGAGATGTTGGGAAATTTGAACTCGAAGGTGAGAAAATGCTGCCTTCACTTGTTTTTGTGTAATATCAAATTAAACATCTTCACTTGTCAGACAAAACAAGGGATTTAAAGACAATATTCAGACGCTCATAATGTTTAATAGAACAAACGCAAACCAGATAACTGAGAAAATCATAGACAGAATCATTAATGATGAAATAATCACTACATTATGTCAAATTATTCCACATTTAAAGATAGGTGGACATCTTAATACAAGAAAAGCATAAACCTTTTTAATGTGAACGACATCTTGTCTTCACGACCTGTTGCTGTATTTGTGTTTTCTTTGTGTTGTTCCCTTTCCTGTCATTATTGATTATGTATTGAATTTTGTGGGAGGAAAACCTTTGGAGCACTTTGACTTATTTGGAGTGAGATGTCTCCTCCTCACTTTCTCGCAGGAGAATCCACAGTGAAGGTCAGACTGATGGTGGAAGCCAGATGATTGAGCTTCCTCACGTTTAGGCATTCAGCAGCTGAAGTCATCCTTTATCCTCTTATATGCCAGCAAACTGTTTTGGGTCCATAAAGAAAAGAAACAGCTGCTGCTACAGCACACACACACACACACACACACACACACACACACACACACACACACACACACACACACACACACACACACACACAGGGGTAAACACACGTTCAGGAGCAGCCCCTGTAGACACCTCTTATCATTTTACCTCTAAATTAAAGAGCGAGTTTAAAAGATGGTTGGTTACTGAAGAATCCATCATGGTTCTCACACGACTTTCCAAAGAAACGCTAAACTCTCACAGGTAAATCCCCCCCCCCTACCACCACCACTAAACCTGACATTCATAACACCACATAATGGTTTCATATGCGTGCATCTCAGAGGAGGGATTGATGATGTCTGCGTCCTGGAGACGCCGGCGCACACTTTACGCACGGTGCCAGTCTGTTACACTTGCACACCAGCGGCCAGATGAGGGAGACATACGGCTTCAGGACATGTCGAAGTATCCCGAGTAATTTTTTTTTTTTTATATTATAAGATTTCATTACCTCTTTCCTCGACTGGAAATACTACAGAGCGACGCGCACCGCACCGCGCCGCCGCGTTCATCCGGCGTCACACGCGTTTAAACGTGTATTATTGTTTGTTAGTGTGTTTTTGTTGTTGTTTTTTTTAAGAGAGAGTAAGCGCGAGTTCAAGGGGAAAAATCTGGGTCCGACCGCGAGCTGGGGCGTCTGTGATAAAGCGTGTGAACGCGTACGGTCCGTCAGTCAGCAGTCAGTCATCCAGGTCCACGTCTCCGCTGAACTCCAGCTGTCACCTCCGCGTCTCCTCCTCCGGTTCGCCAGGTAAGAGGGACACATACACTGCTCCTCGCACCTCCTCAACATTTACTCAAGTTATATCTGCGGTGAAGTGCGTGAGTTTTAAGTTTCTGACGGACGGCGCGTTCTCCGTCCTCACAGCACTCCACTGGGTTCTGGTTTTGGGGATGAGAAAAGGGCAAAGTAACGTCGAGGGCTGAAATGTGACCGTCAGAGATTCAGGTCAAGATATTTAACTGTAAAACGGGGGGAAATAGTCGAGTGTGTTTTCGGGTTTTTGAAAAGAGCAAGTGTGTGTTTCCTGTGTGTTTGTCTGCGTGTTGTGTGAGGAGACAGAGCATGTCCATGATGACAACCTGACATCTTATCAATCTATATTCTTTGATGATTTTAATATATACATGTGCTTCAGAGCCTCATAAATACCATAATTAAAAAGAAAAACATAAAAATATTCATGCACCAGGACAAGTGTCTGCACATCACAATGTACATTTGGTCTTATATTTATTAGATGGGATTAATTGATTGTATATTCACAGTTTGTCCAATAAGATGCATCTTTCACTGCTGGAACACAATTTCTCAGAGACCAATGCTTCAGCTGCTATAGCCTCTTTTCCTTTACCTCTTCTTCTTCTCCTTTATTTCAATTTTTGTTTGTGTTAATTGTCACCTGTACAGAGTGGCACAGCTACTCTGAAAGCCACCCTCACCCTGTGCCCCCCCCCCCCCCCCCCCCCCCCCACACCCCTCCCTCATCCTCCTGTTTCCAAATGCTCTCCTTTGAAGCGATGATGCCCCATCTGTCATATGTGAGCAAAGAGAGACCATGCTCTGCTCTTCTCAATTACTGAATTCTCCTCATGCCAGCTCCGGTGGGACAGGAGGAGGAGCAGGTGGGTGGCAGTCAGTGCGATCAATCAACATGAAATATTCAGCTTTGAATATACACATCATTTACTGCTGCTGCTGCTGCTGCTGCTGCTGCCCTCCTTGTTAGAGACACTCCACAACCCCAGTTTGTCTTTAAGCGTTTTTTTTTGCCCAGTGTGAACTGTGTGACACACGAATAAAAAACCCGGGCATGTTCAGGTGACACCATCTTTAGATAAAGAAGAAACACACACAACCACGGAGACTGGAGGGGTGTTTGAAATTATTGTTATCGTCATAATTGAGAGGAAATTAGAGAGAGGGCGGGCGAGGGGATGAGACTGTAGCCTGTTAAATGTAGCGCCACGGCCGTTTTCTCATTATGCTGCAGTAAATTCACACAGCTTACATGACAAAGCTCTGCTTGGCAACTTTCTCCCCTGGTAGGAGCACTTGTTTGAACACGAGGCACATGATTTGAATATCTGTAATCCACGCTGAAATCAACAGGCCAGATGAACTTTTTGGCACTCTCCTACCAACACATTGAGCAGGATTTTCTTTCCCCAAAAATGCCTAAGCTATTTAGACTTAGGGCTTAAAATCACTTGAAAGAAAGGAGGGGTGTGGGGGGGAGGCAAAGGCAAAAGTTATTTGATTTGTCTTTTTCCCATGCATGCACGCCACAGAGATCCTGGAATTTGTTTTGGGGGGGGGGGAGATGTTACCAGAGGAAAACCTTGCAATCATTCAAAACTCTTCAGGAAACTTTTAATCTCCAAAGTGTCTGCCTTGTGATCATAACGTCGCTGTGATGTTGCCTCATGAAATTTGCCCGAGTACCATGGCCCTAAGTATTTGAGCTATGAGGCAATACGGTGAAAAGCATAGCCCCCTCATATGAGAACACAACAGTGAATAATTAATAACCTTGCTCCCAATTCCAGGAAAACAATAGCATATTGTAGGAACACTGCACTAATTTAACTAGAGGAGAGAGAGAGAGAAAAAATAAAACAACTTAGATGAGAATGAGGAATGCATCGCCATTGTTTTAAAGCACGAGTTTCGCTTCTTGTTCTGTGGCCGGGCTCCACCATGTTGCATGTATGTGCACACGCCGTGGTGTTTGCATGCCGCATAATATCCCAGTGTAACGTTGTTTGCCTTTGAGATTAATCAGAAGCCATTAAATACCCCTCTCTCACCTGCTGGCAGTATGGGAGGTGGAAGTGCACATGCAGGAAGCTATTTTCCACAGGCCTCCTCTCTTGGCTGTCAGCTCCCATTAAGGGGGAAGGTGTCATATCTGTAACACAGCTGAGTGCAGATGGCAGAGTGGAGGGGATGGCTCACCGATTTAAACAATGATTAATGAACAGAGATGGAAAACAAATTACATTGGACTATTGGAAGCAGGGAATTGTTTTTATGAAAATGTTAATTGTGTCTGCCAGGCTGATACCAGGAGTGGGGGAAGGGTGGAGTGAGGGCAAGGCGAGCGAGGGTCTACTGATAGGACATCTACTGCTCCCCCGGCTCAGATTATTGGCGTGTCTCGGCACGCTGTTTTTAATACCTCACCTTGCCTTTTGGACCTCTAATGTGCCATAACTTTCAAGGTTTGGATTTTTACGATGAACCCCGTGAAGAATTGTCGCCCACCACCGCACCAATTAGCGTTATCTCTAATAATAAGTGGTTGTAAGTGACGAGAGAAGGCGGCCCTGTTCTAGTTGTAATTATTGCAGGCGGGTGCAGCTGCACTACTTAGGGGAGATGATGATAATTATTTTTCTTTTTTTTTTCATTTTTTTTTTTTTCTCTTTTTTTCATTGCGGGTTGATTATTTAAGAGCATCATACACTCATCAGAGTAATCAGGAGAGAGTGATTAGTGGGAATCCACGAGGCTAACAGCTGCCACATTAAACACTTGCCTCTGTTGCCAACACACGGAGGCTGAGCCCCTTTCACACAGGACAGAGACGAGCGGGCACTTCACCTTCAACTCCGCGGCCACATGTGTTTGTTGGAAAGTCGAGGCTGAGGGCACGCGGCGGATCGGAGTGAACGTGCATGAAGAAGGCGTGTTGTCGTGCACCAAGGTCAATTCTCTCAATGCTCCGATTCAACCGGTGCACAGGAGCGCGCCGGGGGGGAGTGAAAGTTTGATATGGCATTTTTTTTTTGTGGGGGAAGAGTGGGAAATAGATAGTTACTGTGCAGTGACCTTGCCCTTCTCCTGAACCACTTCTCGTTGTAGCAGTATAAATAAAAATCAGAATGCTCGGCCCTCAATCTAATACTAGAACCCAAGTCTCAATTAGAGATGTGTGCCACGGCCGTGTCCGGCGTTCCTGTGGCGATTGCCTGCCACTGTGTAAGGCCCCCGCTAAACTCAGGGCTAATTCTCTTAGCCCAGATGTTGCTCGAGCACAGTCCTGGGATCCCACAGGGTTGATGAGCTCAATCAGTGAAATGATGAAAAGATGATTTTGTCCCTGTAATTACAGTGTGTAAACTACTTAGCTAGGATTGCAAAGGAAGTCATTTTCTAATTACGCCAGTACCCCGTTGTCTAATGGTGGATGTTTTGTTGTTTTAGAGAGCGCGGGAGAGAGGGAGAGAGGGAGAGAGGGAGAGAGACACCGGAAGAGGGAGAGGGAGAGAATTCGAGAGGAGTAATATTCGCGTGTGTGTGTGTGCGTGTGTGTGAGAGGAACTTCACGAAGGGCCTGCATGGACTCTGCTGCTGCGGCTGAAAAAAGACCATCACAAGAGCAAGATGGCTGCCAAATGAGAGTTCATTGAATTATCAGCCCAGCTAATGTGCCTTGGATTATTCCTCTTTGTTTGTCAGTTTCTTTTTTTTTGCTTCCAGTAGATGCCATCGCTTAATGAGATACTGTAAGTGGCATTACCCGCCTCCTGCTGTGATTTTGTGATGACTCGTTTAATGACTTTTGTCTCGGTGCCTCCAAGTGCTTCGGTCGACACATCCAGTTTCTCCTCTGTTTTTTTTTTTAGCCAACTGCTCTCTCGCAAACATTTACTGTTGAAAAATGCGACACACAAACAAAACCAAGATTCTCTTCACGTGACGAGACGGCGTCGGGGCAATCTGTTTCTCCTCGCGCCGGAGAAAGTTGTATCCTTTCCCCGAGAAAGCAAACAACAACAACAACAACAACAAAAAAACATGTCAGTATGTTGCGCGCTGAAAGAAGCTCCATTCTTCTGAGATCTGTGTGAGTCGTGTTGGAGCTGGCTGCCGTCCTGCAGGGCCCAACCATCTGATGCAGCCCACACCATGTGGATAGGCTTCTCTGGAGCAAGGCTTCCCCGACGCGCCCCACACTGTTAACAAACTCCGGCGCACGCCAAAAGCTTTGTTTGTGTCCAGAAAGAACAGGTGGTCTGTGCAAACAAGATCAACTGTTCACACATTAGTGATTTAAAATACATTCTATATGCACGTGCATGTGTGTGTGTGTGTGTGTGTGTGTGTGTGTGTGTCTGGGCACGTGCGGCACGTTTCCTCTCTTTGTGTGCGAGCGGCTTTGAAAGCGTCGGAGGAAGCGTGTGAATGCAAAGTTTACATGTGACACGCTCTGTAATGAGGTCACGATACTACACATTTCCTTCAGCTCAGTTATGTTTAGCTAAATCGGCCATTTTCACATCTTTTTCTTCCTGCACACACGTGATCAATGAACAGGTTGTGACGTGACTTGGGAGTTTTGAAATGAAATTCTCGTCCAGGTTTAAAAACGCCACATTTCGTTTTTCCCCAGTCTGACTCGCGGCTGCTTCACCTGGGGAGAATCAACCCCCCCCCCTTGTTGCATTTAAGACCACTAATCTGCATCAGTGAACGAGACACAAACGGATGGAATCGAACGCCTCCTCCCGACGAACCCGGGGGGAATTAGCTGACTCTCAAATAACCGCACACATCACCATCGCACCACATGCACGCCAGATTTATTTTTTAACAGGGCACAGGCCAGATTTTTTGATAGTCGTGAAAGGAGTGGCATAGATTTACTGCATCCAAAACAAATGTGTATGTATTCCTTTATGAGTTCTTTAGCTATTACTCACAAGGAGCTAGTTTGTCAGTGCTGTGTGTGCTCTTTCTGTGCTCTGTGCTCCTGCAGTAATGAATGGCGCCGGTTAGACTATTCTATCTCAGTCAGGCTTTTTGGGGGGGGGGGCCTACAGAGAAGCTCCTATAGGGTTTCATTAATCTGCCTGTCAGAAAGTATATGGGTGCTATCTTTTTGCACGGGTCATGGTGGGCAGCTGTGTTACCACTGCCCTCTTCCTTGTGCAGCCTCTTCATCCCCTGACAGGCCAGTCCACAGGAAGGCTGGCTGGCCGATTTGGTCGGTGGGCGGGTGGGTTGGAGTGAGACACGGGGGGGGGGGCACACTGCGCGGCATGGGGGCTTTTTACTGTCTGCACATAGGCCCTGCTCTGTGAGGATGAATAAAACAATTGTTATCTGCAGGCAGGGAAGTCAGGGAATTCCAGGAATCCTGAGAGTCATGATCTCTTGTTATGTGTGATGTGGAAGTAGGCAGCAGGCATGTTACCAAGAATCTAGGACATGGACGATAATGTACGAGGCTGTGCAGGAGAATGCAGCGGAATCATCACACATCATATAACTGTGTGAATGAATGAAGCTTTTTATTTTCCGGTCGTGCATTTGTAAATACGTGGAGCCCGAGAAATTAATCTCAGATAAATCCCGAGTGCTGTGTGAACATTTCCCAACGAACATCCCGAAGTAAAGAGAAGAAGCAGAGAAATGGAGCAATCAGAATTAAAAACTGGTTCGATTTCCCATCTTCACTTCATTCTGAGGCTTTGGAGACAAAAGCTAATGAACTTTAACACAAAAAAACGCACACGCTTTTCAGCTCTTCACGGTAAATTGACACTTGAATCATCATGAGTATGAATATGTCAAGTTTACCGTGAGATATCCACCACAGTACTTTACTGTACTCTGCTCGGGATGATCTCAAACTCACACCAAACTGTGACTGTGCTGGTTGGAGGCTGATGGAGCCGGTTGGTGCTGCATTCTCAGTAGTTTCCAGCTCAACCATCCACATAAATTATGAATGCTGTTTAACTGCTGTTATGCGGTTCCGATCTATAAATTTTATTCATATGTTTCATTCCTGTGTCACCTAACTATGGATTTACAATATTGTCCATCCATCCTGGCTGACAGTGTGCCGCAACTACAAAGTAAAAAGATTATGTGCATTCAGCCAGACTTGCAGATTCGATTCTGAAATAACCAGAATCCTCCAAACCAGACTGCAGCGAAACGATAAATCCAACAATAGTTTGATATTGTCGGATCTAAAAATCACGCAGAATGCACAGGCTCCCTGGGCTGGTTTAAATGTGTACGTGTCACATTTTTTCTTTTATTGCCTGCGCGAAATCACACCTGCTCCTTGTTCGTGTACGCGCGGCCACACCTAAGAGGCGCCACTGTGACACGATGCTTAATAACAATCAAGCACTTTCTCAATCGGCACCCAAAGAGCCTAATTCACTCTGACAGAGAAACACCTGATGGCCCCGTGTGCCGCTCCCCATCTCCTAGCCTTCTCATAGCCCACACAAACACACACACGCACACACACACACGCACACACACACGCACACGCACAAGTGATGAAGGTTTTATGCCTCCTCGCTGTGCTTAGTTAATCAGAGGAATACCACTTTAGCAAATATGAAGTGGATCCAGTGTATGCTAATATCATTCGCTCACTTTCTCCCTGTCAGATGTGGTTAGGTCAGACCTGTATCCTTACATTGATCCGGGCTCAGCGCCGACTCGCTGCTCTCGCCAGACACGACTGCAGGCAGCTCTTTATCTGTGCGGTTCTCGTGTCGAACATTTTCATCACTGATGGAGGTTTCCATCGACTCCAGGCAGCAGCAGCAGCAGCAGCAGCAGCAGCAGCAGCAGGTGGCTCACACCCGGTGTCAGACCTTTTATTTTTGCAGGCCTGTAGCTCCATCCTGGACCTATTGATTTGGGATAAGGTTGCGTTTCGTTGGTGTTACTCTCTGGTTGTTTTGCCTCACTATCAGCCAAGTAGACGTGGGGATGAAATGGTTTCCTGACAGTTAGCAACTTTTTTAGATCTTCAGTTGTCCGGTCCGGTCGATTCGCAACTACTATCGTCTTCACCAAATGAATCCTGACTCTCAGACATTCAGGGTCAACGTCTGCAGCTGCCAACCTTTTCTCCTTTTCTCCTTTTCTCCTTGTCTCTGTTGTTTTGACCTTTTTTAATTATGGCTTCACCCCCCTCAAATCAAATCAAATCAAATCAAAGTTTATTGTCACATGCACCAATGACAGCTTCATCGGAGCAGGCAAAATCTTGTGACATGGCAGTCACATATGTTTTCATATCGGTTGTGTTGTTTTTATACGCATCATTTATTTACTTACTTACTTATCTAAGGTTTCACTTAAACCTGCTAAATGGGAAGTTTTGATTGTAAAACAAAAAGCCTCTTTAGCATTTATTGATGGTTAATATATTATATTCATTAAAGGTCCAGTGTGTAGAGTTCTGTGACATCCTGTGGTGAAGTTGCATGATTCAGTTGAACAGCCTTCACCTCACTCTCTGACAAACATTAAAATGGAACCTGTGATAACCTTCAGTTGTCATAAAAACTCAAAAGGTGTTTAGTTTGTCCAGTGTGGGCTACTGTAAAAAACATGGCGGCTTCAATATGAGAGGATCCTCTCCTGATGTAAATATAAAGTATTTAAATATAAAGGAACCATTCTAGTGTAAAGAAAACAACAATCTGTACAATTAAGATAAAACACACTGGAGAAAACATCACATGGATGATTTTATATTAAATTTCCAATAGATCCCTTTCACCTGAGTCTCACACTCTGGACCTTTAAATGTAGAACTTGAACGTCTGGAACATTCTCACCACATTCTAACAATAACGCAACAACACTGCTAACGTGCTAATTTGGGTCACTATAACTGTGATACAAAACTTTCACACCGCCTAATGTGTAGGTAGATGTGACAGCCAGTTAAGTGCATCTCTTGGTGAAAGACGTGCACACACACACACACACACAGCTACACGGTTGTGAAAGTTGCAGTTGCACCACAAGATGCTGCATAGACGCATAGAGCCATTTGAACCGGAGTCTGATCAATCATTATTGATTGAATGCAGACTTTAGAACGGACACCATTACACAGCCGAGGCCACAGTACAGTAATGACATTAATAGAGGCAAATGCAATAATAGTCCAAATGACCGTAATCCTTGAAAGTGGGCGGGAGGTGGGAGGGGGGATCTCTGCTCTCCCCCTCCCCCCCTCCCCCCTCCCCTCAGGTTAACAAATATGGAGACTTTATTCCGATATATACTTACTTACATTTTTATTTTTCCCGTCAGTACCATATGGTGAAACTGATTTCTGATCTATAGCTCAAAGCAAACACCCGGCTCACACCAACCAACCGCCGCTGCCAGCTCGTTATCTGTGTGTTTTTTTGTGTACATCATTTTCATGAGTGACTGAGGTTGCAGTCCAGGATGATGTAAGCCTGTGTTAATTCAGTGTGGACAGTGCAGGCTTTGTTCTGTGCCCTTTGGTGCTGCACTGGAGCTGGGCAGGGCGCGCTTATGTGACCTCTGCCATTGTAGCGCCATGTGAATTTGAAGCTTTGTTTTGCTGCTACAGCTGAATCAGAAAAAAGAGAGGAAGAAAGAGAGAGAGAGAGGAGAGAGAGAGAGAGAGAGAGCAGAAGGAGAAGTGAGCTCTTCATTTTTGGTATATTCCTCCTTTAACTTTGCATTTTCTGAATCATTAAGTTGTTTATTTTCCTCCGTACTCCTGTGACATAATTACCCCGGTAAAGGTTTTATCCGAATATGCAATAGACCTGCTGAAAAAGCTTAACTCTTCTACTTTAATCTTTTTTTCTTTTCTTTTTTTTTTAAAGCATTTCAAAGATTTGTGAAATGCAAAGGAAAGGCAAGTGGAAGTGCACAGGTCTTTGATGTTTGCGGTGCGATTGTGTGTTTGTGCCGACGATTGTGTGTCAGCACAAAATGAGATCTAGACAAAGATCTGCACATTACCCTTAAGTAAAGATGAGATATTTGTTGAGGAAGCCTGTGTGGTTTGACTTAATCAGCATTTTCGCAGTCTCCAACAATAATCTAAAACCACAGGTATACTTAACAGGATGAGCAGAGTCAGAACCTGCTCTGCTCTATTTCCTGACCTATTTGTGCTGCTTCACCAGCATTATACAGAAGTTTCAAAAGTACCGATTTACACATTTAATTGAAAGCATCTCATCGCACTTTTTGGATCTTACTGGCCTTCTATTGGACTTTTCAAGCTTGAAATCAATGTAGTTCAATACTGTCTTTGTTTTTTGGCCGAGTCTGAATTCGCTTAATGCTCCTTTTGTTTTCTCTCTAGGTCTGAGCTGCAACAAACAGACGCTTCATGTGAACAACATGAATCCACATCCTGTCTCGACTGAATAAGAGCAAACAGTCAGCACTCAGTTCTCTGCTAACCTTTGGACTGTCCCACATTGACGCTCCTGCCCACCATACTGTAACATCGGCTGGTCCCCCCCCGAAAAAGGACGGCTTAATTACCCCCTCCTCCCATCCAATTAGAAGCCAGATGGCGCTTCTGGCCAATCAAATCATGGACGCCAGGATTCTCAGCAGCATGAATGGGAGAGTTGAGCTGTCCCAGTTCCTGAGAGTCACGAATGAAAGCATCGTCTCCCAGGTGAATTCTGACCAGGACGACAACCGCAAGAACAGGAAGTACCCCTGCCCGCTGTGTGGGAAGCGTTTCCGCTTCAACAGCATCCTCTCGCTCCACATGCGCACGCACACCGGGGAGAAGCCCTTCAAGTGCCCGTACTGCGACCATCGGGCAGCACAGAAGGGCAACCTGAAGATCCACCTCCGCACGCACAAGCAAGGCCTTCTGGGTAAAGGCCGTGGGAGGATCAGAGAGGAAAACCGGCTGCTTCACGAGCTCGAAGAGAGGGCGATACTCAGAGACAGGCAGATGCGAGCCGGTCATGTTAGCCAGCAGCAAACATCTAATTTACCCCAACTTAAAAATCCCCAGCTGTCACAGACAGTCCCAACCCCAAACCAGTTCTTAAGCAACTCCAGTGCTGCAGAGATCCAGCCCCATACATCCACATCCCCCGAGGCAACTACTGTCCAGGAGGAGCCCGTCCAGCCTCAGCCCACTGGCTTCCGCTGCTCATTCTGTAAGGGGAAGTTCAGGAAGCAGCAGGAACTGGAGCGTCACATCAGGATCCTTCATAAACCCTACAAATGCACCTTGTGCGAGTTCGCCGCGTCGCACGAGGAGGAGCTCATCGGCCATGTTGAGATGGTGCATATAACCGCAGATTCAGGCTCAGGTCAGAAGCCTCCCGTCGGGACGGGCGACAAGGGGAAGCCTGCCGGTGAGTTCCCTTGCGAGGTGTGTGGCCAGACCTTCAGCCAGGCCTGGTTCCTGAAGGGTCACATGAGGAAGCACAAGGACTCTTTTGAGCACTGCTGTCAGATCTGCGGCCGTCGCTTCAAAGAGCCCTGGTTTCTCAAGAACCACATGAAGGTCCACCTCAACAAGCTCGCAGCAAAGAGCAACCTCCCTGCCGAGCACGACCCTTATAAACTGAGCAACCTGTCGCAGGAGCATCAGAGCAACCTCTACTCGCAGTACATCTCCCGCATCCACAACAGGTTCCTCGCGGCTGAGAGAGCTGAACATCCAGATTATAACCAGGTACTCACCACAGCCGGCGTTGACATGAAGGTGAGGGAGATGTTGGGGAGGATGATTTCCTCCGGTCCTCTGACCGACGCAGAGAGCTCCTCGCTGTTGGCCTTGAATCATCTGCCCCCCCAGCTGAGCTCCAGCGGCATGGAATATCTGCAGAAAGTCATGTCTAGTAGGGAAGCATTCAACAGCAGCGGTGGTTACCCAGGCTGGCAGATGATGACACAAGCGCTGCCTGTTGAACAGCAAATGTTCAACCCTAAAGACCAGACCTCCTACTTGTCTGAGAGATGTCTCCCTGCAGACGATGGGAAGCTGTGTCTCAGTGACCCAGACACTAAGACCATCAGCAGACCCGGCAGCACCGGCAGCGTGAGTCATCACGGGCCAACGGACATCATCACCGAGACGGGGAACTCCCTCTCCGGCAGCGCCCTGGACCAGCAACCACGATCCTCCTCTCCAGCTTCAGGTAAAACAGTCAAGAAAAGCTGATTATTTTAAAAGAGGGGTATTTAATATCTTGTTAAAGGAGAATTATAACAACTTTAGACATAACGTTTTCTCAACAATCAATAAGAACTACAACTATTCAACCAGTGAAAACAACTAATAGTGTTCATTGCTCACTGTTCAGAGTTAGAAAAGAACTACCCAGAGGAGACTAGACTATTTTTCATACTCTGAACCAAAAATCGTTATATCTCAACCTCTGCTGCTTCAATGTCGATCATTATTTTTTCCATTTTGACTTTATTTGACTGGTTAAAGTAGCGAGACGAACAAAAAATTAGAAGAAACGCGACAAACGATCTGAGACAGATTTAAATGAACAAAGTTATGGTTCTCTTCTCCGTCCACAAGACGTTGTCAGACACAATCTCTGGAGAATGTCTGAGAGTGTCTGCGTCAGACAATCCACGGGACCCTCAGGTGAAGGGTAGGAGCCGAGCATCATGACGTATTAATTACGTTGCGTAAATGATGTGTTTTTGCTTACAGAGCACCGACACCGGCGTGTAGCTCTCGAATCTCCAAGTTGACATTTTGTCTTCATCCTGAGATATTTGCGTACACTTGTCGCGCGTTAGACACGTCATCAACACATCAAGTCGCTTGCAGTGAATTTCTCCAGACATTTTCTTGCTGCATTCTCACGCGGGCTCACTCGGACATTCTCCAGAGATTTAACCAGGGCGCTGGAAGAGCAGCTGACAGTCACGTTCTGGCACACAGCCCATGAAGATAATTTGGGGAGAATAACCGGATTCTCCCGTCCAGTGCTCAGCGGCTATCGTCATGATGACCACGGCAACTGTATGGATGTGACATACTGAATGGCTTGAGCGTCTCTTTATTCGGTCGTGTCTGTGTTATTACAGGATTACATGTCTCTAGCATGAGAATAAAATGGCTGAAATGATGGAAACAAGTGGACATGATTAGTGTGTTAGAGCTCAGCCAAGAAACTCAGCAACAAAAGGACTAGAATCAGATTAGTGCCTCTTATAATCTTTATTTCTTTTTTAAAGATATAAAAATCAGAAGCTGTGCCCTCGTCTTTCTTCCCACTCTCTGTAGGTGGGCCCGGAGCACAGGGTCAGCAGCACCACAGACATTACTGTCATCCACCAGGACTTTGTCTTCCTTTTAAAAGATAATGGCATCATGTTGAATTGTAGGGATAATTAGTACCCTCTATTTTATATCTGTCACATCCCCACCCCTTGCCTACGGGGGCACAAGATGTTAATGCATGCCATCTGGTGTTTTTAATGATTTGATATATACCACCCAGTGATTTTTATGATTTGATCTACCACCTGGTATTTTTATTGATAGTCTTCTGTTCCACCTGGTGATTTGGATGATTTGGCTCTCTGGGTAAATGCCTTTCTTGTCATGGCATCCTGCTTACATGTTATCATGAGCCTAAATCACTGCTATGACAGCGTTGTTAAGAGGAGAGAGGCGAAATAAAAACCAAACTTTTGTCTCGTTTCCTCTCAGCTTTTTTTCGACTATGGTTATTTTCTCCCTCTGCTGTTATGCACACGGAGCCATGATGCGCTCCTGTGGGATTCGATCCACCATCCTCTTAAATGATGGCCGCATAGCAGAGATAAATGGATCAAGTCTAATCTCATTAGATGTTTTGTTTCCATATTGTGCACACATACTGGTATCTGCGTATTTACATGTAAATGCTTGCCGTCGATGTCTAAATCCCTCTCCGGTCGCTCTTTAAGAACCGTATTCAGGCTCCGTTGTCTTTACTTCCCTTCCTCCTCGCTATCTTCACGACCATACGGTGCCACTTCCAGAAACATTTATGATAGCCGGCTATAGCCGAGGATTTGAGCACGCACAGTTCTGGGATGGCACATTCTGTATCAGACTCTAATTTCAGTCAATATTAAGCATGGAAACTAATTCATTGTAAAGGTCAGGCGTCATTGCTTTAGTCAATGATGGATCCGGCAGGCTCCCTCTCCCCCTCTCCTCCTCTCCTCTCTGTTCTTAGTCCTGTGTAATGGTAGACTCACTCTGGGGGCTTAGCACCGCATTGTTTAGCTCTGACAATATATCCCAGAGACCTCTGCAGCTGCTCCCTGCGCTCACAATGACAGATTAATTAACACAATCACACGCTGCTGGCCCTGGCTCAACACACAGGTCTGCTGCGGGACAGATAGGTAAATCCTACACATATGGAGAACACGCACCACTTGATGAGGGTTTAATAACAGGGATAAGTTTGGCTTTTTTCAGGGGTGGGGGGTTGTAACTGATCAAGTCTGTCTGTCTGGATGGTTTGGACGAGGAGGAGGAAAAAAAGAGAGAGAGCGGCAGAAAGCGAGCGTTTTCTAATTCAGGAGAGCGGAGATGCATGAGGAGGAATTACCACTGCCAGATGTTCAGCTTGAGGAACATTGATTAGTCCAGAATTACTGGCTGCATTATTCATAGTCAGCCTATGGTGGTCATGAAGTTATTGATGTCCTCAATATGGATAGCAAATATAGTACAGTCATGGCTGTCAGGGTGAGAGACGGCTTCTTTGCCTGATACATCCAGATACAGGGTCGGATTTAGATCTTAACCACAAATAAGTGGCATCTCAAATTAGAAACGGCGCTTTGATTTCTATAGAGGGCGTGTGTTACGAATTACTTCTCTCAATATCTAATCAGGGCAGATTGGAACATGCACTTTGACTTTAATTATAATCTGAGATTAAGAGTAACAGCTCTTCTTTAAAATGACAAACCAGTGAAGGGTGCACACTTCAGGCCTCTGACCTACATTGGACCAGTGAGATCCCAGCGCCAAATAAAAAAAGCATGCCCAAACATAAAATGCTCTGACAGTTATTAATTAGTCCCATTCAATACTCTTAACCTCAAGGTCAATGAGCAGACACCATGTAATGATGTTGTCCCCACATGTGTTTTTGTCCCTTTTTTTTTTTAATGCCACTTTTACTGTAAGCGTTTAAAGCCAAGGGAGCCTGAAATGATAAGCGTCTGTAAAACTGTGAATGGTAATATGAGCAGCGGTTTACCCAGAAACACAGATAAAGCTGCTGCTGTACAGAATATCACTTTCATTCTACTTCTCCAGTGACACCAGCCTCCCTCTTTGTGATCACTGACAGTAAAAAGCATCTTTTTTAACTAAACCGCTTCTTATCTGGCTTGCTCCTGTGTTCCGGCTTCTCAAGCTCCGCTCTTATTCGGAGATCACAGTCAGCCCGACTGGTTTGTGTAGAACTGATTACCTGTTGGCTTTTCCCCCTCTTCCTCTCACTTCTGTCTTTTAATCCTCTTTTTAATTATTATTGCAGATATGAGGCTCAAATTAAGCTCAAAATGCTTGTTTTCCTAGCATGCAGATAAAAAGATTTACCCAGGGAGTTCTGAACACCTGCCTTGAAATATTGTTCCGCCGTCTCCTGAATGCCATTTGGCTTAATTGACTTGGAAACGTCCCAAATGCGTCATTGACTATGTGGTCTAATTAATATTAATAATATATGCTATTATAAACATCAAAGAACATCTGGTGCCCCTGTTTTTCTCCCCAGTCTTGTGTGTGACTCTCGCTCTCACTCTGTTTCATCTTAAACCCGACCAGCTACCATGTATCTCTGCTTTTCTCTCTCAGGTGCCTGATTGCACGTATAGAAAAACAGCCAAAGCTGCACCGCATGTACAGTTTGACGTCCTCAGTGTAACTGGCAAATGCCTGTGTAAGCATATAGTATGTGAGCCCCGTGATTGCATTGACGCTGATGCATGGCTGTAAATCTTGAAGCCTATTTCCATATGAAATGAATCACTTGTCCGAGCCCAGCTGCATGCTTTTCCTTCCATAGACTCACTTCAGGCATTTCTCCCCTTATTTATTTACCTTTCCCCCCCCCCACACCCCTCTCTCTTCGCCTTGCACATCCAGTAAGAGCAGATAACTCACACGCATCACTTCATTAGATGCTCTGTGTTAGGTGAGAGAGGCTCGGGTTTGTAATGATGCAGTAATTGGAGTTTTTTGCTTGATAAATCTAAGCTCTAAAATTACTCCCCTCACATAATGTGAGCCTCGGCAGTGTAAGTAAATCTTAAACTGATTAAGTTAGCATGAACCAGGCAATCACAAAGATGGCACCCGTCCAAACGGAAGAGAGAGAAAAAGGCAGAGTCTTTTCGGTCTTTGTGTTGTGTGTTTCTTTTTTTTTTACCGCTCTCTCCGTGTGGAGGCTGGCAAATGGGTTGAGGAAGAAGCCTCGTGCTGAAAGATGAGGTCAGATGTGTGTGTTTTTTTTGCCGGCATTCGGAGCCGGCCCCCTAATGTCATCGTAATTAAAGCCACAGAATAATTGAGATGTATGGCGTGTGTCTCAAAGAGTTCCATTAAGCTCTTTGGATTTTTTTTGTGTGTCTTGTTACTGGAGACAAGGGTGTGGCACTGTTGAAGTCTCTTTCCCGCTCTTACACACACCGTGCGGGTGGGAGCGTGCACGTTTAATGTACGCACGCGTTAAATCAAACATACTGTAAACATTGCACACACACACACACACACACACACACACATACATGCTGTAAAGCGGAAAAACAGGGTCGTCTATCTTTAATTCAAGGACATGAATTTGCCATCGTAGCCGTGATATTTCCACGATGTTCAGCTCAGCCCCGTTTGATTAATTCACGGGTATTATTTTACGATTTTGTACATTTCAAATGGTGGAAAACCCGCCTCCCCTTTTATTACCAGTCAGCTCACAATGGTGGTTTTTTTCTATTAAAGTTTGCCATGAAGTAAAGTAACAACTGCAGATCATTAGATTGAGATTTACCTCAGTGAATTACCTCAGGGTCAGATCTCGAGGTGTATGAAATTGATATTTCTCTGGCGGGGATGAATCACTGTTGTAACTCAGATATTAGTCCATTAAAGAAGAACAATAAGGCATCAATATGCATGGAATTAAATTAATGGTCGTGGGTTTATCTCCCTATCCCAGACGCATCCCTAAAAGACACAGTATAATGTATGACCTGACCTTCAAATGCCAGGAGAGTGTTGGGCAATAAACTGCCAATATTTGTGGCTTAATGGCGTCGGATGACTTTTACTGTAATTGGAATGGCAGCGAAACAGCTGGGCTATTTAAAGACAGTGCAAGGCTGAGGTCCCAGACAATCACTAACTCAAAATGGTCACAGGGAGTGTGTTTAACCCTGGAGGGTGTTTCTGTGATAGCTATAAGGATTAAACTGTGGGTAAACAGAGGGAAAAGGACATTTAAATTACCTTTAATTAAAAGTTATGGTGTGGAGGATCAAACCTTGTATCCAGATGGATATTATTCATCGGCTAAAGGGAGAAAAATTGCCCTTTGTCATTCACCACAATAATACACTTTGTACTTTCTGAATTATGTTGCCACCGCACCATTTTTCAAGTATGAAGCGAAAATAAACTCAACTGCACTTCACGGTGCAGTTAATCAGAAGCACTCGCATGTTGGACTTTTGTTATTTCTGACTGGGATCCCCACTTACTGGTTTTTGATGGAATGAGTTTTTTTCCATTCGACATCTGCCTTGTTCTGGTAGCTTTACAATTTCCCCTGTTTATTATTTCTGGAAGAATCTTGTTTGGTGTTAACATCTTTGGGTGTATTTATTGCACATGGTGGTGGCGTCCATACTGTAAAATGATGGATCACTGGAGCTGAAAGCTGATTACAAGCTTGATTTACTGCAGGGCAGTGCTTAAATCATTCAACTCAGCCTGGTGTGGGATTGCAGCATTTTTCATGTTTAGACAACAGTTGTTGCTACTTTTCTCAGAACAAAATGCTCAGTGTGCCTCATGTACACATAGTTTCCTGATCTCATTTGTTTTGTATTATGTTTTTGCTGTTTTTCTCTGTGGTAGGTGAGAAAGTCTACAGGTGTCCCCTCTCCAGTGACTACACCGCTGCACAGACAGCCTCCCTCGGTTTCCATCTGGACCGCTACCACTTCCCCCACTGGCAGAACAGCAGGGATCTTTCTTCTCCGCTGCAGCCCAGCAGCAGCAGCAGCAGCTCCAGCCCCAACTCCAAGCTCCGACCCAGATCCAGAGAAGACTGGAGCCCGGCCGCAGGTCACTACCAAGGTCTGGAGAACCACAGGGAAACCCCCCTGCTCGTCAACAAGCAGCCTGACCTCACTGACAAACACGTAGACGGCTCTTTATCCGCTCAAACCAGTAAGTCCCAGTATGAGCCCTTAGACCTGTCTGTCAGGCCAGAGTCTGTCCCCTCCCATTCAGCCATGTCTCCTGCTGTACTGGTGCAGATGTCTGGCGTTTTCAGCAATGGACTGTCCTCCTCCATTACCCGGCGGCTACAAAGTTACCCCAACGCCGCAGCCGAGCTCAGTGGGAAACCTGGGTATCAGTGTGACCTTTTGGTGCAGGCAACAAAAGAGGAGATGAGCACACAGAGAGGAGGCTCCACTTGTCACAATGGTGAGGGGGAATTTGAGAAATCCGAGCAAGGGGGGGAGGACGAGAATGACGACGCTGCCAAGTGGCAGATGCTGAAAAATAATGTGCCCGAGCTGCAGGAGCTGCTGGAGCATGCCAGCACTGACTTCCCGGGTCCAGAGATGCAGGAGAAGCCGGGGCAGTGGGGCAGAGGCGTGGCCGAGTCTCCCATCCACTCTCTGGAGAACCTGACTCCAGGACAGGCCGATCCACTCCAGTACCAGGGCGGCCTGCTCTCCTTCCTCAGGGCCCAGGGGAGCCTGAGCGGTGCACCTGCCTCTGCACACAGCGCCGGTCTGAACCCAGGAGGGAACATGGAGAACGAAGTTGCATCAGGTGAGCATCAGCTTATATGTCATGTCATGTATGTGTAACTCAGCTGTCACAGTTATCAAGATATGGCCAGCACTCACCAGATTTGAAGGTATCTATTGCCACCTAGTGGACAAAGACTAGTCCTTCAGTTTTATGCCAATCTTGCCATCTCCTCTCATCTTACAATTACAGGATCACAATCAGTTAATACAATTCTACAAAGATAATAAATGTTTTGTATCGTTTCCTCTGTGACATTGTCAGCAACAAGGTAGATGCTATATAAAAATCCCCCCTAAAACTTTCTGGCAGTGTCTCAGCCCTCATCACCTGACAGCAGACGTGTGAAGAGCGCGTGTGAGCGTGTGAATGAATCATTCCAATTACGAACAACACGCTCCCCATATACTCACAGCACTTAAGTTTTTTTTCTTCTTCTTCTTCTTCTCCTTCTTCTCGCCAGATCTTATCTCTGATCTGAAGTAAGGGCTAAAGAAGACACAGGTGTGTGCCACTGATTACCCCCTACACTTTAAAAAAAGAGGATGATGATATCGGCGTGTGATAGGTTACAAATCGCCCGAGCCAGTGGGGCCCGCTGATGGAGAGAGGCTTAAAGCCCTTGCGCTGGTGTGATGTGCTTGCTGAGTGCAGATTTAATAATGCCGTCTCTCAGGAGAGGGAATCCAACAGCTGGGGTCTTTGATATGCATGTATTATGAGTGCAACATGATACACCTTCCCTCTGATCCCCCTCTTATTCAGAAACTCAATATGCTCATGTGAAAGACAGGAAAGTGCCTGTCAACTCCATTAGGGATTAACATCTGTTCCCTTTTCTTTGTGATTCTAACAGCAAGACGTACTTTTTGTATTTGATTGTACAGATGGTTATTATAATATTCCCCCACACCAAAAAAAAGCACCCCCCCCCCTCCTCCTCCTTCAACTTCTGTCAGAGCCGTGACAGCCTTCGTGTTTCTCCCTCGTTTTTATGAGAGATAATGTCGTTTGAAATATGGCAGATTTAAATTGCCCCCTTTTTAGCAAATCCCGTGGTTTTCAAACACAACCAGCGTTTGTTTAAAAAAAAACAGTGTATCCCAGTAGCATCTCAGACATTTAGACCAGTTCTCTTAGTTCAGGCATCTCTCTCACCTTTTTTCCGTTCGCTGCACATTGATCCGGCACACTTCCCGTCAGACTGACACCATAAACGCCTGTCAATCAAACCGCACCTCCAGACAGGTAGCTGACATTGAGAGGGCCGTGGAGTGTCCTCTACGATCCCAGCAAGCAGGTGGCCCGGCAGCCTGTCCTGTCTGCGGCGCTGACCAGGTGGCTCTGTCACAGGGGCTGTCTCCTGTTGCCCCCATCCTCTCCATACTGTATGGCACGTCGAGTGGCATGGTGACATATTGCCGGGCAGTTTGGACATGGAGTGATGTGTTTGTGATGACAGTTCAGGTCGGCTCCAATGTGCCAGCAGTGGTAATTGGCCAGATGGTGACCCCTGGTTGAACCTGTCTGCATGCTCATTAGTCTCACTGAGCCCCCCCCCCCCCCCCCCCCCCCTTTTAAACGGGAACAGGCTCGTCCCTGCACCGCTCACGCCCAAACACTAGATGGCAACGTTCACCACTCTAAGCGGTTGAGGATGCTGTGGGGCTTCAGAGGGTCTCATCATGTGGGGATGCATTCTTATTTAGCAGGCCCAGTTAGGACAGCTGTTTTTGAGATTATAGTCATGTCACAGTCGGATGGCTTCGGGTTGGTGAGTCTCATCTCCCTGTGAAGCGGTTAACCAGTTCAACTAAACTGTCCGTCTCCTCATGGGGCATCAGGGCAGGCCCCCCTCAGACACGTGAGAACAAGAGAATATGAGAAGATCGATAAAGACGGGATTAAGAATGAAAGCACACTCAGTCAGGACAGAGAGACAGAGAGATAGAGGGAGAGAGAGAAAAAGGCCCCCTGATTTGAAAGCTTGAAAGGGGTGAGTCATTATCTCATTGTCTGACCTCCGTGTACCCTCCGCGGAGAGGGTGACAGAGAGTGAGAGAAAAGGAGAGAGAAAAGGAGCGAGGGAAGATCACCATAGATGGAGATAGATGGAGCGACAGCGAGGTGAAAGAGGAGCGGTAGTGCGGCTGTCTCCATGAGCAGATGTCGTTTGAGGGCAGCGAGAGGGCAGCGCGGCCTGCCTTTGTGCCGGGCCTCTCCCCGTAGAGATAATGAAGGGTGGAGCTCTGGGAAGGATGTGCAGTCATCACTCACTGTCTGTGTGCCATCAGAGCTCAGGTCTGTGTCATCCGTCACCATTCAGCTCCTCTGGCCCCCGACGGCCCCGCCACTGTCATCATGGTCATTATGTCAGCCTGCGACACACAACACACACTCCCACGGCACAACACAACACACTCACACTCACACACATGGGACGACATGCAGGCAGATGCAAAGATATACATGTTTACGGCCCTCACGCAAATATGTACTTACTTCTAGAACAAGGGGGAATTCGGTAAAAATCCAGGTGCTGACGTTATATTTGAGTTTCAACGTGTGTCACCGAGAAACATGAGCAGGTTTTACAATCAATGGAAAGAACCTGAAGCTCTTATGGAAATGTAAAAACTTCCCTAAACATGAGCTGAACAAGTTTGCATAAAAAAAACTGTTGAGAATGAAATGAGAGGAGATGGAAATGTAGATGTTTTTAAACGTAAACTTAAAACCCATCTTTTCAACATGGCATTCATGTAGTGTTTTATAATTTGTAAGATGTTAAATTTATTGTAATGTATTATTTAATCTTTCTGTATCTATTTAATATTTTTTTTCTTATTATTATTACTTTCTCTCTTGTTTTGCTAACATTTTATTGTTTTTCTATAACCTTTTCCAATGTATGAGAGCATTCTGAACGTATTAATCATTTATTAAACCTTTTGTCAATCCCTTGTAAAAACACTTTGAGCTGAAATTAATTTGTTGAAAGGTTCTTTATGAATAAAGTCTGGATTGTCTGATAGAATTGGTAAAATTATTTTTCAAATCAACAGATATCTGAAGAAAGAACATATAAATAATAATAATACAAATCTGACCAGACATTTACTCCCAAGATTCCAGCCCTGACTACAAACTTGTCCTTCAAAGAACTGTTCTGTATTTGATAAATAGTTTAATACTGGGCTGATATCCACTAATGGTTAGTTTAGCCTAGCACAAAGACAGGAAGTGGGGGGAACATCTAGCCTAGTTCTAATGAGCTAAAGCTCAACAGATAAACACAATATACCTTCATTTGTTTAATTTGTACAAAAGACAGAGAATAAAAGCAACAACATTTGGTTTCACAGAGTTTTGACACAAAACATTTAGATTGGAGAAAGTTTTTTTTTAAGATAAAAGTGAAGCTGAACAGCTCCACCTCAAGCTGCTGTGATCATTCATCACAGTTTATGCAGCAGACGGCGCTCATGGTTCTTCTCTGACGTAGAATACTTGCTATAGTCAAGCATCATGGACCGTATATAAAGATAGACGACATGACAGCTTCCCGAAAGTGAAGCCAAAGCATTTTCATCGCCCCCTAGAGGCTGGCTGCAGGAACGGTCATAAATCCCGCCTCCTCCATGTTAGAGGATGGAACACAGAAGTACACGTCGGAGAAATTATTTTCAAATATTGTAATATAATGTCCCAATAATTTTAGGATATTTTGTCTCACTTGATTGTGGTAGGAAGTGGAGAGGAGTCGTCTATCTTTAAAAACAGTCGATGTTATGTATAAACATCAATTTCCTGTGCAACGTGAGTTTCCTGTGCAACGTGAGAATTTCAGGTGTACTCACGTTAAGTCTTCTCTCACGATAAAGTGGATTAGATTATGAGGATAAACTCATTTACAGCCTGATTGATGGAGTTGCAGCGATGACGCCGTGTTCCCTGATCTCCGTAATTACCTAGGACGAGTTCAGTGTCAACACAACCCATGGGAAAATGACCCAAACTGTTAAAATTACGTTTTTTCTTTAACTATTTACACATCCTCACTCTTTCTCTCGTCACCACCCAGCCATACAACCCCCCCCCCCCCCATTTCCTGTTCAGACTATTTGTGCATGTGTACACGTGAGCATGTATAGCACACTGTATGTGTATGTGTATGCGTGTGTGTGTCTTTGTGTTTGTGTGTGTGTGTGTGTGTGTGTGTGTGCGGCTGGTCTGAAGCTGTGGCTGGAGCGGCCCATGAACGGAGGATCATGTGGTGAAGAGATGGATGGCTCCGAGCCCACTGCTGTCTCCTCTAATTGTAAAATATTAGTTACATTAGACTCTTGCCTGTGATTAATGGAACTTATTTGGAGGTTGCCCTCTCTTGGACTTCCCCTCTCCTCTGGTGGGAGGGGGTGTGGGGGGGGGGGGGGGGGGGCAGACCCAGGATGACGAGGAAGAGGAGGAGAAAGAAAGACCACAGAGGGGGGGGGGGGGGTGGGGAGTCAAGCAGGGCGGCCAGCGACTGATGTAGCCACGAGACCTTTTGGCTTATTATTAACTGACTTCATGAAAGTGTTATAGGAGCGCTCACGTCGTTTAAATGCGTTTAATAAAACTTGGTTTATCAAGGATGTGACAAATTTATATCAACTTCAAACAAAACATCACTTAATAAGTGAGCGTAAGAAAGAAAGAAAGAAGGAAAGAAAGAAAAACTGCCCATCCATATTTCCTGCTTTTCCACTTCTGTTGATTGACAGGTTCAACGTGCGTCACAAACTGATCTGTCGCAGCATTTTTGACAAAGCTTTTCTTTTAACTGTTGCTCCTCCCAGACAGCTTGCCCTCGCTCTCTCACTTTACTGCTCTAACTCTCTCTCTCTCTCTCTCCCACACAGACACACAGACACACACACACACACACACACACACACACACACACACACACACACACACAAACCCCTCTTTGCCATCCTGATGATATTCAGATGTGTCAGGCCTTATCCTCTCTCTGACTGGTTTGTGTCTGTGTGTGCGTGTGTGTGTGTGTGTGTGTGTCCTTCACGGCCATCAGGTTATTATACACCAACAGATGGAGCATTACCTTTTATTGCTCGCACCTTCTGTGAGTTTCCCCACTTTTCCCCCCCCAAAAACACCTTCTTTATGTAGATGCGTTCGTCTGAGCGCAGCTGTCTGAGCCCTGATGAGGAGCATGATAGAGAGAAGGAGGCAGGGGCGGGGGGGGGGGGGGGGGGGGGGTGAAAAGGCTGAGACAGCCCTCAGTTTTTGGGAAGTGATGTCAAATGACATCAGCACATAATGGTTTACTGTAACCATGAATCACAGAGGAACACGTTGAAGTGTTAGACAGAGGGGGAAAGAGAAAGTCATTACGTGAGCTAACATCTCAGAAATAGCACATCGGTGAACAAGGACACGAAGGTAGAGAAGGTAAATGACTCATCCGGCTCAGTTCTGAGTCTTGATCTCACCGACACCTTCAGGCTTCGCTGTCGTGCTGATTTTTTATTGAGGTCAGATAAACTTCTGGAAGCTATTAGCAGGAGGCTTTGTTCTCTGTGTCTTGAAGGTGTGCTCCACCGTGTAGGTTCACATTATTTGTGGTAGAAGTTATGTGGCGGGCGCTAAAGAGGGGGACAGGCAGGAAGTTTTGGCATGCCTCGCCTCCCAGCTGCAGACGTCTGTCATTCCTCAACTCAACACTTGTGTGTGTGTGTGTGTGTGTGTTTATATGCCGTTGTGTGTGTGCGTGTGTGGGTCTGTGTTTGTGTTGTGAGCAGGAAATGTGTTACACCGAATTAGTACTGGCTGCCCTCTCTTTGTAAAAACCTGTCAGCTTGTGTCACAAGTGTTTTGCTAAAGTTTGACTGTTAGAAAGTGCAAATTGTTATTATGAGGCCAAATCAATGTCACAGTTTAGATTATTTTTTGATTTTTTTTACATTTCTCTACAAAACCACACCGTGTGAAGCCCATTACAACCAAAGGAAAACTTATTTTGAAGCCCACTGAAACTTGTAAACTCTTTTTTTTTACCCTCTGGCATTTCGGCGGCTCGGTGTCAGAACCTAACTTCTCACGCGCCAACATCTGGCCTGGAACGCTGGGCATAAAAAAAAACTGACCTGCCAAGAATTACAAATTCAGAAATTGTAAACACACATTTTTCACTTAAATCCATCTCATCCAGTTCATTAACAGAAACGTGTTCCACGGGGAAACGTTCTGTGACTGGAGGCCAGAGGTGTTGGTTTTCATTTGGCTTGTCAACTGGTGTAATTTAGAAGAAAATCATCAATGGAGGTTGATTATTATTGATATTTATACATCTAACTTTCACCATGTGGTCGTTTCAGACCCTGACGATGTTAAATTCCGCCCGATTTCTGAATGAACCTCTTTTCTTCTTTGTGTTATCCAGCCCGGAAGCCGTTCCAGTGCCGGTACTGCCCGTACAGCGCCTCCCAGAAGGGCAACCTGAAGACCCACGTCCTGTGTGTCCACCGCAAGCCCTTCGACAACAGCCTCTACCCCGACCGCCGCCTCCGCCGCTCCCACGCGCCCCGGGGACCCTCCAGATTGCCTCCGAGCATGCTGGGAGACCAGATCGGCATGACGTCGCTCTGTGGAACTTGATTCAGATACAGACAGTCGTGATTATTATTGTTTTAGTTTCACCTCGATAAAAAAAAGAAAAGGGGGGGGGTTAGGATGATTGAGATTGTTGAGCATAAAAAAAATTAAATAATAAGAAGATAAAAGTTAACCAACCTTGATGTACATTCCAGTGTTTACTTGAAGAGCCACAGTGCGTATTTATCTGTAGCAACAACAAAAAAAAAAAAAGAAAAGAAAGAAGCTGCCTATAATAATAAAGTCCATTGTGATGTGAAAGTGCAGTTTGGAGTATTTAGTGCCTTTCATTTTGTCAGAGGTGTCCAAACGATTTACTCGTGTTTACATGCATCTATCACTTCAACACTTGTCTGATAGGGAGAATGTACCGTGGCCTGCCCAAAGCACTTGTTCTTTCATCCAGTAAATACCCTGTGTTACAATTTTTTTTGGTAAATATCGCTCGATTCCCCTTCCGGTCCAGAAGCCTTGTCTATCTGTCAGGATGCGGTGCCAGATGTTCGGGCTTTAATCGCGGCAGATGTAATGAAGTAGAATGTTGCACATCGGAGCTTCCATTTGTTCTGGATTCCACTCCAGGGAGAAAGCCTCTCTCACATATAATTATTGCCCATTAACTCCTATGCTTCATGCCCTCATGCTGGAACAATGCTCAATTAAGGGGAACCAAGGAAATGGAAAAAAACTGCAGAGATTCATTGATAGTACATTCAAATCCGCTTTTCTCCTACTTTTTTTTTAATTGGGTAGAAGTACCCGTGTGTGTGTGTACCAGATCTGCCCACCAGTGTAAAATAGGGGCCTAATCAACACAGCTATTGTACGCCGCGGAATGCCATGTACGGTCATTTTAGCTCGATCTGTGCCGCCTGTGCCAGTAGTCTGCCTGTACACCGGAGATCACCCTGGGCAGCTGTGTGCCTGTTCAGCCGGGGCCTTGTAGCCACAGCGATGTGACTTTGACTGACAGGCGGCCTGACAACTCCATTCATGCGCCACCTGCTAGCTGTCAATCAGCGCGGCCTTCCCGGGGCTATTGACGGAGCTGTCAGCCCGTGTGAGATGTGTCTGTCAAAGCCACCACCCACTCTGCCACTCCGTCTCCCTGCCCGGGCACTCTGACATTCGTTTACTGTCCTCCTTCCACCCCTTCCCTTCCCTCCCTTCTACCTTTTTCTCTTTCTTCCACTCTGTCTGTCTCCTGCCTGTTTCCCATCAGAGACGCGGCGGCCCCTTAATCCCCGATCCAATCACAGATTCTTTGGGTACACATTTGTCATCCTCTAACCCTCTGTTTTTTTGTTTGTGGTGTTGTGCTTCACAAACACTTCTGCAGGTGACTCGGGCCGGATATACATGTGGTTTTTTATCGCAACCCCTTGTATTAGTGTGTACCCCCGTCCACCAATCCTCTCTTTCTTCTGTCACGTTTCTCTCTCTGTCCTCTTCCTCCTCTCCTCCTCTACCTCCTCTAGTCCCTAACCCTTCAGGTCTCTCTACCTGACAGGTGACACGGCCTGCCCCTCAAGCTGCGGTCTGTCATACCTGTCAATACTTTTCTTTTAGAGCCATGCCAAGCTAGATCGGTCCAGACCAGACCATCTTGGGTTTTTGACCAGGGGCCATGGAGTTTTGTTGCGAGGGACAAGAAGACGGAAATGTCCCAAAAAGCATCACCCCCCCCCCCCCCCCCCCGTAGAACTTCTGTCCTTTGCTCTCGTCCGACAGCCCTGTGGATACAGATCATCCCTGAGGCCTCATCCTGTCAAATCTTCTAATTAAACGCACTTTCCCCTTAAAGCAGCGCCCCTTCAATTAATGCTGGTGAAGTTTGTTAATTACCTCTAATGGTGATGAATGTTTGAGGTAACGTGTCACACCGGCCACACCTGAGCTGTGCACCCGTCCTGTTCTACAGACTCATCGTGTCATCGTTTGATCCGAAAGGGCAGTTTCACGTTATCAAGTTCCGTCATGTCTCCGCCGCCTGATTGGCCTTGACAGACAAGTGAAATACGGGGGGGGATGCCAAATTCCTGTATTTCTTCCAGCTAAGCTTCGGCTCACCTTGACCTTTTTGCTGTGAATGACATCCTGTTTACCTGCAGTAAATCAATCCTCATTCTCAGACACCTATAAATAACCTGCTCTGGAGAGGAGGCAGACATGTCGCACTCACACACACCGTCGGGCGTGAGTGTGTGAGTGTGTGTGAGTGTGTGTGTGTGTGTGTGTGTGTGTGTGGGGGGGGGGGTTATCCAATGACCTCACATCCAAGTCATGTCTCCTTTTAATTGAGCTTAAGTGAAAGTGCACAGATCACATGCACAGAAAGTTAAACATCGATATAATCCTCCTTCTCTGCTCGTCCTCCTATCACCGTCCCCCCCCCCCCCCCCCCCCCCCCCCACCATCACCACTACTTTACCGTTGCGTACCCGCAGACCACGTTTGAGGTCTCTCTCTCTCCCAGCCTCGTGGAGAGGGGCGGGCCATGTACGGCTAATCAGCCTGAATAAGTAAAGGAAACAGTTTGACAGGCCAGGTAATGAGAAGTAATGAATCACTAATCACAGTCTCTTACAACCCTCGGAGCACAGATGAAAAATTAAAGGTAATTAGCTTGCGCAGTTGTGAAAACAATATTTAAGACTGTTGGCATCACATGGCTCAGACTTAACAGATTTTCTCCGCCGACAACATACATCAACGCCGAGCCGAAGACCGATATCAAGCTGTTTTTTGGGGAAAGCTTTTCTCTCCATGTAATTTTAGTGAGTGATCTGATCAGGGGCATACAACTGCCCCCCCCCCCCCCCCCCCCCCCCCCTTTCTGGCTTTTTCTCCTCGCAGGCAATCTTCCCAAAATGCAGGCATGAAAAATATTCCCTCTCACTTTTTCCCCCTAAGATTTCCTCCACTGAGAATGAGGAGGAACACGCCAGGAACACGCGTATTAGATTTCATTCCGAGGAGAGTGGTACAGTGGAGTGTTCAGTCTCCTCCTCTCACACACACGTACACAGTGTAGGTAATTCAGAGATGTGCTGGTCTGAGCTGCCGACCCTCTGCGGCTCTGCCCCGGCTCCTGAGCTTGACAGCGGAGTGAGGGATGCTTTGACAGAGCCCGTGTTTGACAAGTCGGCGTGAGACTCAAAGTACAGGATCCAGACATGGGCTGTCAGTCAAAGCCGACACATCTCCCGGCTGAGACGTGCCAGTTTAGTCACAGTTACAAAGGAACTAATATGCGTTAACTGGAGCAAGGCACACATATGGGCCCTGGTAGAGCCCCCGTGTCCCGAGGCTGGATTGAGAGGATGCCAGAGAACATAAGCCCGAGATATAAAAAGAATTACAAGGGGACAAATAAAAACATGGGGGATTATGTCAGTGTGAGAAATGGTGGCGTTGTAATTCTGCATGTGTGCCCGCCTCGCCTCTCCTGTTTCGGCATCCAGGGCCCCGTGGGCTGTGGCCCCGCAGTCCTGCACCTGTGCTCCGAGGATCCAGGAGCTTTAGAGACAGAATGGAGAGGAGGCTGCTGTACAGTGTGTGTCAGGGAGGGAGGGAGGGAGGGAGGGAGGAAGGGAGGGAGGGAGGAAGGGATGGAGAGTTGAAAACAGGGACAGGACGGACCGATTGGCGCAGAGATAGAACCCTGTATCTGCCAGATCAGATGTCAGCGGCCATGTTTTCTAGTTTTTAAACGCACACGTAGGAGAGTAACGCTCCCTCATAGCCAACGATACACTTGTTCAGTTAAATACCAATGAAAGGAAGTGACTACACCCGACGCTACTCCCCCTGCTCATCCGCTCGTGTCGTGTTGTCACCCGAAGTTCATTTGAGTTTCGAGCGCTCCTCTCTCTCTCTCTCTCTCTCTCTCTCTCTCTCTGCGCCTCGCTCGCTCCCTTCCCTCGCCTCTCCGCTGTAAAGACCTGTCTCGCATAACAAACAATTCCACCAAACTCCATTAAAATCACTTCATGGGGACGTGATAGTGCCTCAAGTTAAAGGCTGTAATTGAAAAGCATTTGACAAACCACACACCGCAAAGCGACAACAGACAAGCCCGCGATTCTCACTTCGGATATTCAGCCGGTCGATTATCATCATTTCATTCCGTGACCGACACAACTTGCTCGAAACGGCGCGTCGGGAAAAAAACGGTGATTCTCGGAGTCGTTCATGCTAATGATCTTCAGATGGATAGATAAACAGATAATGGAATTTTTTTTCAACATTGCATCTCGGTACTATAGTAGCCGCCATTTTATCCTGAAATAAAAGCCCCAAAAAAGTGAGGTGCCACTCTGTTATTGCTTTTTCCGAGGATGAGCTCATTGGGGTTAAGGAGCTGTTCTATGTGTCATGATCGGGTTCATGTTAGAATATTGGGGTCCATGTCAACGTGGCTACTGGCTACAGGTCACATGACACAGAAAGATGATAATCTACATTGGATGTAACATTTTAAAGCCTCACAAATGTCTTTTTATTAATTTAAAAGGTTTTTTGGGGTTTATCGTGAAATAAAAGCAACAAATTAGTGCGAAATTGAGTTCCTTTATCAAATATTCTGATTCGGTGACATCCAAACAGGGCTCCCCCCCCCCCCCACTGAACGCCACTTTGACAACTCACTGTTCTCCAGCCGGCACTGAAGCGCAGTGTTACCAGTCAAACCCTCAGAAGTGGAAAGTCTCCCTGGGAAGATGCTCCCGTCCATTGATTTGAAGTGACAGCCACATCCTTGACAAACACACCTGTCATTGTTCAAGTCACATCACATTTTCGGTCTCCCAGACGGAAGACAGTGGAGGTGTGCAGGTGTGTGTCTGTGTGTGTGTGTGTGTGTGCTTGTGTGTGTCTTTATGCACATGTGAGCCCGAGTGCCCGGTTTATATTTTGTGTGCGGATAGATAAGTCGACTCGGCTCCAGCTGTTGTTTAGGAACTCGGCCAGATTCTTTCATTGGCTTCTTCAGCCAATGTTTATGAAACAAGACATCTGGGGTATTTATTTTCAAACACGTGTCAGAAATGGATTTAATGTGCCAGATCCTGCTGACCATCACTTTGTGTGTATAAGTTAGTGACGCTGGGCTGGTCAGAGTGTGTGTCTGTGTGTGTGTGAGTGTGTGTGTGTGTGTGTGTGTGTGTGTGGTTGTCTGCAGTGGCGTTAGTGGAAGTTTTTTTTCTCTTTTTTGGGCAGGGGGGGTGGTGTGGGAGTGGGTGGTTATGGGGACTGAGGGAGGGGGAGGGTGATGAGCTGCTGCAATAATAAGCAGATTTTAATGATTTACTATAAATCAGCTGCCGAGGCCTCTGCTGGGGAGACTGAGGGGGATGACAGCTCCTGACTCACACACCTCGCAAATGCCTCGCTGATGATGTGTGTGCACTTCAGATCATCAATCACACGGCGCACAAGCACACACACACACACACACACACGCACACACACACACACAGACGCATATGCACAGGCAGACGCCACACTTTTACAAAAACATGCTTTCAACACACGTAAGCAGGTGCACACACCAACCCACACACACACAAACACACACACACACACATAAACATATGTGCGGCCACACACATGTTTCTCGTCTCTAATGTCTCCTCTGCTGTGGCAGGGGACAAATCAATCACGGGTACAGAAGTTCAAGGGGGTAAGAGATTGTCTGGTCCGTTTTTCCCTATGCTATTGATCCCATTTTACTGGCATCATCGCCAAGCTGTCTCGCAAACCGCAGGACGGCGATGGATTGAGAGTGGATGATTGAGAGAGGAGGTAGGGTGACATTCACTGTAATCTCAGTCCCCTCCCACACCCCCGCCCCCGCTCCTCACACACAGACACGTCCAGTGACATTGAAAGTTGGTGTCGTACCAGGATGGAACCAGGGGCCCCCAGCAGCTTAAATCTGAGTAGCAGCATTTTGTTTTGGGTTTTGTTTTTTCTTGTCTCTTTGCGTTTCTTCTCCTGCCATCACACTGAGCTCTCCCGACTCTCTGATGGTGTTGTGCCATTCGCCTGTTCCCTGAAATTTTAAGGAAAAAGACACTGGAGATAACATTTACTGACAACTCATGGGATTGTGAAATAAGAAGTAGTGACGCAGAGCATTTCCATTGAATTTCAAGATCATACTCATGTGGAAAATTCGGACGCATGCTCAATTTCCTTGTAAGTACTGGCAGTGGGTTCTTATCTCTCCTGTACAAACAAATGAGGGAGGATTTCTCTTAGTGGATGATGGATGATGCAACATTGTTGACTGCGTCCAGAGATCACGGCACACATGGCACACAGATTTACAGAAGTAGAGTCAATTCTCCCACATTCTGAGAGGGTTTCCTGTCAATGACTAGGTTTGCATGGAATATTCAGAAAATTTGATTATTTTGATTATGACGTTTATATGAGTTGCTAATAGAATATTCCTTTTCTGATAATCTGATTATAACTGAAATAAAAATGACTTCCTACCACTGGTTTACACGGGAAACCAGGACATGCGTTGTCCATGAGACGTTATATTGTGATTGAGACTAGTACATGACTATATGTCAGAATTCATCACATCGTCATTTCGTTTGTATATTTGTTTATTTGTAAGTAAGATTATAATGGATTTCCACAAAACTGGTGGAAGGATGCATGTGGGCTCCTATTTTTATTCTATCCATAGTTTTCCCAGGGAATAATTCATGAATATTAATCTGGGACATTTAGGGGACTGATTTCTACGAGTGTGTGAGAGTTGGTGCAGCTCGATCGTATTGCAGCGGACTGTTGGGCCACTATTGCTTATTTTGAGTTTGACACATTCAGGTGAAGGTGCTGTTTACGCGAGAGTGTCTTAAGAATTACTGTCCTCTCCAATATCCCTAAAAATTAAGGCGGCATTATGTATCCGAATGTCTGTCTTATTTATAGAAGCCATTTCTTTCAGCTCTATCGGAAAGTTAATTGGGTTATATGACAAAATAATTCTCTCCACATTGACGCAGCGTCGAAGTGAAGATATACAGTAGTTCATATCACTCAGCTCCACGTTTTACGATGTAAACCCATAATCACAATATAGCTCATGTCATTTAACTTCAGTATCACAATGCAAACTTCAGGGAGTGACGGAGCTGGAATCCCTCACCACACTGTAAGTATCAGTATATCACCGCCGGGAGGTTTATCACATTATATCTGCATTATGATGATGTACACGTTTAATTACAGATAGATGAATCCGTCATTCATCTTTCCCGTTGGTGACATCTTGATTAAAAATGTTTAAAGGATTATGTATGGGGGGGGGGGGGGCTCCTATTTGTGTCCTTGTGTTTGTCTCTTCAACTTTCATCCACTCGCCTGATTTATTCCCCTTGTCTGTAAATAAGTGGACAGGGTCCATGTGATGGATTAGTCTGTTGACATTGTACCAACTGCAGGTAAACAATTACTATTCATGCTTCATCGTCGCAGGATCTATACCAGGATGCCGCCACTTAACAAGGGACAAAAGGTTAGATTGAGAGCTATTGGTCTGCATTTGGTCAGATGTCATTCATCTCATCACAAGCAGCAAAAAAAACAAACAAGACATTTTGTGAGGTGAAAGGATTTCGTCCGACTGTCCTGAACTTCACAAGCGGAGTTTCCTGGAATATGTTGAATCAGATCGGTCCTGTAATCAAAGGCTGGATTGTTTTCATCAGTGTCTGTGGACTATGAGTATCCCTTTACATTGTGACACACACACACACACACACGCACACAACCCCCCCCCCCCCCCCCACACACACACACACAGACACACACTGGATTGTGACCGCATCCAGCCCCTCGTCATATGTCATTCATTGTTTGTTCAGAATTCAGTGTTGCTCCAACTCTCAGCCCCTGTGGGCTGGATCAGTCTGCGGTCATTATGCGGATATGGGCCATGAGTCAAAAGAAAAAGAGGGGGTTCAAGCTGTGTGTGTGTGTGTGTGTGTGTGTGTGTGTGTCTGATTATATCTAGTATAGGCCGACATCATCCACAGTGTTGGGAGTTTATGAAACGGCCTCTGTATCAACAATTATTCATGTCCCTCAGGCCACAGAGTGAAAGGCCTTTTTTCAGACTCGACTGTGGAAAAGAGGATTAGACAGAATACCATGAAGATGTGTGACCGAGGAAAACACGTCGCACAATACGAGCATTCAAATGATATTCAACCCGTCTGTTCTCGACACTGGGAGTTGTTTGCCGAGTCAGATTCACCCTTGAGAGGGAAAATCAAAGGTGAATGTTATTGTTTGCGATCAAGTAAACGCCGCTGACGATGAGGAGAGTCGTAGATGTTGATGGACATAGAAGCTGTCCAGTAAAAAATAAGGCAAATGCAACAGATATATCTTAAAAGGAAAAGAGTTTATGATTAACAAGACAACCATATGAATGTCCCCATTGTGTAATATAAGTGAGGCTTCTATTCAAAGTTTGGGCATCTGCTGTATTTGTTACCAAATATGTGTGTTTTGAGTGATTGTGGCGGTGGACCATGCCATTGTGGGTCTCCACCACACAGCCAGAGACGTGTGCTTCTCAAATCTCCAAACCTAAAGTCCCAGTGCTGTCTGCTGATGTCTGGCTTTGCAGCTCAGTGTCTTTCATGTGCCTGTGATCTTCTTCTCTGCCTTTTCAACCAGAGGATCGATCAGCTAACAGCTCTCTCCTGCCCTGATCGATCCCCTGGTGCAGGTGGAGGTGCTCTCTCTCTCTCTCTGTCTCTCTGTCTCTCTCTCTCTCTCTCTCTCCCTCTCTCTCGCTCTCTCTCTCTCTCTCTCTCTCTCTCTCTCTCTCTCTCCCTCCCTCCCTCCCTCCCTCCCTCCCTCCCTCCATGGCCACAGTGACGCTGTCCCGTTCTCAGATCTTAGTCATGGACGTCATGAGTTAAATATTTACAGAAGTGGTGAGTAATATTACTGCTGGAAACAATGGACTACTCCTTAAAACAAGCCTAAATTGAATTTAACCAGAATTCTCCGTTAAATCCCCCATTTATAATGACACAAAGAAAGAAATGACTAATAAATAATACATTTTTTAGATACTGATTAGTGAGGTAAGACGATCTTTCATTTGATAGCTGACTGGCTGGCGTCTGAAATCAGAAAGCAAAGTGAGCTGAGACAAAGCGGTGAAGCTACCGGGTCACATGGCGGTGAGGCATCGATGCGGTTGAGGCAGGTGTTTATGTGCAGGCACATTAACGGACAGTGACAGCGGCAGGCTGCTGTTTGGACTCAGCTGTGATGGAGGGACAAAGCTGTGGCCCGTGGTTCATCGGCGGAGACATTACTGGGCCATTTCTGTCGGGGGGGGGGACGTGATGCCTTGTCACCTGACACTGGGCTGCTTTGACAAGCGGCGGCACCTCAGCTGAAGTGCTCCGAGGACCTCGTGTACACACACCATCAGTTTCTCTTACTCATGTTTTTTTCTCGAGCACCTCGCCTCATGTGGTGTGTGTCACAGGAAACAACACACACACAGCTACACACTGTTTAAAGGTGTAATGTAACATTTTAGCATTAATAAAACATGACGAGAACATTATTATATATTCTATTAACTAACTCTGTTATCCCAAATGTTCAAACCTTAAGAAATCCATATTTAGTGCGTAATGATGGGTGGACGGGGATTGAGAGACCCCTAGTGGCAGAAGATGAAATAGATTGCGCGTTTCCCATATTGACGTCTCTTGGACAATATCTGTGACCTTTAGGATTATGATATCATATCTCAATCCTTAAAAAACATCTAAGCTTAATCTTTATGGATGATCACAGTCATGCAAATCATTTTCTTCACATTTTTGCACTAGAAAGACAATCGCAGACAAAACGTACGAGATTATAAGGTTAACATGAACTAGGTCTTTATTAAATTCATCACAGACGTTCTGATTCACCTCTGTAGTGATTATTGAACCAGTGGTGATAGATTGAGCCATTCCATCAGTGGCTTTTTGTAATTTTCCCATATCCACGGGGCTCCATTGAGAATCAATGTGAAATGCCGATGAGATTCCGGACATCTATCTTTACAAATACGTCTGCAATTTATGTTTTGCCTTCAATTCCCTAACCTTGTAACGTTGTGTTAAACTATCAGATACTAACAAAAAGAACACAAAGGTAAATATAAAATACAAATTCATTCAATTCTTATATTTGTGATTATTACAAACATACATTAACTATTTCAGAAAAAAGTAAAAATGCAGCTACAATGCAGTTTGACATTTTGGGAACTTTCTTACTGAGTTAAATGTCAGTTGAATATGGATAAAAACAGAGCATTTCAAAGCTCACAAATGAAAACATTATAACATTTATCTGTATATGTTTAATACTTCTATAAACCAAACTATTAAAATAGCATTTTGCTTTTGTAGATCAAGAGCTTTTTTCCTTCAAGTCCAAAAACTAGCTAGCTGCTTTTCTGAGTTAGCCGTCCTCGTGCTAAGCTAACCCGTCCTCTGGCAGCAGCTCTATCCTCCGTATCAGATATATTTTTATCGATTTTCCCGTAACAACAAAGTTCACCGGGTGTAAATACTCGCCTCGCCTCCCAGAAACCAGTCAGCCATTTATTGTTCCAGAGCTCCCTTCTCTTCATCGCAGGTGAACAACTTGTTTACTCGCACGCCGACTGTCAGGCCGACATGAAAGGTCAGAAAAAAAAAGGGGTTTGGACGGCAGCTGTTCGTGTTGTAAATATTGACTAAGCTGTAGTGGACCACAGGGAAAACATGTGAATTGTTAAAGTGAGCCGTAAAGCCCTTTAAGTGGTGTGTTTGCTTTAAACATTAACCTGTAACGGCCTGCAGCGTGCATAGAGTCGGCCACTTCCAGGTATTGTGCATCTGTTTCCTCCCTTCGCGGAAAACAAACGACAAGATTTACTATATATATGTTGTTACTCTTTATGAGCTTATGAATATTGGGTGTTTTTGTGTTGCACAGCACAACATGAGCAATGTAAGTGTGTGTGTGTTGGATGCATATGGATCGACATGTGTCTATAAACACAATACATTGTCCGGTAAGTCTCATGAGGGATCGTTTCCATGTCCCCCTCCTCGTCCTCCTCCTCCTCCAACCCCCAGGAATGGAAGACATTTCTTGTGAGAACAAACCTTTAATTGTCTGCCCTGTCGACATGTAAGGGAAGTGATGCGTTATATTATATCATCACTCTCCCCGATGTCCCCTGAACGACCCCGAGAATCAACGATTCAGCTAAATGGACCCATTGTTGCTCACAATTTAGTCTTAACCTTTCAGTCATCTGAGGAAATATCTATGTGACTTCAAGAAATAAGACGAGTCTGTTTAAATCAACCCCCTGCGTCTATTTAACTGACATCACAGATATCTGATCGGGATTGACACGGACTCCAGTAGCAGCCTCCTCCTAAGGGCCACGGTCGATGAGGAAACATCCACCATCCTGGTCGAGCCTTAAACTGTTACTGCTCCATCTCTTTTGTTCTCTCCCCTTTCTGCGGCGGCACCAGAGGGGAGAGCTGAAGAGGGACTGCAGCTGAGTGACAACGCTGACTGAATTATCCGTCACCCTGTGAGAGTGCAAGTTTGGGTCACTTACTATCGACAGGCCTCTCCGCCCGAGCTCGGGAGAAGCTGGAGGGGAAGAAAGGAGATATTGTTGTCCCTTTTTTTTTCCTTGCTGCTATTATTGGGCTAAATGTTTCGGCAGTTAGACAAAACACAAGAACTGCAACTCGGAGCCAAAGAAAGTAAAGTGAGCATACAAATGTCGCCCTAGCACAATGTCTGCATTAGCCTATTTTCTCTGGTGGTGCATGGTTATGGGGAAAGGGGAGGGGGGGGGGGGGGCACACATTCTTTCCAGTGACTGACAACTAAATCAGCTGTGGAATCACGACGCCGTTTTCCCCCCCTTTTGTACACGTTGCCTCACAACAAGCGGGGCCCATATTGGATAACTAATTAGGCAAAGAAAAGTAAAGTGTGAAATCCTGTATCGCAGGAGCGGTTTTGCGAGGGCGGAGCGGCAGTGCATTCCCAGACGAGCGTCTCTGTTCGGGTGGACATTATTGATTCCGCGGCAGAGGCAGAGATCAATGAAAAAGAAACAGACTGAGACAAAGAGTGGCATTTAAGGGTGGAGAGAGCTGACATTTTCTCCATCACTGTCACAGCCGCGGCCATAAAGCAGCGGCAAATATTAAAACATTTCTCATCCGCGCGGGAGTATTGGCAGCAGAAATTGTTTTCTCCGCTGTGTGATACTCGGGCTGAACTCCCAGTAGAATCCCCGGGGACCGCAGATTGGTGCCTGTGACATATCGGCTCCAGCGTTTACACACACCTGCCACTCATTCCCAAGCAGCCCAGGAGCGGGGCTGTAGAGGGCAGATAGCAGCCGAGGAGGCTGCGGGTTGGACCGCTGTCAAGGTGGCTAGGTGTGGTGGAATTCATCACTGATAACGCGCCTGTGTTTGCAGGCCGCAGAGAGAGAGAGCTTCTATTAGTCAGCAATGCCCTCAACGCTGTATGCTGGTTATGCATATGTTATGAGCATGTGTGTGTTTGTGTGTGAACGGCCGTTTCTTATCTGTGTCTGTGTGCGCTCGTGTTTCGTGCATTGCTGCAGAGCACAGACGTGGGGAATGTAATATATGTTTATGCACGTGCACTAACCAGATTGTGTGTAATTACGAGTGTGTGTCCTGCCCTTCGAGTGCACTCCCCGAGTCCTGAACTCTGAGTGACACGGGTACTGCAGGGTCATATGCCTATTTGTGGGATAAATGATATTATGCTACACTAAGAGAATTACATAGAGGATGTCCCTTGGAGTCGCCAGGCGCTGCAATCAGTCATAGTTACTTGTGTGTGTCTCTTAAGCCCCTCTATCTGTACTCAGCCACTGGTCTGGAACGAGTGTTAAATGGATCCTCGACCACATCCTGTCATTACGAGCTCATGATCTGAGCCGTGTGACTGAGGCGGGGAGCGGGCACGACGCATGGGGAAATTAAGAGAAAGGGATGATTGAGAGAATACAGCACATTCATTTTGATGGGGTTCATTTCTGCAACCCCCCCCCCCCCCCTGCCTTTTTTTCGCCCCACCTCTGTGTCGCACAATCATACCCCCCCCCCCCCTCATCCCGATCTCAACATGTCGTCGTCTCATCTACCTCTGTTCGTATTTTCCTTTACGCCTCCCCTCCCATTCGTCTCCTCTCTGGTTCCCTTCTCCCTGGAAGCAGCTCTCCCTGGCTGCCTCGTAACTTTCTCCATCACCTCCCTCCTCCCTCGCTCCTTCCGTCTCACTCCTTCGCTCTCCCTTGGTGGTATTTGATAGCAGTAAAGCAGGAAGCAGGAGAGCAAACAGCAGGTGTACCCACTCTAATACTCAGCTGTGCCATCTGCTGCAGTCACATGACTGAGATGCAAACCCGCACGAACGCCATGATGCCCCATCATACCTGACACACTGATCAATCACGACCGAAGAGCGAGACAGGGGAACAGGGAGCGAGAGAAATCGGAGTGAAACAGTTGAAATGAAAAAGAATCAGGAATCAAAGCCAAACTGAATGAAAATATGACCGAACATATTATCATGCTTTGATTTGTAATTGTGGCATCTACGTTGTAATCAGGGCTATTTTTATATAGGTTGTATCTGCAGCAGCTAATTGCATAATTCATTTTCAATGTAGTCAAAATTTGTTTCCCGAAGAAAACTGCGAAAATAAATCGTGGAAAAATGAAGAATTAATAGGTCCCGTTCTTCGTTAATCAAGATAATTTTAGGTCATATCCCGAGTATCAATCAGAATGTAATCACTGAAGTCTGATTGCTGTGCGTCCATGCAACAAATGGATAAACAAAACAACGCACAAACAACACAAATGAAACCATAAGTCCTGCAAATTTAACCAGATTAAGGGAAAAACCAACAAACCCCTTGCTTCCACTCCAAAGGTCCTGATTGGGTGTGAAGAACACATTCAATTATAGCAACAGTGGCCACAGGAAATGATTTCAGTCAAACTGTCCCTTACCAAAATGAAGCTGTGTTAATTATGTATTTCATTAAGTAAGTGGATTAGAAGCAGCGCTGATGAAATCATGGCGGGGTTTTGCCGAGGGCCAGGCCGCGGAGCACAGACAGGAAGCAACTGATATCTCTCCCTCTTACACTTGCACTTCTCTCTCCTACCCTGAAATAACCCTATAAATACTTAACACCTTCAGCGACCTATCTGAGGTTGTCTTCATCCGCACACACAATCACCTGGTCCCTGTATCTGCATAGCGCTCTCGTGTAGGGTCATATAGTGTAATTGTGCCATAGATACTGTTGACATCCACGTGCTGTCTGCGAGTCCTCTGCAGGCGATGAAGTCTCTCCATTCCCTCTAAGCCAGTTCATTACCATTCAGGTGCAAAGAGGAGATAAAGCGAAAATGCAGATCGCTCTTTCCTGTCTCCCCCTCTTTCACACCCGTACTCTCTCACTCACTCATGTGCACTCTTTCATTCTATCTCTCTCTCTCTCTCTCTCTCTCTCTCTCTGCCGTTCTCTGTGTTCTCTGATGTTTTATTTGATATCCCACAATAAAGCCTCTCTTTGAACTGCCATCAATTGTGTATGGATTTTTCCTCTGAGGAGAAACAGAGAGCTGTCTGAAAGGGCTCCAGTCCCGCAGGCTGCCTTCATATTGATGCAGAGGAGTATTGCCATCCTCATTGCTGGATCAATCACTCACGTCACTGTTGTTTTATGGCCGGGGCCACTTCACAGAAAGAAGCCTGACAACATCACCGCAGAGGTTTGCAAAACGATACAGCTCTGATAGTCGAGGAGGGCGGATGAGGAGGTGGAGGGCTGCGGGGAGGCTTTTGGAGGCAGGAGGAGATGAATTTAGATTCTGTAACTGTCACACACATACACACACACACAGACACACAAACACAAACCAGCGCCAGCTCATATCTCTCTTCACTACAGCTGTGGGAGCCTCTGGTTTTTCCTCGGTGTGGTTGAGTCAAACAGAAAGCATCAAGGAGACCACAGGATGTCGTCGAAGCGATTTCGGTCACACTGTGGATGCAAACCCTCTTTGTGATGTCGCCTCGCTTCACTTCCACTTTGTGTGTCTGTGTTCTCTCAGCACATTCTGTCTGGAGCTTCACGTCTCAATTTACCCTTGTAGCAAAAAAGTCCATTCATCGTCTCTCTAGGAGCTCAGTAAATACAGTGTGAAGCTAATCAACTTCTTGACCTCTATACGTGTAGTTTTTACGTATTTATTCTCATCCTTTCAAGAAGAAAATTCAAAGATTAAATCAAACGTTCTCTATATATTTCCCCCCAAACAGTTTATCATCCTCTCACCCTCTGCGTTATAAAGACTTGTGACTCATTTTGCCCTTGCCAGCCACTTAGAGCTTTCTGAAAAACCTTAGCCTAATAGAAAACTCCCATTTGGTTGTAATTTAATCCCACTTTAGCAGAATCCTTGTAAATCGCAGAGCCATTAGTCACAACTCCAGTCTCTTCAGCAAATAGTTGCAGTATGGGTCCGAGCTGAAGCGGTGTGTACCTGCCTTGTCAGGGGAGTTTCTGCTTCAGACCATGTTGACTACTACTTATCGAGCTCGTGCACAAGCAGCGTCCAACCCAAGCCACAGCCTCGCTCTAATGTAAACAAACTGTAGTGTGCAGGAAAACCGCAGGAAAGTTGGCAAAGGAAGTAGACCATAAAATGGGGCCTTGATTTTCACACTGAGCACAGTATTACAGTAAACGTGGTAGTTAAAGGTGCCATAGTTAAGTGCTCTCTGCCCGCTGACCGTGCTTTCTTGTTGGTAGTGGGTGGTGCTGCTAAAAAATATGCCCACTGATACCTCCATCACATGGCATCCATCCCCCCCGATGCATACCATGCTTTATCAACAGTTTTGCTCTAAATGGAACCATGATTAAGAAAATGATGCTGTGGTGAAGGAGACTTGAAACTTTGAACATTGAGACCATAATGTCCTAAGGAAAACGTCTCCTGACATAATAAATCAAGTGAGATGCCTCATAGACTTCAATAGAGATGAATTCTTCTTGCTACTGCTACTGGTCATTTGAGAGAAAACTGGTTTCAGGCACTTCTGGATGCTACAGTGACCAGATGGGCCTGGGAGGCTGGGGCTAACTGGTTAGCAGGCAAACTGCAGTAAAAGCAAAGAGGGTGATAATAAGAGTTAATGGTGGCAGACTCACAATGTTCCTCCTGGATTAAGTAAACAGCTATAGATGCTAACAGTGGCTATGTAGCTTTAGCTGTTATGTAACAGCTATGTAGCTTCAGCCAATGTGTACTTTAAATGAACTTTTGAAAGAGTTCACTCCGAACCATCAGTAAATTGATTTGAAACTTATGTTGTAGTTTCAATTAAACCAGTCAAAGGGTTTAATGTGTGTTTTTTCCACAGCTATGGTTATTTAATGTGATGGGATGAGAGGTATCTGTTGTCTCCACAGAATCAATCATGGTTGTGTGAATTCTTTAAGAGCCCTGTGTCCTAACTGGAGAATTTCTTGGATTTGCTACGCCATGCCTTTCATGCCAACAAGTTTTCTATTTCATTACTTTACTTTTAGCTGGAATAAAGACTTGTGTTCTTGCCTGAATCGACTCATTTTAAGGACAAATTGTGAGAATAAAGGTTATTCTGTGTACGCGTTATTTAAATCTGTCATCCAATAAAAATTGTCCTTCACAGAAATCTTGCACACTGTGTTTTATTATTCCTCTTGTTCTGAAATTTATCTCCGGATCAAGCAGCTGCAAAATTATCCCTGTCGCTGCCAAGTCTATTTTATGATGTTAGTGGCTCAGTGTGATGCACCGGGGCCACACATTGAATCGCTAAGAGGATGATCTCTGTGAAATATGTGTTGAAGCAACTCTTTTGGAACAAATATGAAAAAATTAAAATTAAATTGAACTTTTCCCGAAATTTTTAAGAACGGTGGAGAGTTGCGGAGATGTTGTGTAAACGTGATTGATCCAACGAGCGTTCACATTTGTTTCAAACATGTGCGACAATTTCAATTAATAAAAACAAACCTTAAGACCTAAATTGTCAAATGCTATAATTTTGGATTTGTAGAAATTAAATTATCTTTGTCATCATACAGCTGGAAGTAACAGGAAGCGGATGATTGGCTCCTGAGGTTCACATTCAGTTTTGGTCAACTTTTCACATCTGACTACTTTTTACATCTCAGCACAGAAAGAACATTCTTTATACAAGTGGTTGATCCAGTTAAAACAACTGAGACTTCAGTTCAGCCCTGGCCGTCCCTGGTCCGGTCCCAGCTCTGCCTGACCCGCTCACATCCAGCTCTGCCCGGACTTTGAGGTGCAGCAGCCGACACCCGAGTCCCTCTACAGCCATCAGTCATCGCTCGGGCTCTGAACTCCACATGACCTTCCCCTCTGCTCTGGAAGACTAGTTGCCCATGTGCTCTCTGGCATTTCCATATTCAACTTAAAGAGACAGGACTTTTTTTTCTTTCTCTGAATGAACCTCGATGGGAAGCTTCCACTTTCGGCACTTATTTGGTATCGGAGCTGACCTTAAAGCGGTAAGTACAGGGTGGGAGCAAAATGGATGAGGCCCGGCCGGAAAGGAGTGGAAGTCTTCACGTCTGGTGAATGGCCCTTTAATTCCCTCTCCTGACAGAAGGCAATGGCAGCCTGGAGGAGGGTCAGGACACCAGTTGGCATGAATAGACACATTTTTGTCTGCTCTCCAACTTTCTCTGCTCCGTGCCTCCGCTGACTGTAACATCTCATTTTTTCCCCCAAGCTGGAAGTCTCAACAGCCATTCTCTTGTCGTTGGAAGGCGGGCAGGCAGCTCTCTGTCTCTTAACTCACCGATGAATAGAAAACATTGTGCCAAAAGCTCCGGCATCACCAAGCTGTTTTGGATTGCATATAAAACACCGAATTTGAGAGCACGTTTTGAAAATGACAGGCTGATTGGCTGCGGTCATTTCAGGATGTGTGGGCCTCATTTTTTCCTGTGTTTCATCAGTGGGTGCATTCATCCATCCAGGATAGATTGAAGCAGTAGCCTTTAATAAAGTCACCAGGCTCGAAAATATATGAATAAAATGACATCCATTGCCTTGAATGGATCAAATTGACTTATCCTGGTAATAGCCCAAGGATAATGTGTGCATGTGTGCAAGCGAGAGGGGTTGTCTGTGCGGAGAGAAAAGAGAGCGAGAGAAGAAACAGAGATGAATATGGCGGCGAAACAAAGGCAGGAAAGACGGGAATATCAGAGGAATAAAACAAACTTGACCCAAGGCGACAGAATTCAATGAAAACCCGGAGCCGGACACATGACTTTGAATCTTATTTGTATTGGTGAAAGTGACCCATTTCAGACACCAGCGTTATTAGGGATGCTGGGATGGAGAAAAACAAAGCCATTAAAGGAGGGAGCAGACGATAAGGAGCGACAAACTTGATCCTAACAAAGTTAAAGGTTTATTCAACACAAAACGTCAAAATTATGAGTCAAATTTCTTCAATGCTGCAAGCAATTTGATCGAGCCGAGCCACAGAGGACTCCCAAATCCAATACACCGAGGAAGAGGAGGGGGGGGGGGGGGGATTGAAGAGTGGAACAAAGAGAACAATGATGACAAGGAAAGTTTCATATTTCCGTCAGATACAAGAAAAAGGAAAAACACACAATCTCGTATCTGGAGCCCTCGCACTCCTTTCCGCTCGTTTCCCCCCGTTGTTGTGTTCCCGTCTGGCAGCTGGGTGTTGAACTGGGATCTTGACAGTCGTGGTTCTGAACCACAGTAACGACAGACTGAAGCGATGGCTGTACAAGGAGACACATGTCTGTTCTGCGCTCTTCAGATGTGTCCGGCTTAAACTCCTGTTATGTGTGAATAAAGAGGACAGGAAGTGGCAGTTTGGCAGCTCCAACCAGGAGTGTCACTCTCAATTGCGTCCCCTGCCAGCTCCAGACACGTCGCGCGGCCCGAAGAGGTCACGGGTCTGACTCCTCTTTTTCGCTCTCTCTCTCCCTTTCCCTCTTTCCCTCTCTCCAGTCTTTCATCCGTTTCACAGGACACTCCCTTTCAATGCCACCTACACAACGCGTAAACAGTCAAGGAGAAGACAGAATGATGTGCAGAAGACACGAGCCGGAGCGACGGCGGCACATTTTTCCGAACGGTCCGATAAAACATGAGGCTTGTCTTGTCAGATTACCCTGACATCCCATGTCAAAATCCCTGCCATGTCTCTGTGAAGCAGAGAAGCAGATGTCCTGGGTTTGCCCTCCTCCTCTGGACAGAGCTGTCAAGATTTGCTCGTGAAGGACACCGAAGACAGCGAAGACGGAAAGAATGAGTTGTTGGAGGTTTTCAGCTTGTTTCTTTGTCAGGAGCGAGTTTTATGACGAGAAACAGAAAGCTTTGTGTTGAAAATGGTGTCGGACTCGCTGTAAAAGAATTTATCTATCGCCACAAATCACACAGCAAAGTGCTAAGTGTGAAAGAGATTCCTTTTGGGTGAAAGAAGGTCTCAAAGACGAGTTTTTTGTTGGGCATCCCATTTTAATCTAAAATCCATAAAATCTATGATAAAGAAAAACACTGTGCTGAATTTTTATAAGTGAACCTATTAAATATAATATATGTGAAGTTCATTTGCTAAAATCTAAATCTTAAGTACAAATCTAATGGGAAAACTATACTTTTCATTCCATTCTATTTATTTCACAGTTATAGTTAACAGTTCATTTCTGAACCGAGGTTTTAAATGTAAATCTATACAATTTTAAATCCACCTATTGCACCTCTTCTTGTGTCTGATGTCCAAGTTACACGTTTCAGATAGTCAAGTAAATGTTTATAATAATAATCCCTGTGATACCAGAAAGCTTGCGTATCCGATTTTACAGTCAACTGCTCCAGGAACAGCTCATTCTCCTAAAGCAGTTTAGTTCAGTAGTATTATAGACATTTAATGCGCTCCGGCATACAAACAGCCGACGGTGCAGGTTTCCTAACTGTTTGGGCGAAAGTGGAAAAAGCACTTGCAACACTCGCATTTTAGAACATTCACCCCAGAGAGAAAACTATCAGGAGGGAAACACACCTTCCTGCATATGGAGTGTCATTGAAATTCCATCCACATGTTGCACAATAAGTAAAAGTGATATAATAACAGAATCTGCTAGAATCTCTGCAGATGTTGGTGCCGTCTGCTCTCATGTTCTGGATCAGAGTCAAGCTCAGACGTGAAGGGTTGGATCTGAGAGGTTGACATTTGATTGTAATACTCAGTTTTAGTTTGTTAGTTATCGTCACAGTTTGCTCTTAGAACTTCCTGGTGAGAGGATGAGGAGATATTGATGAGCTTTCAAGAGGCTTACGGAAGTAGACCAAAGCTAATATTCCCTGTTTCAGTCAGAAGCAGTTTGAGAAGAATAAGGACTTGTTCTGTGCTGTGAGTCATGCAAAGCTACTCTTGTGCAGTCGTGAAATAAAAAAAAATAGGGATGGAAATCAGCATAATAGGTCTCTTTTGAAAATTGGCTCCTACTTGACATTATTAAAATGCTGCTTGCTTGAAAACTGCATCAGGAACAGTATTTCAATGTTAAGGGGTTTGAATTCTAACTCTAAGTTACATTTGCAGGGTTTTTATGAGTAAAGGTGTATTTTAACAATGTGGTAGCTGCTTAGTAGAAAGATAAATATTTCCACCTCCTTCACTTAAAGACCTAACACTTACTTACGACTGCTTCTGTGCCTCACACGCCACTTTCTCACTAGCAGCTGATAAAACAAAGCTCTGCCGCTGTAGCACTATGTGTATTAAATCCAGGAGTTGAGATTAAAATGCACTCATAAATGTCATTTGTGTCTTCTAAGAAATGGATCCGGACGATAATGAGCCTCAGACAAACAGAAGGGGAGTCAAATGGATTTTGATTCCTCTCCAAATCATTCAGTAGCTTCCCACTAATGTAACTTGATCAGGGCACTCTCAAACCGGAGCTGTGTGAAATGACAGTTGAGATTAATTTTGTCAGCCTTGTAATCGCGCCTTATTGATGTGTTTCCTGTGAAATGGCACATTGGAAAAGAGCAGCTCCAGCCACGGGGCAATGTGTTTCATAGAGTAGTCATGGATGGACATTTGATGTTGACCCCCGGATCGCACACACACCTTCCTACCGTCGGGCAGGCACGCACACGCGCTCACAGGTAATGCTCCATTATGCTGATTTATTGAAGGTTAATTTAATCACTCTTGTAATACCTGACCAGAGGGTGTTCTTACCCGTGAAAAACCCAAGTCGCGGGGAGAAAAAAAAAAGGGAGAAAAACATGACAACAAATCAAAAAGTGATTTCATGAAGGTGGCACCAGAGACAGGCCAATCCATCAGGAGGGCAGCCGAGTGTGGACGTGTTGCCACGCGTGGTGCCAGGCGAGGTGCCAGGCGGTCCAAGGCACATCCTCCGTGCCAGCGCCCTGAGGCTGTGTCCTCGTCACAAGGACAGAGAGGTCGTTAGGACCAACCGCACTAAATCACACACCTCCTCCCACCCACTGTCATGGCCGACGGAGCAGGTTGGTGCAGGAATACCGGGAGAGAGCGACCACTGGTCAAATCCACTGGTTTGAACCGAGTAGCATACATCACATCCTTTTATTCCAATTGATACCGTGATATATGATGTTGTTATGACACTTCCCCCCGCTTTTGAGAGCACCCCCGATGTCAAAATGGCTTTGCACAGAGTGAATGATTCCTCCTAAATGCATTTTAGAGTTTTGCACAAATACATTTTCAGAGCTAAGTAAACAATGCAGGCCATTATCGAGATGTATTGTTCATGCATTTTGTGCTGTGTGGCTGAGCAAGTGCGTGAGAGAGCAGCAAAAGGGAGAGACAAAGAAGGAGAGCAAGAGAGAGAGAGAGAGAGAGGGAGGCAGCCTCCTTCTCCGGGAGACATCAGCTCCGTGTACGGCACCGGCAGATTTTCCGTTCTGTCAGCATTTTTCTTTACGTGCCGAACAGATAGCTAAAGGTACCACTTAATGTGATGGGAGACAGGATCTAATGGATTGATACACAGGTTTTGACATGCTATTTGAGCATGGAGCTCGCTATAATTGGTCATGTCATTGTGCATTAAACTAACGATATATAGAGTAGTGCCCTGAGACGAGTATCTTTAGCAAATCTGTCAGATATCACACCAAAACGCCTCTGACAGCTCTCTCAGGAGGCAGCCGAACGCCGCAACACAGCAGCAGGGAAACCCGGAACCACTAGAGGAGGCAACATTTGGAAATCAGACCTCCTTAAAGTCACTCTCACTCTGTCTCTTTGTGCCTCTGTGTCTCCATCTCTTCTCCCACTTCCCCTCTGCTAGTCTTTGAATTCATTTGTTTGTGCCATCTACAGAAATCCTGCAGATTTTAAAATGTGGCGTTTCCATTCCGGCACAAAAGAACGGCCACCTTCCTCTTGGTGTGCCGTAGATGTGAGTGACTCCTCCCATACATTAGACAGGGGTCAGAGGTCCGAGGTGAAGCTAACTTCACCTCTGCCCACGACTCCTGCCCTGCTGTCAGAGGATATCATTTCACCCTGTGTGTATGGAAGCTGCAGCACTCACATCGTCTTCCATCTTGGCCCACAAGGACCGCCGGCGCCGCAGAGCTTATTTGTAGCCTGTGACACGGCTTGTTTGTGGAATTATAACGTCAGGTCACCAACGTTTGATTTGTTGTTCCCTTTTTTAATAGCGGTTAACCCATTTTATTCTCTTAACCTGTTGATATTTTTAAGACTTCCTCTGATTAACGCGAAGCATTAAAACACAAGAGAGAGCCGGGCTCCTATAAATCTCGCCGAACTCACAATTTATGGTGTTTTCGGAGCCGCACACTTGTGACACGGCAGCTTGTATCAGTTTACACAACTGTACAAGCACACCGAGGCACACGAGCGGGATCTCTCAATGTGCTCCGAAGACATCTGCCACTATTTGTGCAGCCATTTTCTTTTCCTAAAGACACAACCTCTCCTCCTCAGCTGTCGGTCTGTCTGTCGGCTGCTGTCACCCACTCTCGTGTGATTGGTCTGATGGGCTTGATGCTCATCACTCTGTCAGGCTCTGCTCGCCTTTCATTAGTCTGGGCCCCTCCATCCACCACACTCACACAAATCACATTGACATCCAAACTCCTCAGATCCACAGAGCAATTTAACTGATATTCATTAGAGGGATGACAAGAGCTGATGGGAGATCTGTGGAGTGGAGGAGTGTGTGTGTGTGTGTGTGTGTGGGGGGGGGGGGGGGGGGGGGGGACTCATTCTCCTCCCATCCTATCCCTGTCCTGTCCGCCTCTTTTCTTCCCCCTTCACTACTGACTTTGTTTTAGGAGCATTGAGGCGCATCGGCGTCTATAACTACGCAGCCCTCAAGGATAGTCGAGACAAAAGAACAATGGATAACACATCTAATCTCCTCTTTATTATCGCAGGAAAAAAGAAACACAATCGAGAGGAGTTTTGTGTTTTTTTTCCTGCTAAATAACGGGCTACAGCAAATCCACGGCTTCCATCATGCTCTGCAGTAGCAGCCGCTATAATGCGCATCCAAGCAAGAGTCCAATCATTTAGCCCTCTCCCTCCAGCCCCTCATTAACCCCTAAAGTGTCAACTATCTCATTAACGCCCCCAACCATCCTCACCCCGAGTCCATCACCAGGCCCCAAGCATTCATCAACACGTACAGTGCTCTGGAAAAAAAATATATAAAAACCGATCATGCCCGAGAGATCATTTTATATCTGCATAGACCCTGTGAGCTCGGAACACCAAGATACAAGATATTCAATAAGGCAGCTCGGCCTTTTTTCATTCGCATTATCAATGGCCACCGCTCCGAATCCCATCTTTCAATTATCATCCTTTGTTAAGGGCTTTATTCTGCTTGTCAGATGTGAGTCATCACTGGGTTCTCCCACAACGTTACACCAATGTATCCTAAACGTTGGAGGGCCGGGAGCGAGTCTGAGGCGGTAATGAGTTTGTGTGAGAAGACGGGGTCAGGACACAGTGTGTGTGTGTTAATTAATCTGTTCCCGGGTGGGAGGAACTGAAGCGAGATGATGAGATTTAAGAGAGTAAATGGGTGTGCTGCACTCGAGCTGTCCTCTGCTGAGTGAGCGAGCCGGGTTAGAGGCTGGGCAAATGGCCGTCACCATAGTAACCAGATAACTTCCCCCGGCCCCGAGTCACTCAGTCAGTCAGTCATGACAAGCCGAGCCTGGGAACATCAAACACAAAGAACACCGTGTCCCCGGGCATCTTCTAATAAGACAAAGGTAGATGGTAGAAAATCTGTGCGACTAATGTGTGGGTGTGTGTGTGTCGGTGTGTGTATGTGTGTGACTTTATCATGCATACAGAACATCATAAAAACTTTCTCATTACATGGCACGGAGCCTGAATTGTGACGACTCTGATAGCATCAACACCTGCCAGTAATATTGTTAGATCCAAAAGCCTGCTTTGAGGGAATAGCACCTGTCTGTGCATGCTGCACCACTGTCAGCTTGTCTCAGTGCGCGTATATACCAACCGCTTTATTTTTTCCAAGGGACAGTCTTGGAGTCCAGGTGTGTGCCAGATCTGCTGTCTGTGCCCAGGGCTCCTGATGGCATCCAAGCCCCCGTGGTAATCAGCCCACTCTGCCTGCTGTTGCAGCCCGCCTGCCTCCTCCTCCTCCTCCTCCTCCTCCTCCAGTGGCTCGTTTCGGAAACATCTGGTGGTTTACATGCAGCACACACCACCTGCCAGACGCCTCGCAGGCAGTGGCACCGCTCGCACCTCTCAGGTCCGCCCCACAACAACACAACGACACAGAAATCACCGGGAACATCGGGACAAATGGCGTTCGGTGAAGACGACTGCGGATACGAATGCGGAGGGATTTTTAAGTTCTGCAGATGTGGGCTTTGAGCGATTTGTCAGATGATTTGTAAATGTTTAGTCATTACAATGTGGGACAACAACTGGGAGGGGCGGGTTTTTTGTTTCCCCATAAACCCGGTGACAAATTAGATTACGGTTCGGAAACTACATTTTGGACAATACTGGGATAAGTCAGTTATCTATCCTCATTAAAAGACCGATTCAAAACAGCACTCGATGAAATGTGGCTTTTTAAACATGCACCTTGATCTACACATTCCTCCCATTGGCAAATATGAAAGAAAACAATTGTTTTATGCAGCAGTTAATTCAATTTAATCATAGAAGCACAAGGCATTAACATATTTGTATTGTTTCTTTTTTTTTATCAAATAACATTTATAAAACTATTGTGCAAAACAATGTCCTTTTAATCTTCTTCAAAGGCTCTGCACCAGTGGATAGTCATAGTCCTCTTAAATTAGGAAATATAACAAGTATGCATAATTTAAACAGCAAGTTGTAAGCTTATACACTTTATGTACATTTTTACAGAGACCTGGATTTTAAGTGCCCCTTAATCAATGATAAAGAACAAGGCAACTTTTACAATCAGCAAGAAAATCAATAGGCTTTACAGAGGAAACGATAAAACAAGCAAGGGTACTTTTGCTGTTTGGCAGGTTCTTTTTTTAAATTGTTTATTTTCTTCAAAAGGAGCTTTCCCAGGCATTTGGCTGTTTTAAGGTGTTTGGAAAATGACCAGAGGGCATTTAAAATCTGGACAGGACAGGACAGGACTGTACAAACATAACAGTAGAACTTGTTGAACATGCAGTCTACCAGCAAATCAAAAACCAAACTCACAAAAAATACAAAATAAATACAATAGTTAATACATTTCAAGTTATTAGCTGAGCTTCTAAGTCAAGAGATTCACCAGGATTATGACTCGGTCCTCTGTCGTCTCATGTCTCCCAGAGGTGAACACGGAGGGACGGGGAGACAACAAAGCTGATGACAAGTTGGGCTGAATATCTTTGACCTGTAGTATATTTTGATGTGAAATGAAAGTCTTTTGAAACGGAGGAATCAGAAATGTCTCTGGGCCAAATAGATGTAAACACTTTGTGCTGACATTTTAACAGTAGTTCATGGCAACTTTGTGCATCACCACACTTTTCAAATATTCTCTGTATTTCTTTTAAACAATAATTCTACATGCTCTCCGGTGCGTCCACTGCAGAGAGTAATTTAGTGTTTCTCTAGTTCGCACACATACAGCATATGGTCCTCTGGAGACTTCCCATGGCTCTTGCTGAGGTGAAGCTTGATGGCGTGCTTAGTGGCAAATTTACGGACACAGAGTTGGCAGCGGAACACTGACCCATTACCGCCGCAGTCATCTTGTGATTGTGGGGAAAGGAAGGACTCCAGGGGCACTAGTTTCTCAGTGAGACAGTGGGAGTCTCTGACAGTCTGTTTGTGGGACAGCTTGCCCAGGTCCTTGATTCTGAAGCCCATGTGGGCCTCCAGGTGACACACGTAAGCTGCTGGGGTTCGGATCTGTGAGGCACAGTCGCTACAGAAGAATATGGGCTGACCGGAGTCCAGGTTCTTCAGAAACTTGGTTCTGCCCGTCCTCCTAAGCTGGTACTTGACGTTGGCCAGCCAGTGGCTGATGGTGGTCATAGAGAGACCTGTGAAACGTGATACGTGCATTCGCTCCTGTGGGCTGAGGTCGTTAATGATAAACTTCCCCTCCGATGTCTGTCTCAGGCAGGAGGCAAACTGGGCCTGCAGTAGGAGGAGGTGCTGGGGGTTCCAGTTGGAGTGACGGCCTTTACGCTTGTGCCCATGCTGGGATGCTTCATCGTCGTCATGAGTAGATCCCACAACCTCAGCTTTATCTGTGACCCGGGTCCGTGAGGGAGGCTTTGGGACGTGGTGGGACTGTGTCAGGTTCCTCAACATGTCTGAGATGTCCGACAATGCATTTTCATGAAGTGGGCTGCTGGAGGTGTAGGGGGAGACCACTGTGAGCTTTGCAGGAGAAACAAAAGAGGCAGGAGAGATGGAGGAGGCTGTGGATGAGGGCGTTAGGGGCGCTGCGCCTACAGAGCCACCTCTTTCACTGCTCCCTTTCGTGAGGTCCATAGGCTGGTCATCACTGGGCTGGCAAAAACTATTATCAACTACACTTTCCAGCTTTTTGATCTGTGATGGGGGAGCAGCCACAGCGGCCCTCTCAGCCATGCTCTGGCTGAGCCTGGAGAGCAGACTCAGGGGATCTTGGTTTGGCAAGGAGGGCTTGGCTGCTTTCCCCAAATGAATGTTCATTACTGACTGAAGAGCACTTAGAGGGTTGACAAAGGGCTGCTCTGGAGGAGTGTGGCCAGTAATAATGGCCGTACTGCATCTCAGTGTGGAGGCGAGCGGGGACTTGACTGTTGTCTCCCGCTTGGGTTCTGTTGCCGGGGATGCTCTGTCGCTATGGCTTCCCCTGTCGCTGTTGGCTGGGGTGACGGCCCTCCATTCCCGAGGTGAGTCGGCCTCTCCTCCCTTATGTGATTCACCAGCATCACTACTACAAGGGGAGAGATGGTTCTCCTTCTTTGGGGACAACTGCTTTACCCTTTGCTCTACCTTTGCAACCTTCTCAGTGACTTTTTTGACCAATTCCTCCATTGCTTGGAAGTTGTTGCTGGGGAAGGGGGAGGACTGACTAAGTGGTGGGGAAATGAGGGGTTGGTTCTTGGATAAGGCTCCATCCCCTCCGTTGAACAAGAATCGAATCGGGGAATTATTTTCCATGATGCCCTGATGGAGCTTGAGGGCACTGGGGAACTGGTAGGCAGCATGGATGCTAGGGTAGCCCCCCCAGCTTGAATTCCCACTCTGGGCCTTGTTGATGGCTGATGCCACAGTGTTTTCCAGTGATTTTAGAATATCGAAGCCCCCCTTGGGGCTCTCCTTCAGGTCCTCTTCAGTCAGATAGTTATACTTTGAGATGTCGTATTTTTCCTCCTTCTCAGCATCTTCCTCCTTCCCAACAGAAGAAGGAACTAGCTTTTCATTTCCAACAGCCTCTTCGTTAGTGCACTCCTCCTCGACCTCCTCCTTCTTGATCTCTTTGAGGGGAGGGGAAGTGGCAGGGGGAGTTGTAGTTTGAAGAGGAGGGGGAGTGAAGGTGGAGGGGGCCAGTGGGACAGACTGGACCGTCTGCTCGGTAGGAGGTGTGGCCACCTTCCTAGGGTTGGGGGAGGTGGCCTCAGGAAGTGTTTTGATTCTCTTTCCCAAAGAGCTGGTCATCCTCAGAAAGTGTCCTGTCACCATCATGTGGGTTCTCAGCTCTTGCAGTGTATTATAGGAACTCCCACACTCCATACACTTAAGGATTTGGAACTTGTTAGATTCAAACTGCCAAGCGTAGCTAGCACCATTCTGGTGGCCGTAGCGGTTATTAGGGGTGGTGTAGGGGCTGGAGGAGGCCTTATGTGAGGGGTCACTCGAGTCTGCCTGTGAGTGCTTAGCTTTGGGGGTTCCTTCTCTAGAACGTGGTAAGGCAGTGAGGTCCAACCCCACATGTCCCCGTTTCTTAGAAGACATCATTTTGGCTGCCACAGGGGCTATGGGCTCCTTCAGAGGCACTTTCTGGTAGTGTTTGGTCTTGATCATGTGGACACTGAGGTCCTGGAGGGATTCAAAGGAGTGGCCGCAGTACATGCACTTCAAAACCTTCTGGGCATCCTCCTTCCCCTCCATCTCCAACAGGGACCGCTTACGTGGTTTGGACCAGCGCTTTGCACCGCTGCCTGCCCTGTCGTGGTTGTCGTCGCGGTAGTGTCCTGTGTCATTCATGTGCACTGTCAGATCCACCAGGGTGTCATAGGCAGCACTACAGCCCTTACAGCGGAATTTACTGGCCCCAGTGAAGATTGAGCCAAAAAGCTTTGGGTTTTGCCTGTGGAGCTGGACTGTGCTAAAGAGGCTGGGCTCAGAATGAGCAGGGTGCCGGCTCTGGGGAGGATGCTGTTGTAGTGTCTTTGCCACTGCAGACTGGTGCCAGTCATAGTTACCACTACTGCAGCTACTGCTGCTACTAGTGCTATTGCTGCGAGTTGGCTTCTCTGTAGTAGCCGTTGACTGCGCCTGTGGCTGTGTGGAATTTAAGTTCAGCGGTGACCACAAGGGGCTGGTCAGGAAGCTGGAGTAAATAGCCTTCATTTGTTCTAAGGTGTCGATGCCTATGGGAGGTGTCTTAGTGCCACCATTCAGAGGTGCTGTGACCAAAGCTCCCTCAGCTTTTCCGGAGGGGCTCTCAAAGTCTGAGAGCCGGTCACTGGTCTCACTGACATGTGACTCACTGTCCATGTCTTGTCCCGAGAGCTCTGCAACCCCTACTGATTGCTGGTCAGATGCCTGCTCCTTGGCAGGCCCCACGCTTTGCTCCACAAACTCATCTTTCATGGGAAGTTCATCCGGAGGGACAGAGGGCAGGTCATCCGCTTCTGCCTCCTCATCCTCTACAGTCTGCTCTGTCAGCTCCTCGGGAGAATAGGCTGCAAGGAGAATGGAAACAAAGAGAAAAAGAAAGAGATGAGTTAAATTGCAGGGAGTGAAAACGCCACGTTAGAATAACTGGGAGAAAAAGTTTCCCTGCTATGTGTGCCCGAGGACTCCCAGGGATAAATGAGCCATCTGTGTGGGAGCCTTTAAAGCTGAGCTGAGAAATTACAGTCATCCCATTTCACCTCATCAACCGTTGAGGTGTTATTTTCCTCTAGGCGAGCCTGTATTTATATACTACCCCAGCCACACGGAACTTATGCCTCCCCTCGTTTCACTCCTTCTATTGGAGGAAAACAAAAAAGAAATATCTTGGCAAAAACATAATGCGCCATTTTATTTATCTCAGGGCGCAACAGCTTGAAATGAAAACTAAATCTGAAATTAATGAAGCCCAATCTCACTGTGGCATTCTCCTCTGGGGTAATAAATGAGTTGGATCAACCTCCATCTGTCAGTTAATATGTCTGACGCCTCTTCATCTGCCTCTTCTCTGATTACACACACACACACACACACACACATGCACACACAGAAAAAATGCATATCTTGAAGGATTTCAGGGGAAAAGACGTCAGAACTTTGTTGTGAAATTTTGACGTGTTAAACGTACGTCCAACAGTGTCATCTGGACTGAAGCAAGAAGGTACTAGATCGTCAAGACTACGTTATTAAAAGCAAACCTCAACATTCCGAGCAGGTGATAAATGTAATACAAACACAATACAAAGAAATCTCACACATCATCAAATGGAAAAATAAATAAACTAAATGACAGGAGACTGAGGGAAAAGGGGGATAAAGAGGACGAGATGAAAGTGAAGATTGTCAATATGATCGCAATGAGCCACCTATCACTTTTTATGCTGGCGCCCACTGTTTACGCAGAGTGTGTAAGTGGTCATGTGTCTGTATATACGTGCACCACACATACACCCATACACACAAACTCCTCTGTCTCGTGTGGTTGCGACCCGACCCACCAAACGCTAACTCAACCCCGTCTTCCGCAGTGTCACCATGCCCCCCCCCCATCTCCCCCTAAACTCATTTCCTGTCCAACTCACTCACCAAACCGCCAAACTTACGGAAAAACAAACAATCCCAAAAAACAGTGGACGGCCTGTGGCCATTTGGATATTATCGTAAACTAAGACAAACGCCACAGAAAGAAGCTGCAGGTATATACGCTTCAATGGTTTGGGCACTCGCACAATTGGGCCTGTGCATGTGGACACACACAAATACACACATACTGTGACTAAATCCTTCATTCCCCCGTCAACACACACACACACACATCCAGGCTAAACAAAAATGTCATAGCTGAAATAACTCTCATTTCCAGTGCTAACAGCCAATCTCTAGGCAGCCATGTGGCTGGCGCTGGTCTGATTTGGGCCCTGGGGGCACAGTCAGCAGGCAGCCCCACTGAGAGGCCAGCCTAATGGAGACCTGGCAGGTGCGGCCCACTCTTCGTCCTCCCGGAGATTTGGTTTGTCACTGGGTATCCATTACCTGCCATTCTCCGCTGATAGGGCCCGACAGCCCTGATCAAAAGATGTCGTCGGGCCCCAGTCCGCTTGGCAGTCAGTGGCATGTCGTTTGTAAAAAGGGCCAAGCAGGGTGTAAATAAAATGACATGATCACTTCCCCGGCCCCTCATGTTCTGGACACAATTATGATAATGTGGACGTGCAGCGGGAGGGAGGGGTTAGGGGGGACGGCGAAGGGGGCGAGGAGGTAAATCGCTCGTGCTCAGGCAAACATGCAAGGGAGATATCTCACTCCTGCTGGAGCTCAAGCCCCTGCCCACCAGCCTCTTTCCTCCTTTTGCTTTACTTTCTCCTCCGCCTCTCCCCTGGAAGCTGTATTCCTGTCAGATGCTCCTCATTTGAAGGAGGAAATCCAGCCAGGATGAGGTAGATAATAGGTTTGTGTCCTGACTAGCTGGTCACAGTTGTCAGCTTGCATCAGGCGAGCCCAGAACACACTGCTTGACCAAGTTGTCAGGTCACCTCTCTCTTCCTTCACATGAAAACATTCCACATATTTCTTCACGTTGTCCAGATATTTCATCAAACTATTGCTATATCCAATTTCATGTCACGCTATCACATCTCTAACCCTTCCCTGGCCTCTCTCTTAGTAAATGTTTTACATTTCACATTAATACAGCGGCAGCCCTATAGGTTATTGTTCATTTGTCATTAAGCCCAGAGAGCACGGAAAAGGGGGAAGGGGGGGGGGGGGTCCGAAAGGACTAACTATAAAACCTACAGAGTCTAGCCGGGCTCCCAGGCAATTTAAAATGCAAAACAAAAACCATTATGTCTGAGCACTATCTGTTAATTTAATCCCCAATGACTGATAATCCATCACACAGGGCGACAACCACATCCAATTATTCTCCCTGGCTTGACTGACAACAGAGGTGATTTATCAAGCTAATAAAAGGTGATGGGAGTATAGAGGCTCCCTTAGAATTAAAAAAAAAAAAAAAGAAAGAAGAGGATTATGAATACAACAATACTCTTTGCTGCAGTCTTAACTAATATCTTGGCATATGGTGTAGGGCCAATGTGTGAGTTTTCCCGGTGTGTGTGTGTGATACAGAGAATCATAGTGTGTGCGTGCGTGTGTGTGGGGAAAAGACAAGAATCATTAGGTTCCATGAATGATTCCGTTGGGGGGGTGGATAAGGAGGGTAGGAGGTGCACATTTGCACAATCAACATCTCAGTCACGGCTCGCGCGGAGATAGCGAAGAACACGTTCACGAAAACACACAGGCTGCAGAAAACATGGGGCTCGCATGCAGTAGCTGTACACCTCAAATACACACACACACACACACACACACACACACACACACACACACAAACAAACACGCTCTTACATACGCACAAATGCAGGCGATGAAGAAAGACAGTGACATCTTGGCTTCCTGGAGGCATTCCTGCAGAGTATCATTTTCATAAACATAAGGGCCGCAGACGAGGAGGGAGAGATCATCTGATAGAAATACTGCAGTGCTACTCTGACGCTCAGGAACAACAGACAGGGCAGGGACAGGGGGGTGATTAAGCAGGAAGGTGCTGTGGCTGCCTGGGAAACAGAGCCTTTCACTGTCTCTCTGTCCCATGAGTTATTTCTCCTCAAGTGCTGCTGAAAGCACTGTCTGTATTTGATGTGTTTTAAATAGGCCTCATATGCAAGAGTGATAACATGTAGACCGGAAAAAAAGGGAAAACCTCGATCATGCGTTTTTCTAAGTAGAAATCTATGCAGTTCTTGGAAGCATATGACAACTCAAACATGCACATTATTTAACCATATTTTATGTATCTTTTAATTAATTAACAAATGCATGAAGCTACTAACTTCATGTTTGTTTTTATTAAATAAGCCTCTTGATGACCGGAGATCATATTCCTGACTGGAGAGCACACCCCGCGGCCGTGGGGTAAACAGGATGCGTCACATAAACTCTACCTGAGCCTGACCCTCATACTCACATGATTGCTCGGTAGCTGAAAAAAAAACTCAGACTGTACAACCTCGCCACAGGCGTCGTGATTTAAAAGAGAGAGAGAGAGAGTCCATTGAGAGGTCATTATGCACGAGTACAATATCTTTTTTATGTTTAAGAGGCACTGCATGGACGTCAGATGTCTCTACACTGCAGAACGATAATATTTATTTTTTGGGGGAAATTATTGTGCAAATAAGATGTTTAAATTCCCTATGTTACTGAAACAGATGAATTGTAGAAACTCCATTTAACATTATAATGTAAATATTAAAAGATAAGCATCAGGATCCTTCTGTGCTAACTGTTCCAAAATCACAACTTGTCATTAAACCCACCGAGATTTTTCCGTTCAGGCTTTTCAGTTGTGAGATCTCAGGCCGACAAACTCAGTATCTTCTTTTTAGATTGTTATTGTACGGCCTATAGTAGATTATTGGTATGGTTGAAACTATTTAAAGTATTTTATCTTGTTCCATTTCATGTTCTGGATTTTATTACTCACATCATCTGCTTTATTTTAAATCACATACTATTATTATTATTAAGGATTCTAAATTCAGACCCTAAGAGAAGAAGCGATGTTTACTTTGCTTTCATAACTTGGCAAACCTCAATCTTTAAAACGTTATTGCTGCATGGCAAACTGTCCCATGCACAAAGAGACTGCAGGGATCCAGGGAGGGGAGAGGAAATTGTCTTCATGGGTGGTCCCTCGCAGTTTACAGTAAAGATTACAGGAAAGGTTTTTGGCGTTGGTTAAAGACAACAACAAAAAAACTAACGACAAAAAAATAAAAGAGCACTGAAGATCATTGTGTTGTCATTGGGTTAAATGTACTTTGAAGCTGAGCGTGATCATGGGCCATAAAAACTGTGATACACGATGAGCTGGAAGTCTTATATACATAAACTATATAAATAAAGTTTAGTGTTTTATAATGCAGTCGAAGAGCAGAGGAAAGGGGTCAGACGTTGTTGCCAGGACCTTTGATCACATGCTGGCTGAGAAAGAGTCGGTCGGTGGTGCAGGTCGTCTCAGAGGGAGGAGAGAGTTAAACTGTGTCACAACATTACAAGAGTTTCTTGACATGTGTACAGTATTTTAACTGGACCTTGACGCCCTTAAACCAACACGGCCCCTCAGCAGGGGGGCTCTCTCCGACAGGAAGCGGCTCCAGAACACTGCAGGACAGGAAGTCACCCCAGTCTCAATCAAAAAAGAAAAAAGAAAAAGACAACTACAAACTGCAGACTTCCACCCACTCTCTCGAGTTTCCCAGCAGCCTAAAACTCTTTAAATAGATCCGAATAATTTAGTCCAAAAACAGCCCCATTCTGTCAAAACAGCAGCAGATCAGTAACATACCTAAAATGCCTTTCTGTTGTACACGTTTGTCAAAGTAACACACTCAATCAAACTTAGTCCTCTGCCTCCTTTCTCTTTGATCCCCACACGCCGCCCCCAAGTCCCACGAGAAAACATGTAACAGGTGATCCGTGGCCATCGGACAAAATTAACAAGTCCTGACATAAGCCCCCCCCCCCCCCCCAGATATGACCAGAGACGACCATCGAGCGCCGCACACACACTCTGGCTTTTTTTTTTTTAACACATAGCTCCGCCACTGCATTATTCTCAAACAAGCTATCATGTTACGAGGGGCCGTGGATGTCTTTGTCGTTTTTTTTTTTATTTGTGTGTGTTCTCTACCCCCCGATGGCATTGTGAATACATTGTGTCCGCCGATTGTAGTGCAGGATGTGTGATATGGGAGATGGGAAAAACAGGGAGATCATTCTGGCCCCAGGCAAAGCTCAGGGCTGAACCATGTCAATGCACATGGTGAGAGCAGAGCGAGTCAGGTCGAGAGACAATAGGGAAGTGAGGCTGAGAGAAAGAGAGAGAGAGAGAAAGGGAAGAGAAAAAGAATAGATTCAACCCTCGGACGACTGTTGTGTTATGACTGGACCTGGGAGCTGTCAGCTGCACATTCAGACCTTCAAGACCCGAGCGCTCATTTTGTTTCTCCTGACATGAAACAAACACATAAAAGGCCCCGTTACTGACGCTAACACACAATTCATTACTGGGCGATCCGATTTTTTTTTTCCTGCAGCCATAATAAGCGATAAACAAAAACGTAAACAAACCGAAATACCCCCCCTCCGACACAAACAGGTGCAGATCCAAGGGCAGTACCAGGGACCGAGGCGCTGTGGGAAGAGGATGTACCAGTGCATCCATCGAGTCTGGTTTTCATCCGATATATGCACTCAGTCAAACTTCCTTCAACCTACTTCTCTGCTCCTGCGTTCCACCGCACTTTTTTTATACGCCCTCCCTGAGCAGTCCTCGAGCCTCAGAGCCCCATGAAGCAGGACTGAGCCGTATATCTCCCTGTTCCTCGCACTGTTACAGTCGTATAAAACAAGGCTGATAAAAGGTCATCAGGTTGTTTGAATGGGTCGGGCCGAGGGTGAGGCTTGAGGGTGTTCTACATTAACTAGGTGGGTTTTCATACCAGAGGCTTTAAAATATTATATTCATATCCAGCAAATAAATACGTACATAAATTGTTAATACATGAAAAATACTTGATACTACAAAAACACATGGCAAATGTTAAGATGAACGAGTATTTGCTGGAAATGCAATGATCCATATTCACGTACGTCATCACAAGAAAAGCAAACGCAGATGGAGGATCACTGTTTTTACTGATTATTATAACTCCTCACACGTTGACTAAATTATAGGATTTTTTGGCATTATTGTTTGTACATCGTACAGAGGTCCAAATAATCTTGCAAATACAATATTTGTCATACATCTGGAAACACTGAACCAGGTTCAATATTAGGACTGATGTATTTGTGGCCATTAAAAATGATTCTAGATATTAATTTCAGATTTAGAACTATTTGCCAGTATTTTTTGTAGAGATAGTTATTTTTGCAAAACACAGTTTTAGCCTAAAAAAATCATTTAACTCATTTATTTGTAAATAAATATAAACTGAATTGTTGTGTTACATTTGTCTGCACAGATTAAAATGCACCCAACCTACAGGAAGTAGATACCAGGGACAATTTTCAATGTAATTAAATGCGATATTTCTTTTCACCTCCAGAAATAAAAACCTTTAAATAAACCTGTTCAAACTCAGTCTGATCTGCTCATGTTTTCTTTGTTCCGTTAAAAAGACCAAAATGACTCAGTTAGAACATGATGTCACGTCAGGGCGTCCACACGTCTGACTTGTTTGGTTCTCACCTCTCTTAACAGCATGATTGAGAAATTATGTTGAAAAAAATGAAACTGTGAAGGTTAAATATAAATATATGGTCAATGATTAAGGTTTAAATAAAAGTGACTGCATCTAGATTTCAGGGCAGATCTGAAGTCAGGCCTCATGTAGGTCTGAAGTACTAAAGGTTCTAAAACCAGGATTAAATCGGCAGTTTGTGGCTGAGACTAAAACAGCGGCTGCGTTTCAAGTTGAATCTTAGGTTAAGGGGGGGGGGGGCTTGGGACTGGGACAACCAAACCCCTTCTCACAACGCACAGCTGCTGCCATGATCGCCTAGCAACGAGGAGGTGATGGACACAGTCTGAAGATGGATGGCCACCATAAATCACGGTAGTGTGTAGGAGGAGGAGGAGGAGGAGGAGGAGGAGGAGGAGGAGGAGGAGGAGGTAGAGAGACAGAGAGAGGGAACACGAAACAAAAAAAACAACAAAAAACAGATTTTTCTCCACTTCTCTCTGTAGCAGCAGCCGAGCTGGCCTTGCCTTGACCTCCCACTGTACTCTTCCATTCAGGATTGTTTGGGGACGATGCGGGACAGGGGGGGGACACCTCTGGGCCAAGCAAAATGGAGACTTCTGCGTAATTATCTCCAATATTAAATCCAATGGATCGTTTTATAACGTATAATAGCGAATCAACGCCATCGAGTCTTCTGTGTGCCCTTCAGTGTCTCCAGTGTTTTTCATGATTCCTCTAACTTTTTAGAAGACGATAATAATGACAGACTATACCTTTCATAAAGCAAACCCTCCAGGCAAGGCAATCTGGGTAGTGTAGTTGCGGGATAAACATCCCTGGGCTATCTGATTATGGCCTACTGCTGCGGCACTGGTGTCTTGTAACACTCAGTGAGAGCGCTCAGCCATCCATCACGCAGTGAGTGTCTGTCTAAGGCTTTCCACCCTGCTTCTTCTCGTCCTGGCTCTCCAGTTACAGCCATACACGGCCGGCCTAAATAATATTCTCCATGATAAATGGCACTATAAGCCTGGTATCCATCATTAATCTGATTTTTAAAGAAGCATCCATCTTGGAGAGAGCCTGTTAGGGCCACGGGAGAGCAGAGAAGCCCGGGTTCATTTAAAGGCCAGGCTGCTGAATGAGTGATACCTGTCAGCCGTGCTCATCAGGGAGCAGCACACACACACACCACCACACACACACATTAAACATTGACGCCATATGGCCGCACATGCGCACACGGATATCTACACACCTCTACAGTGCCTCTGTGCGTGTCCGCTGTGCATATGTTATGAGCACACAACACTTACACACTTGTCGGACCTGTATACTCACAAAGCATATTTCTTCCCTTCCTCCTGACACCGAGAGACATGTCAGGGAAAAACCTTCTGTCACTCATCAAAACACAACTCAGAGTAACTCAATCCTCTCTGTCATCTCCAAAAAATCTCCCCTCCCGAACACATCTCCTCAAGGGTTTCGGGAAAACTCACTCTTCCCTGGAAAAACTCTCGTTCACACACACACACACACACACACACACACAGACGCACACACAGACGCACACAAACGACAAGTCTCTTTTCCTAGATCTCCATTCCTCTGTCTCTCTCCACTGACTCCGCACCTCATTCTCCATTCCTCTCCCTCTCTTTGTCTCTCTCCATCCACTCTCTGTCTTGTTTTTCCCCTCGTTCACTCTCTCTTTCTCTTCCTCCCTCTGCCCCCTATCCACCTCCCCTCTCTGTGTGTCTGGTAAAGCCTGTTTGATAAATGACACACGTCACCGTGTCAGAAGCGAAGGGTGGGTCAGTGATAAATGACTCTGTTGAAAAGGAAATCGGCTCTCTGGCAAGGCCGGGCTATTCTCCTCCTGGATTGGGTTTCAGGACCCCTGAAGACCAGAGCGGCTCAGTTTCCCCGAAAAGAGCACACATCCCACCAGGCTCCGACGCTCTCCACCTCTGGGAGGGGTGGGAGCCTGGGAGAGGGTGGGTGGGAGGTGGGTATGGAGGGATCCAGCCTGTCCCAATTGTCGCCACAGTGCAGCTGCATCTATCACAACAGCGGTGGGACTATTTTTACAAAGTCTGCGACTCAGTGCCAGACAGCAGTCCCGGCTGAAAACCTCGCCTGAAAGCACACTGAGGGCTGAAAGGGAAGAGTGGATGGCTAACGGTTTTCTATTTGTGACACTACTACAGCACTTACTCTCCTCTTTCTCTCCCGGAGTCCAACCCTATGGCTTGACATCTGCCAAGTGTGTGTTAAAAAGGAGAGAAGGCCCATTCCACCGCCCCCGCTCCTCTCCTCCTCTTCCTCCCCCCCTGCCCTCTTTCTCTCCTCTCTTAACTCCCTCTCTTTCACTCACTTGCTGGCAGGGTGGCACTGTTATCATTACACAGGCAGGATTTATGGAGTCAGGGCCTATGGCAAAAACAAAAAGGCATCTGTCAATACCTGTGGGAAACACTCTGTCAGCCGCCCTCCTCCTCCTTTCACTGGTGCTCACAGCCTCATTAGGTATGCACTTATCAGACACATAGATCACAGACGTGACTCAACCTCACCGGAATCCAGCCACAGGACTTTCATTAGCAACAGGGCCTGCGAGGCCAAAACATTCGCCGCGCTCACACCTGCAAACAACGCCGGAGGAAGCTTGTTGTTGTTCAAGCTCGCTAACACTGTCAGTCCGTGTGTCGGTCGCACAATTACGTCCCAGCTCGCGCTCCCCTGCTGCTTGCGTAAGGGCATGCTTTTCACACATCAACAACAGGAAGGCAGACGGATAGAAAACAACTTACTCCATTTCACATGGGCACATGTGTCTGTCATGTGTGCTTGTATTTCTAACTCAGGTGTTTCTGCTTTGGCATATGTGCTGTAAAGAGAATGTGCACGATACAAAGGAGGGGAAGAGGAAACTGGTCGATGTTAAAGGCCTAAAGGGTTACGAAAATGATGGTCTGACCTCAGCGGGTGGTCTACTGTTACAATTCCTTTCATCACTATCTCAGGCCAAACCTACCAAGTCTGAGAGAGCATTCCAGTTGATCTGAGCCTGCGCACACAAACACACACACAGAACAAACACACACACACACACACAGAGACATGAGTGATGGCTGCCAGTCTGGCAGCCACAATCCTGACCCTGCTGTAAGAAGAGACTGTTGCTGTGGAGCACGGCCTACACCAGGATGCCCCCCCCACCCCTCTGCTTTGGTGTAGGACTCTCTCCTGTAAACTCACACATACACACAAATGATCCGTGTGCAGGTTGCGACAGACGAACCGGTGGCTCAGAAACATGCACCAGTCTAATAACTGGGACTGTAAATTCGCTGACAATCCTCTGCAGACAGGTTCGACATTCCAGTCAAGTAGACGTTCCTCGGCCCACTTGCTGTAAAGCCGATGTGGACTACCTGCTAAGTCGGCCGAGTATCTCAACTTTCGTCCGCCGCCTGAGCAGCTTTGGGCCGCGGGCTCCCAGCAGAGGAAGGACGCCTGTGTTTCCACAGCTGAGAGATAATGTGTCTCATGTTTGCTCGGCTGTTTACGTGGCCGGCCGCCCTCGGTGGTTAAGAGCACTCAGACCTGACCCAGGTACGCAGGCCCATTTGTCACCTGCAGCGGAAAATTGAGTTACAGCACAACCAAAGGCGAGCGGCTCTGTGTAATATCAAGTTGATTACATCAAAGTGGTGGCAAACCTCATTGGGCCGGGCACCACGAGCTTGTCATCTCCAATCACAGGGCCTGTCAGGACTCCATCAGCCTCACGGCTAATTGGACCAACGCTAATGAAGCAGGCAAAACAAGTTTTCTACTGTGGAGAGAGAAACCCTCTCCGACAGAGGAAGGGAAGAGAGAGAGGGAGAAGCTGAGAGTGTGTGAGAGACAATGAGAAAGCAAGGCAGTGTGTGTGTGTGTGTGTATGGAGGAGGAGGAGGAGGGGGGGGTAGATTTTTCATGCAAGTCTCAAGGTTGCAGTGGGCTGACTCTCCCCCTAAGTCCCTAATCAAGGCCCATCATCTGTCATCCTTTTCTTTGCTCTCTCTATCACCATGCTCTGTGCTGCAATCAATTCATCATCACCCTTTGTGTGCCACTGAACAGTTGACAACTTTATAACTTGCAGCTGCACGGGCTGACTGACAGGGGTGGAAGGGGAGCATGCAAAAAAAAAAATGAAGAAATGAATAGATGAATGAATGAACAAAGACGTGAGGATTCTGGGAGAAGAAGAAAAAATTGTTTTCTACAAACAGAAAACTATCTACATTACAGTCCTTTATTCCCTTTCGTCAACAGAGAGGAACCGCCGTGTGGCAGGGAGGAGAGGGTGGAGATGAAGAAGAAAGAGAAAGAAAAAAAAAAACATCCTCCTCACTGATCTGAAATCAGAAAGCTTTCAGTCATTCTTTATGTGCTCCCCGCGGCCACTCTGAGCCAGTGAGCATGTACATTAGGCTGGGGCATTTTGATGAAATAAAAGCCCAGGCCAGCTTATGGCTAAACAGAATGGGAGCACTCACTCAGCCTGTCTCTGATTGACCATTAAAGCCATTGATGAATGGGCCTGTCAGGGGAGAGACAATTAAATCAAACATGAAACAAAGCCGTTGTGACGGCCCGGCCTGACAGAGCAAACCCATTCCTCCCCTCCATTACATAGCACACGGCTCCTTTTACAACCCCTAACCTACTCCTCCCGCCTCCTCTACCCACCGACTGTGTGTGTGTGTGTGTGTGTGTGTGTTCAAAGTGAACAAGTGAGCATGTGTACATGGGAGTGTGATGTTCTCTGCTGAAAGTGTGTGTGTGTGCGTGCGTGTGTGCGTCTGTTTGTGTGTGTGTGTGTGTGTGTGTGTGAGTGAGTGATCTCTCACTGTTAAACCACTTTGTCCCCCCCTTCTTTCACTTTTTCATGAGTCACTTGACCATAACAGAGAAAGAAAGGGAGAGAGAGAGAGAGGGTGAGAGAGAGAGAGAGAGGGTGAGTGTGTGTGTGTGAGAGAGAGAGAGAGAGAGTGAGAGGGGATGGGTGTGTGTGTGTCTGTGAGAGAGAGTAAAAAGTACACAGGGCCTTTCAAAGTGGTTTAAACGTGACGTCAGGGGCCTGCAGCACATGGTGGGAAGTGATTTTCTGATGCAAATCGGGAAGGATCAGATCAAAGCCGCATGACAGCCAATCAATCAACCGTCAAATCAGACATGGCAACTGTCGATTATGGCTCCTTCCAGCCCACGGAACTCCATTGTGCTGCCTCCGATTGTTTATCTTATCCCAAGAAAAGAGAAAAGAGCTCCCGAGGTAGAGCTTTTTAGTTGTTTTTTTGGACTCCTCTTAAAAAAAAGAAGAAGTTATGCGCTCGGATCAAATGCGTACAAAGCCCCTCATGTCCCCCCCCCCCCCTGCCGGTGGCACGCCTCACCATCCAGGAAACACCGATTTTTTTTTTTTTATTTCCACAGGGGTCATTTTTTTTTTAAAACGTGAAAATGTGACCGCATCGCTTCAAACTATCCGGGGATTCGAGTATGGAAACAAAAGGGAAGCGAAAGTTTCACCAGCGGACAACTCGTTCCGACGGGACCGGCTCTGCGCAGCGGGTGTTAGCGAAAAACGCAAGATTGTTGTGTACAAACTACATCCGCTTTAATAAAAAAAAAAAAAAAAGCTAGGGAAGGTAACAGTTCCTGGGAGAAGAGAAACCACGCGTGACAAAGCGCATCGCTACAGAACACAGAGTGGAAACGGAAATGCAGTGCGCGTAAAGTGAGCTTTACAAAACAGAAGGTAACATCCGCAGCGTAATGTGACAGAAAGCGTAATGTGCGTTTTTTTTCTTCTCTTCACGCACATTACGGTCGGACTCACGTACCTGCTGCGCGCTTGGGCGCCTCTTGTTTCCTCCGTGGCATTTTGGATCTGACAGGATTTCCGTGAAACTCTTCTTCTCCTTCTTCTTCTTCTTCTTCTGTTGTTGTTGTTTTTTTTTGTTGTGTGTCTTTCTTCTTCTGCTTTGATAAAACCTCCTCACTGTATCCGGGAAGATCCACCTCTAAAAAAAAAGAGAGACTCACGCCTTCGTGTAGTAGACTGCACAACATCGGGGAGTCCGATGGGAAGGAAAACTAAAAACCATCGTCACGGAGCGGAGGAAAAAGTCAGCGGAGAAATGATATACACACACACACGCGGAGGAGAAGGAGGAGGTGAGGACGACCGGTTTAAAACGTGTGTGGGGGGGGTTCTGTTTGGTTTGGGGCTGGTTGTGGTGGCGTTGTGGATGCGAGCGGTGATAGCCAGCGTCCACCTCGGCTGCCTGGTCTGGCAACAGGCAAAGTTGAGGGATAAGAGAGACGATCGCGTCACTCACAGCAAGAGAATGGGCAAACCCACCGCTCCGTTAACTCTTTACTTCTCAGGCACAGGGAGGAAGGGAGGGAGAGAGGGAGGGAGGGAGGGAGGGAGAGAGGGGCGGACACCACACAGCGATTGTGTCCTCCTACCTCTGCGCCCCGTGTGAATCACTGCGCACGGCCACCGAGCCGATCATTACGCACAGGAGGACGATCATCACCGACCACAAAAACCCACAGACCAGTCTGAGTAACAGTCCAAACATGTCAGCACATGTGTGTCATTTGTTTTTCCACCCCTCACTCCATTTGTCACGTTTTAACCTCTAATCTGTCGTGGGCACATTTCTATTTACCTGGTTGTTACCACTGGGGCTGATACGTTGGTTGCAGGGTTTTAACTTGATATGTGAAAACAAACGAATAACATTGTAGTAAATCTCACAAAGCTTTTTATGCAGGTTCATGATAGTAATAATTATGTTTCACTTGTTTTCTGCATTGAAATTCACTCAACTTACAACATGGAATAGTATTTATTATAAAATATTTTGTTTCTAATATTATGTTGCAAATTCACACAGTTTCTCATAAGACAGTAGTTTGTAATTTATTAAGTAGAATAGATTTGTATTGTCATTGTTTAAACAAGGTGGGATAGTGTGCAATATACATAACAGCCCCAAATACATATACAACAATATACATTAATGCAGATTCAAGGCACATAAAACACTTCAAAGGTAAAAAGGTGCGCAGAACAGTACACATATTTTTACATTAATATAATGAGATCAGAATGTATTGCACTTTATGTAATAGTACCCAGTGCCAGTACTACTCTGTGCGTTTTTAGCATCTAACCTACATAATAATAACATAATTTAGAGAGTAATCTTCAAAACACTAGTTTAAATACAGATGGAAGTACAATAAAATAACACAGGTAATAATATGTAACAAAATATATGTAAAACAAATGTACAGAATAAAAGTAAACAAATGAGATATGCATAATAGATATATACAAAATAAAATAAACAATGTGTAAAATGTACAGTGTGTAGATACTCTATAATATATAATTTAAGTAGCATGACGGGAGCCAGTTAATAGCATATACAGTAACAAATAAATGTGATCATGTTATATAAACATAAACTGTCATCAGGTTTGTACGTACACTGTAAAAAAAAAAGACAAATGTACAGTTGAAAATAGTCGACTTAAATATAAAAAATATACTCTCAACAAGAGGACCTGCTAACACAGAGGATAATGATTCTCATGGTGGTGGCCTCTATAAGTTTCTTTAAGTCAAATGTGTCATTTGTATTTATATTTACCATATGTGCTGCAGTATGCATCGTAAAACTGGTGCAAAACAATTGATATGCCACCCCCCCACCCCACCCTTCACTGGGCAGCACCCAAATAAAAACATGCCTGATGTCTTTTCCTTGCTAATTTAATGTGAGCGGTTAAATCTTAGCTTTCATCACAGTAAAGGAATCAGTTCTCTCATATATCCACATTAGGAAGAGATCAAAGCTCGTTTGCAGAGGCAGCGTTAAGTCTTAGTGCTAAGGTAATGAGGTTGTTTTTTTCACCACTCCTTTCTGTCTTTTCCCGAGCCAGCAGCATCTCTGCAGAGTGGGCTGGTCCCCGGTCTCCCCCCCCACTCAGATGTGTGCTGACCCCTGCCAGCCGAAGAGATACACACAAAAACCAAAACATGCTGCGTGTGGCCACTCGGTGCCGCTCACATAATCCGTACACACGGAGATTCAGTGGAGAGAGATCCCATTCGAGGAGATCAGCTCGCTTTTTCAGAAAACTTAAACACTCACAGACAGCAAATTTACACAGGCACTGTTTTTTTTTTCTGTCTCACACACACACACACACACACACACACACACACACACACTCACACACCCAAGCAACCTCAGTTAACAAGAATTAAAGGCCTCTCTGATCAGGACTCGCCCCTACTTCCTCCTCTCTAAGAGCACAGAGGGCTGGGTCCCTGTCACTTTAACAACATGAAATTACAACCCAAATGGGATGTCAGGGGTTAGCAGTGTCTTGGAGGGAACTATGTGAATATATCTCCTCCTATGGACCTGCCCCCATCGTGACCTCCCCCAGGAACAAGAAGTAACCTGGTGATTGGCGTTTTTACAGCCAAATTAAACTGTCTTGCAGCCGGCTGAAGGCAGGGGGAGAAAGCAACTGCTCCAAAATTAGTGAGCCATCATCATGACAGAAAGTAGCGGGGACATGGTGTCATCCAGCCACTGTATCGATTAACCCATAAATAGTATATGGCCTCTACAGTGCGGCTCTCCCTGGCTTACACTGTAAATGGAAGTTATCTCAGCTGTGCATCTGTCTTGCTTTGCTATGTGCTTTAAACCCCGGATTTCCAGAGGCCTCAGCCTGATTGGGTGTTTTTAGCACATAACGTATTAAAAGAGGACATTATGCATCTAATTAGTGAAATGCTAATTGCATCTCGGAAGCTTTTTGCGGTTTAACGTCGTTGCGCTGATCAAAGTGCAAAACAGAATGTGAAGTTTTTAATTAAAGAAATAATTAGAGTGCACAATTCTTACAGAATGGATTATTCCATTGTTTTTAGATATGCAGTTTGAAAAAGCAAGTGTGCGTATGTTTTAAAGGAATATATTCAGATCCTATCTTTTTCTTTTCTTTTTACACAGGACTGTAAATGTGATTCTCTCTTATGTCAGGTAGCCCTGCTGCATTATTCCCATCTCCGGGCTCTTGACACCAGGATTATCATAAAAGAGGAATGTCTGTCAAGCCTGCATTGATTTGCACACATGTTCGCCCGATCATTCTCAAAGTTGCGATTAAAAAGCTGCTTCTGTTTTTCTATTGAAATCTTTTGGCAAAAAACGGAGAGGCCTTTCAATTTCATAGCCTCCAGAACACTCAAGTATTCATTGCACTCTACTTTTCGCTTTCAACCTCTCCGCGGGAGGCAGGACTCATGACATCTATGTATGCTGCTCCTATTCACGATTCTATTCAGCCTTCAGATGTGTGCCGCGAGTGATCCCTCAATCCTATCAGATCACTCTTAATGGCATGCGCCCGGTTATGGGCCTGTCCAGAGAGGCAGCGCGGTGCAGTGTCAGAGTGCAAACTGACAGTTCTGTTCTCTCGAGGAGTCCAATTCTGCAACACTTTGTCAACACTGAGCACCAATCTTCTTATTCTGCGGCAAAGTTTCGCTGCACCTCCTGAAAACGCTTCTGAATGAAACTTAAACGGCGGCATAATCACTTTGAATGGGCTCCTGGTGTATTTCCTGCGAGCACAAATGTGTTTGTCTGTGTGTGTGCCTTGTTGGCCTATCTGTGTATTCATGTGGGTATGTGCATGTGTGGGTGTGGGTGCGTAATGCATGGCCGTGTTGAGAAGAGTGATTGCTTTATTCCTGCCTTGTATGTGCTGTGGGGGCCGGGGCCGTGTCTTTGGGCAGCTGTATGGATGGCTTGAGGAGGTCTCCATCATTCATAAAGCGCACTCCTACATGTAGAATTGATCTTGCAAAGAAACAGGGTGGCAATAGCAGTTCATCAGTCTTCCCCGACCACAAATCACTTGGAGGTGTCCCCCCCGGGGGAGAGGTGACACCATTGTCAGCGCGGCAGTCCCCTCGGACAAAAGAAGGGGCAGGGCAGGAACTCTCGCTCTTATGGCGGCCGCAAAGTGTCCAAAGCGTGGACGACATTCATGGAAATATCCGCAGTAAAGAACGTACAGTACGCGCTATAGATAATGTGAGAGAAAAAGACCATTACGAGTACTTCAGCTGACAATTCGGCTAAATCAAGCCGTAAAAATAAATAATGTCTGACTCTTTTTCCATTATGTTTGAGGACACATTTTGCTAATTTATTGTCACCGTTTAAACCGCGTAGAACAGATATATTAGAAGCAGCTGATGATTCAAAGGAGAAAGAGGCACAATTACTATATTAGCTCTCATTTTTCAAGAATCTGATTAATTTTAAAAATGCACATACACGCCCGGGCTGAAGTCAAACAGGTTTTATAAAGGATGCATAATTAAAGCTACCTTTACTCATAGTGTTTAATATATGCCTCTCTGCCTATTAATAACACAGGTCATTAATTTGTATAAATCAGCTATGTATGGCACCAAGTAATTTCCACTCCTCTAAAGAGAATTGGTGAGATGAAGCTCTTTGCCTTTGGCCTTGGGTTGCACATTACACTCGTCTTACATTAGAGCACATGCTTCTCCTCCTCCTCCTCCTCCTCCTCCTCCTCCTGCTGATCCTCCTCATACCGTTTGGACTTTGTCATTGATCTTCATTCTAAAATAATCTCTTATCATTTCTCATTGTAAGCCTGCAGAGAAACCTTTCCCAGATCCCGATTCATTAGCTTCACCCTGAAAATAGAAAAGCTCGGAGAAAGGTGGACATGTGATGAAGGCTCGGAGTATAAGCACCTTTAAAATATGTCCACCAATCCACATTAAACACACATGATCTTTCTTTAAAAAACTTTGACATGTTACAAATTTCTCTTCCGGGCACTTTTGTAGCCTACAGCAAGAGCTGCTTACAAGAAAAACTCTCCTCTTGGTTTGCTACGATGGAGTTTTAGGGCCACGTTGAGGAAATATTTCTACAATTGAGATGAGAATGTGTAATATCACAAGAATAAAGATGTAATAGGAGAACAAAGTCATGATTTTACCAGAAAAATAGTCGTAATTCTATGAGATTGAAGAATTTGTTTTTATCGAGAACAAAGACACATTATTTTATTAGAAAATAGCCAACAAGGAGAACTTGCGCCTGCCGAAGTTTCACTCCTCATGGATCCAGAATCCACAAACCCATTTAAACGTCATGTAGATTTAACCAATTATATGTCGACCACTACCAAACGTTTCCTTCTCCATGAAAGAGGCAAACTTCTTCTAAGTGTGTGGATCTTTCATCAGAATAGACAGTTTCCTACACAAGTCCTTAAACATATGACAGACTAGTATGGTGCTGATGTAGCAAAATATTCAATATTATGTTATTTCAGAGACGTATACTAAAGTGTAGCTTAAGAAGATGCTCCATATTTCTCATTTCGACTTGTGACAGGCTGATCTTCTTTTATTCCCCCTCTAAAATGTAACGTAGCCTCTTTATTCTCGTGGATTTACGACTTCATTCTCGTGGTGTTCCACTCTGTCGTTGTTTGCAACCCTTCCCCCCCCTTCTGTTATCAAGCTGTTTAGTTCAGTTTTCTGTTCATGTCTTCATTAAAAAACATTAACATTCACAAACTGAATGGGCCGGGCATTGAAAAGGTCTCCTTAACATTTCTCGCTGCTTCTCCCGAGACAGGCCAACGAGCGGCTCTGTCTCAATCATCGTCCAGACAGGAGAGGGGAGGCGTATGTGAGGCGAAAGTAGATTTTTATCATTTTGTGGTAAATTATAATGAAGGATGTGATAAGTTTCCTCCTGTAGGGGAGGGAGATGGCTCCACGCCGTTTCAATTAGCGCACCTCTGATTGTAGAGGCAGAACTCGGACTATCGATCAAGTCTCCCTCTCCTCTCCTCTCTACGTGCCTCATTGCCCAAAAGACCCTTTAAAATATTCAGGTAGATTATGAATGGCTGCACCGCGATCTATTTATATCGTCTTTATTGACAGTGTTACATTTATATGGAGTCAAGGTGAGGGATTTAATTTAAGACTCTTTGCAGAAACTGCTTAGAATATTTCTTTAAAAAGACGAAATTAAGGAGCAGTGATTTATACGATTAGCACTTTTTGGAGAGAAAAGTTAGCGATGTTATGGATTTGCTGGGTTTTTGCAGGCGTACGGAATTCTGAGCAAATCCGGCAACACTTCAATTTAAAGTTTTAGGCGCTATGGTCTCACTGAGTGACTAATAATTGTGGTGTTACCTTGTTATGGAAATTCAAAGCTACGTCTGGCACATCGCTCCTCTGATGTCACGTCAGTCTGCTTAGCGCTGTCAGCTCGTGTTTGAGAGAGGGCTGATTTCTCTCTTTCCCCCTTCCCTCTCAGGCGGGGAACATAAAAGAGAGGATGTTTATGATGGACGGGCAGCTTTTTAAAGAGAAGCATCACAGGGTGTTGGATGGGAGGGATCCGAATCAGGACGGCTGTGATGTGACGAGACAGACAGGAACATCCTTCTCCTCGTGTCGAGATGTCAAGCAGGGGGAGACTTAGCAGAGTAGACAGTATCATCACTCTCCCGCGAGTGAGGCAAGAATTCACAGGGGAGGAGAGAAGTGGAGGGACAGTGGTACAGAGCCGCCGTCGTCTCGGCCCTGTTGGCTTCACTTTTGTATCAGGTTTGGGCTTTTCTTCTGGTATCTGGCACTTTCTTACCTTGTACATTTACAGTTCTGGATATTGGGGATTGCTTGTAAATATCCGTGCTCCTTTGTTTCACATAATTTTAGAATTTTTGCACAACAATCGCACATTTAAATCTGTATGACATAGTTAATGAATAGTTTCTGTATGTTTCGTTAGATGAGAGATAGATACTCAAGTCTCTCAGCTTAGTTTATCACAAATAAGTTTTCAGACATGCACTGAACTCCGAATAATCCCCTGAAATAATCCGTAGGGGCTGAATCTGAGAACACACAGGTCCAAGTCAGTTACTGTAGAGATTCTCTGTGGTTTATCCTGCCAGCCGCCGACCAGCCCTCGAGCAAAAACTCACAATATTTGAATGAGCCCATGTAACTACAGGATAATGTCTGGAGGACAATTGAGGTGTGACGGACGCAACACTGAAAAATTAAGAAGAGTACAAGTATCTCAGAATGAAAAAAGAGTTGCCATGCACGTGAACAAACTGAAGAAGAGGCCAACTTGGAAAGACGAGCTTTTGAGAGCTAACTAAATGTCGATTTGGCTTAAACTCTTTGGCAAGGAAGTGAATAAGCCCATCTACCAACATATAAAATCTTTAATGCGTGAAACCTAATAATAACAGATAATACAGTAACTTGTCTTTGGACACAATATGTCTCTTACATACATAAACCAAAGTTAAGGCTCAAAACAGTTCAATTATAGTTAAACTTTGCACGCATGTTTTTGGGAGGTATTTTGTGAGGTGCCTCTTCTTCTCAGCATTACAGGCTCAGAGACGTTCCAGTATTAGAGTCAATCTGCATAAATTTACACCTTTTAAAAAATGTGAATGCTCTGTCTTCCTCCTCCTCTGCCTCTTATCCTGTCTGGTAATTAGCCTTTGACCCCCCCTGGGATCACGCAGCCGCCAAGACTGAAGGACAGAGATAGTTTAAGCAACGGATTTGTCATATAAATTTCTCATCAGTCGAAAAATCTGGAGGGCAGAGCTCCCAATTTATTATATTATTGAGAACATCTTACGGCACTATCACTAAGACGGGAAGTGTCAAGCAAGAATCTGGCTCCGGCTGTCGTGCCAACTCCATTTGCCGGGGTCTGCAGCGTGCCCCTTGACTTTGCCATGTGTGGAGAATCACTGGATGCCGGTGATGGGCAGTAATTCCCTTGTCTATATGAGTGAGTGATCAGAATTCATATTAGCATCTTTGCACGCTGATGGCAGCCTGTCACTCCAGGTGCCAAGTGGTCTCCTCGGACTGCAGTAAGTCACTCGCAGGGAGGGAGCAGCATCCCAGTTCTATCCTGCTGGAGAGAAAAGCATGGTTAGTTCCATTAGCTCCATCTGGAAGTTGACTTTTACCAGTTTTAAGCACAGAAATACTTTTGTTCTGCAATGCCAAATTAATATTGTATGGCAAAACGTACCAAGTCATGTAGGAGTATCCTTGAGCATGTGCAGGATTCCAGGACAGCACAAAATGTACACTTTCCGTCCGCAGCCTGTGACTCTGTTGTATTGGTTTCTCTGTCTGTAATTCCACGAGATTAATGACACTGTCACACACTTGTGAAGCGTCCTTAACTAAGATTCAGCAGCATAATGTCCACTCCATCTTTGTTTCATTTCTTCCCATTCAAAAGGCATTCCAATCAGCATTAGGCCATCTTGAATCCCTCCTCGTTCTGGCTACTGTGCAGCGTGGTGTTGGAGGGGGGAATGTTTTTGCCAAACAGATGGAAAAGCATCACTGTGTTGCACACACACAGACACACACACTTCCACTTGGTGATTTCACGGCCCGCATTGACATTCAGCCATTCATTACAAAGTGAATTAATGTGCCAGAGTTGCAGTTTCCCCTTAAAAACAGATGTCGCCGGAACATCTAATTAAGCAGCACACCAAATCATTGCCTCTCGGTCATCTCCAGCCATTTTCGCTCCCGCAGAAGAATAGACCCCCTCAGAAAATCTACAGTAAGGATATATCTCTCATCTGGATCAGGCTGTGGTTAGGTGTTGTGGCTGTGACCTCGGTGCCCAGTATCCTAAATCACTATTTAAATTATTCACACAATAACGACACCGGAGGACTCCATTATGAACATTATTGCTGAGAAATGGGCTCGGCTGAGGTGAAGGATGAGTCTTATCTTTCGCTGTCAGTCGGGGCATTAGTCATGGTAACGGTTCCCTCAGACCTGTGTTCGTGGTTTTCATTGAGCTTCGCGCAGCAGATTTATCACAGATCACCGCCGGTGTCAGTGCCCTAACATTGAGATGAGATGACCGTCCGAAGCTGTTTAGCTTCATTATTGTAGTTTAAGCTCCGGATGATGCAGTGTGTGGATACAGGGACGTGTTATCTGTGCCAGGTCCGTGTTACGTACTTCGGGAAAATGGTGTCAAATTCCCGTATCGCTGGTTATACGGAAATGATGCTCAATCCACCGCTGCATTTCTTTGACATCTACATTTCCCGTGGCTGGAGAGCAAATGAAACTTCACAAGAGAGAAAGTTTCCATTTGAACCAAACAAGACAGAATAACGGAAAGTGTTTTCTCTGTCATTGCTCTTTTTTTTTTCCCCTCCGTCAAGAAGCCAAACTCAATTTATGTCAAACAAGGTTTAAAGGACCTTGGGATTAAAGCCATAAACTGGCTGCTGTCAGACCTGAAGCCCTGCTAACAATTTAGTGCCAAACAGGCGTTGTTCAATATCATTTCATATTATATCATGTCACGACACAGTGACAGCTACACATCAGCCCAGTCACAGCTGGTTTGCCCTGAAGAACTCCTCGGATGTCGGCTCCAATCGAAGCTGACTCCACTTTGCCTGTGATCTTAAATGGGAAATCTATCTGAAGTGCTCTGCGGGGAGCGGACGCAGCTTTTGGTAACGAATGCTAACAGGTCGATCAGGTAATGAGAAGAGATATTTGGGTAGGTGGGTGCGGAATGGGGGGGGGGGGGGGGGGGGGGGATTGGTGCTGTAATGGAGCTTGCCAAAAGCCTTCACTGGCTCCATTATAATGGCCCGAGACAGCGCTAATGGAAGGCTCACTTACACACAGATGCAAAACTGCGACAGCTTATTGCTAAAAGATGTTTTTGCAATCAAGCTTAATACTGTTTAAAGTATGCCGATACATTTGGGAATCACGTGTGTCAAAAGTTTTCACTTGGACTTAAAATTGTAAAGTACCACTCAACAAAATGTCAGCTCAGGACAGAACTGTCACAAAAATGCCCTGAATTATCATTATATTATTTCCTGGTAGTTGATCATCTGCCATCTTGTTATTTCTCACATACAGTGTGACTGTAATACAAATATAGGAGCATTTCTCAACACATGCGTCTGAACATATGTGCAATCACTGTAACCACACTGCTTACTGTAACATATGTCATCACACAGGATGTGAAGAGAAAATATGCAGATATTCTCATTCTGGCATCTATATTCGAACACACAATGCCTTTGTACGGTTTGGGTATTTGTTAGCAAGCAAGGTTTCATCAATGATAAAACCAACTGACAGGTGCAGTGATAATCATGTTACAGTGGCACCTGTCATAGAGTGGGATTTATTATTCAGCAGGTGAACGGTGATTTCTGGAAGTTGATGTGTTGGAAGCAGGAGAAACGTGCAAGTATAAGGATCCTAGCAACTAACAAGTGGGTCATAGCTTCTGCAAAAAAAACACACTTGTGATGTGTTACCAGTTTGCTCTGCTTAGTGGTTACAACCAAAAGTGGTCCAAGGATAGACAACTGGTGAGCCGGCAGCAGGGTCATGGGCGCCCAAGGATCATGATGCATATATAGACTGAAGGCTAGCCCATGTGGTATGTTAAAAAAACTGTCAAAACCCACAGTACATTGCAGCTTGTTGTGCAAGAGACGGTGGAACCATGGACTGGTCAGAGTGTCCATGTTGTTTTACTGCATGTATATAGCCAGGCCTGTGTGTGTGTTGTTTACCTGAGATGGTACAAGGACACACTATGGAAAGCAGGCAAGCAGTGGAGGCAGTGTGGTGCTCTGGGTCATGTCCAACTTGGAGGCCTTGGTCATGTGGAGGTTTTTTTGACACGTACTTCAATATTGTTGCAGGGCAAGTGCTCCCCTGCAGGAGTCGAAGAGCTGACCTGGCCTGAAAAGTCCCCTAGATCTCAAGCCTAGTGAGCATCTGCTGGAAGCCACCGTGTACCTTTCAGGATTTAAAGGATCTGTTGGTTACATCTTGGTGCGTGATAGTGTGTAGGGCATATTCAGAGATCTATGCAAACCCAGACATTATCAGGCAAGTGGTTTTAATGTTGTGGTTGATCATGTTAATATTGTACATATCAAAATATTCTGCATGTTTTAATCAGAGAGGAAAGCATGTGATTGACTGTGGACTAAAGTGGCATCTGATCTGGATGGTGCATCATGATCCTGCTGGTTGCTGATCATAGACTATGATTGCAGCTGGACTGCTTGACATATCGTATTGAAGTTATCCTTCAAGATGTTTACCCTCATCAATGCTGCTAAAAACTTTAATCTTGATGATGTTTTCCTACACTTGACATCTATTGCACTTCTGTCCGTCCTGGGAGAGGGATCCTCACATGTGTTTCTCTGAGGTTTCTACGTATTTTTACCCTGTAAAAGTTTTTTTAGTAGTTTTTCCTTGCTCTTGCTGAGGGTTAAGGACAGAGGATGTCACACCCTGTTAAAGCCCTATGAGACGAATTGTGATTGGTCGTCCATGTTTCATCCTGTAATCCAAAGACATGTGAAGTGGACTGTATGCGTGAATGGTCTTTGTCTGTCATTGTACTAACTGTATCTTCCAATCAGCCATCAATACCCACAAGGTCTCAGAATACTTAAGATTCTATTCATATCTACAATCTTCTCTTTTCCACCACAGGCCTCTCAGTCTTTTAGATTCTTCAGATGTACTGTACGATCAGGTGCAAATCTGGAGATGTAGCACTTCATTATACAGCACGTCACTGTTTCTCACTGTCTGCTGCTGTCTGTTATCCGGTCTAAGTTAAGCCTCTTGAGAGGCAGAGATAGAAGAGACGGGCGACTGCAGGAGCAGAAGGACGCTGGGACAATTTGTGCAATCAGAGGCGAAGGCAGAGAAGGAGCGTGACAGAGGGAGGGTGAAACCTCCACGTGTTTGATGGTGATTGGAGACATCACTTACACAAACAATGAGGCGGAGGATGACAACATCTTCTGCATGACGAGTGTGTTTGTGAAGGCTGTCCTCACACAACGAAATGGCACTTTGAATCAGCGCACACGCCCCAGACGTGTGCGCACTGTGACACGCACAAACACATCTAAACACACATGCACGCACAAAGAGATTTCACTTTACATTTTCCAGCCGGGTGTCAAAGAGAGTATGCGACTGCACGAGGTGAGGGAGCAGGGGCGGAATTTAGATTTTGAAGGTGGAGGTGGAGGGGCTGGGGGGGCGGTTAGTCCAGGCACATATCCTCAAGAGGGCTTTAGTGTTTCAGATACCTCCACCCAGGGTGGAATAAAACATGACCACGTTCTTTCAATTTTCATACAGCCCACCCCTGACATAGAAGATCGTAACAACTGCTGCTGTCTTGTATTGATATTTTCAGATGTAATATGATGGCATACATGGGATTTTATCATTATTCAATAACACTCAGCAATTGCTAAAATTGTTTCACAATGTAGTTTTTAATGCAACGTATCAGCACCAACATACAGAGACAAACAACCGTACACACTCAAATTCACATCTGCGGTCAATCTTGATCCTCCAATCAACCCAACCCCCATCAAGTAATTCCAGTTCTACATTATGTTAACAAATTAACAGGAAATCAGTTTGGACAGCAGACGCATGTTAGCAGCAGCAGTAATGCACAGATAGAGGAGGTCAATGTGGACCCGGGTGGAAACCAGCTTTCCCATTGAATTAGATACCTTTTATTTTTATTCATAACATTTTTGCCTTGTATAGATAAGTGCTAGACAAATAAAGTTATAATTATTATTATTATTTGACAATCAATCATCCGATAGAACTACCCTGTTACATGTAGCTATCTTACCCTGCAAGGACGTATGAATACTAACTACGAGGAGAGCAGGCTCCAAAATTAAAAAACAATACATAAAACAATACAGCCATTAAACAAAGTCATTTCTATGGCTAACAGCTGTAAACTTGAAGATGCTTTAGTCCCTTCCATAAATCAAAGCCTGTGAGGAGGAGACAGTGACAGAGGCATATTCTCCTCATATTCCCCCCTCTCGCAAAATAACAAGCAGAATTTAAAATCCCACTCAAAGGCAAAGAGAGACAGAGAGGATGGCGTTGGGTCACATGTAGAACACAGCAAAGCTTCACATGGTTTGATGAGGGCTCTGCTCTCTCTCCCCTCCTCTCTCCATCTCCTCTCGCCCTTTCTGTCTGTCTCGACCGAACCTAAATGGCTTTGACAACCCACTGGTCTATGGCCATTCCACGGCGCTATCCTTTCAATTGTCTTTCCCTTTAGGGTAATGTGATTTTGCATAGAGGAAGTGGAAGCCCTCACACATCCAGGAGTGTGGGGGGGGGGATCAGTGAACTGAACATGCGGGGCCATACGGCTGCCATGTGGCGAGCTGTGAATAAAGAGTAGAAGGTCCAGTTCTCACCGAGCCCCCTGACAGTACTACCTCACCTGTGCACCCCCATTAGACATTTAACAATCGTGTGTTATTAATATAGAAAGCGGAGGCTACATGTGGATTATATGGACACGACAGAAACCCATGAAAGCTATAATGCCCCCCCCCCCACCCCCCCGCCCCTTCTGTCCAAACCAAATATTAATTAAATTTATAAAGTAATTATCTATTCTATTATTAATGACCATTGTCAAATACAAACTGAATGTAGGTGGCTGGCAGTAGCAGGAGCAGCAGTGTGGACACTCAGAGATAACCATCACACACAGGTGAGGCAGGCAACGTGTCCTGGGCCTAGAGGGGTAAATATCAACTATATCACCGAGGAAACAGTTGTACTCAGGATAATAACTGGTCTTAAGGGCTTATGTGTTTCAAGGGTCTCGTACAAAGACACTGCCGCAGATTGTCAGGACTGAAAAGCTGAATAAAGACAACTTTCTTTTATTTCTCCGTTGAAGTAAAGGTCCAGATTGCAGGATTTTGGGTATATCTTGAGTGAAATTGAATATTAATGTTATATTTTGAATTGATGTATTTTTTTGTTGCCTTAGATTTGAACCCTTTATGTTTACATCTGAAGCAGGTCCTACTCTACGGAGTCTGCCATGTGTCGCCGCCTGGTTTCTACAGTAACCCAGAACGGACAAAACACTTAAACCCATCTTAGGTTCAACTGCACACTTTAAACAGGACGGTGAGTCGAGGTTTTTTTTTCAATGTGAAACCTCACAACTCAAAATCCTATTGAACAAACGAACATTTACAAATTAACAACCTTTAATTGATAGTGTCCAACATTCGAAAACAGCAGAAGTGTCTATAGTTAGTTATTTCAAATGAGGTTGTCTTTTAATTTCTCACCACATTAAGATGGTCAAAGTTTATTTTTGGAGCCTGTGATTCAAACACTATTTACTTTCCTGTAAAAATTGCTTTCTCAGGCTTTGGGATGTTTTATATGAGAAATTTAAGGGCTGAAAATCCAGTGTCACTAAATAATACGTTCATGTTTTCATCTGGTTTATTTAAAAACGTTTTTACAAATCACAGTGATTCAAACATTAGTTACTTTCCCTCAATTATAACCATGTTTGATCATTTCTCTGCACGTGTTCCCCAGATGAGCGAAGAGCATTCAAATGGTTGCTGGTGAGAAAAATCCCTTCTTTCCTTCCCTTGCCCTCTCCACAGGGAGGTCAAAGTGCAGAGTCACACACAACGGCACCGCTGGAGGTGATAATTTCTCAGTGCTCGGTGGAGCAGATGATGCAAACACGGGGCTCGAACACAGCGCCGCATGTCAGACGGTGCTGCATACCAGAGCCTGATGATATGGATGATGTAGATCTAAAACCTGCGTATAACAGACGTCAGCGCATCGCACACTTAGTCACTGCCACATAGTTCAGTGCCGCCACACATGCTGTCCCCTATAACACGTCTGCTCCTCAGGTGTGGTCCTCCCAGATAAAGACCATCAGCTGTGCAATCCACCATATTCGGCTGCCAGGCTAAAAAATGGCTTGTGTCAGAGGCAGTGTCAGTCTATTGGTTGCTCATTTTGAGTTTGTCGAGGGGTTGTCGAGAGGAGCTTTGCATTCTCCAGCGCTCGGCTCAGTGACTGGCAAAGTCCTGACTTTATTGATTTCTTTCTTCACTGCTCTTTGTCAAAAATATCCAACTGCAGACCTTAAAGACCTCTGCCACCGCTCGACATCTGCAGCCACACACGCTCCTTCTATAATGGTTGACTCCGGCACTTTGTTTTTTTTGAAGGGGGTAGAGGAAGGGATGATAGGCTGTGTGAGCGGAAGATGATTGGAGAACACAATCTAAAGCCTCAGCCTCTCTCTGCCTCTCGTTTCTCTCCGTTTCTCTGTCTCACTCTCTCCCCCTTCCATTCTGACACAGAGAAAATATTGTACACTGACTGGTTCCCATTGAATCCGCGTTGTGATTCATCGCCCAATTTCAAACTGCCAAGCAGCTAAATTGCAGCAGGTCTGCCAAAATTCATCCCAGGAACACGCAGGAGATGTGAAAAATTAAATGTCATCGTGGCACAGTGGAAAACTTTCACCTCTCATCGAGCAGAATATGCTCGCTTCATTCTGTACTGATGGATGATGGCCCCCGGCTATACTTAACCTACTTAGTAATGTCATGTACCGCAGAATGTGTTTACTTTTGAAAAATAGTGAGAAAACATAAACTCTATCAGGGCTTGACATCTACGCATTCTTCCTCCAAATAAAGTGGCTTTTTATGTTGATGCAGGAATGAATTTTCCCCCTCATCAGACTTGTTTGCTGTATATCATGTACTAACGCTGGAGGTGTGAAATAATGCAGGCGAGGTGAACAAGACAGATGCTGTGTCTAAATATTAAGGGATATCTGTTAGACTTCAGCAGTTAAATATCTTGTAGTGATTATTTTTTTCACATGGCTAATCTTTAGGTGCCAATTTGAAGTTGTGTCGGGGGAAAGTTATGCCGCGCGGACGATTTGAGGCGATAAGGGTATATTATTTTGCGTGAACGGGAGACGGGGGTGAGAGACAATGGGCTGAGGAGCAGAGAAAGGATGAGGTTAGGAGGCAGGGAGAGGGTAGGAGGGCTGAGCGATGACTGGCTACTTTAGCAATTAAAATGTGGGGCAAAGACACAGAGGCTTGGTTTGACCGAGAGACTGCACCATTCATCATCCCAGCTGCCATAAAGCAGCAGTAGATGGAATCTTTGATTTGAGCTTCACAGGAACATAAATCAAAATCCAAACCATGGCCTGTCAGGGCCATCGCCAGAATAACCCATTTGAGAGAGGAAGAAAGAGGAAGAGAGGGGAGGAGAGGTTGGAGAGAGTAAAGGTAGTTACTTTTCGGGGGCTCTGCACTCCATCCCACATCCATGCACTCGTGCACCCCCCACGCACACACTCACACGCAAACAGATACCGTTTAAAGACACACACGCTTTTGTCCCTCCATATGTGTTTGAAGTACAGAACGCAGCTGCCTCACACCCCGGCACAATATCGAATCCAGGGATCATTGATCAAGTGGCTGGGTCCTGTCAGTGGCCAGCGGTGTGCCTGACCCGCCCCGCCCTGCCAACATCTCCCCGTCCACCCCCTCCTCTCCTCATACCCTCAAATACAAGGCAGAGAACAAGGAAGTGAGGTCATGCCGCGTGTACACCCATCCATCTAAATAGCATGACAACGACAGCTAATAAATCATTCATTCATTGTTTAATCTATTGTCTGCCCGGGCAAAAGTCATGTGGCTGATATGAAGACAGATTTACCCCATGCAGGTGGGGCCCGATTTTTACTGTTACTGGTTTCCTTATCAATTAGTAATGTGTTCATTATACCTGGGAGCAATTAAAACCCCTAATGATTGAAATAACATGGAGGGTCCTTTATCAAGTCGGTGCCAAAGTGATTTAAGCCAATTTAGTCGTACATTTTATTTTCGCTTGAGGTTTTCAGGATTGTGATTTACTGGTGCACCGTGGCACTTGGCTGAAAGATGAATGATTGCTCATCTGCAGGTTATTTCAAACGCACATACGCAAGGGGTGACTCTGATGATACACTCATTTGGGAAGGGATGGAGGTTTATGGGATGCGGGGTTGAGGCTCGTGACTCACCGGCAAGGTCAGGAAAGGTTCACTTTAAATGCAACACACAATCCCCGGAAGGATGAATATTTCGGTTCATCTTCTCCACTGCGGGCCATGTTTAATTTATTATAATTACAGAAAGTCTGAGTGAAGGCAACGCGGTATGAGTAAAGGTATCAACCCCAACATAACCCTATTACGGAGGGGTTAGGTTCTCCCCGTGTGGAATCAATGTACAACACGTGACCCGCAGCCGCTCAGGACAGGTTAATGAGGCTACATTTGGGATATGCATCTCATTGCGGCAGCCGGAGGGAAGGTCACTCAACACCACTGTTTATCTTAGCCTGCCACTTTACAGGACTCCTCCTTGAAAAGCAGGAAAACACCAGCAAGGCCTCGCAATTATTATGGTCCGATTATGGGGAGGGTCCTGTGCACATAATGTCCCCCTGGCGAACTCAGCCGCCATGTTTGACCTGTTGTTAAAGCGACGATAGCGATTGTTTCACGCCAGATGAGTCTGATACACAATGTGATTTAGAAGCCATAAAAAGCGATGAGGTAGTGTTGATCTCCCAGACAGCCATCGCCGCTGATGAATGATTGAGCCCCGGACGGGCTGGAAGCCGGCGAGGGGAGGCCATAAGGAGGTGCGCGTTCATTTGTGTGGCGGCGCATCGCAGCCCAGAGCGGTGTGTGGCACTCCTGTCTGTGCCCGCATGCGGAGCGTGGCATTAGTCAGAGTGTGTAAAGCCCGACCAGTCAGACGGGAGATGGGTTGAGGGAGATGAATGGGAGGCAGGTTCACTTTATTACTGTCACTCTGCTCTCTCCCAGTCTGCCTCAACCTCCCTACTACCACCCATCCATTAATCACATGTTACTGCCTCCTCCCTCCCTCTCTCTCTCACTGTCTATTTCTCCCCCGTCCACCTTTCCACCCCTCCTCCACCGCCCCAGCTATCCATCCATCCCTCCGTCGTTCACAATTGCATCACTTTTTTTATATATTTTTTTTTTTACAAACTCGTTTACTTTCCCTCCCTCACGGTCCTGTCACCTTATCAAGACCTGTTTGCCACAGGACTTAAAGAACACATGGTGGTGTTAGGTAAGTAAAACAACTTTAAATATCACTTGTATCAGCATAAAGAGAGGATTGTGTCCTGTCACAGCAGGTTTTTGTAAATTTGTGACTGAGCATTTTACATCTTTCATACATTTTGCCGGGTATCTATAACTCAAGTGATGTATTTGTGGTTGTTTGTGTCACTGTCCAATTAAAACTTTGTAAACCGTCTCTTTGCATCCCATGTCTTTACACACTGTGCATCCACACACTAATCTGAAGGTACGACTTCCTACGTGTGTGTTCATGTGTTTACATGGATCCTGTAAACAAAATGTGTTACAGTTATGTGCTTAGAGCATTTGAACAACACCTTGACACCTCTTTTAAATTGTATGCATCACTTCAAAAAGCAAAGGAAAAGTGTGACTGGCAATGATCTAAAGTGATAATCAGAAAAAAGTATGTAGCTAAAAGGGAAGCTACTATTTAGATTGTAAAATGATGTTGATTGTTTTTTAAGTGATGACATCAGCAAGTGTGCGACTCATGTACCAAAGATTTTGCTGACTTTTGGACTTTTGAGTAGTTTTCCGATTATACCGACACCACATAAACAAGCAAGTAGCTGCCATAACAGTTTTAGAGGTGTTATAGCAGCTGATGCTTTCTGAATGTAGCTCTGACTTAATTTTATTTATATACTGTTTGCATACATGGAGAATAGTGTGTTTTCCGAGTTAGTATGCACATATTGACCTAATTCAGCCCCATAGTCTGATATAATGACGATAAGGTTTGGTTTAATAGACACTTAATACATGTTCATGTTACATCGTCGTTAAACAGTGTTAGGATCAAGAGGCAGCCATGTTTTATAACTTCCTTTCTCCTGTCTCTAAACTCGTCAGATATCAGCTATATGTTAGTTTTGCAATTTAACTAAGCGAGTGTTTCAACTAGTCTGAGTTTGATCTTACGTGTGTTTGACTCCTGGTCCAAAAACATGGTTGACTGTTAGAGATGAGACAGATCAGTGTGGAGCAGCAGCTTTGCCACCGGCTCTCCCTGTGTCCCAGCAGCTATCAGCCTCTCTGCAGCTCCCAGGGGCCGCACGTCAGACAGTAGTGCTGTGTTGATGCTTTTGCTACATACTGTATATATATAGCCGGCTAGCTGTGCCTCTCTGGGGTACCTGGATGAGCTGTGTGCTACGTGGATACCAGAGGCCGAGGGGGAGGAGGGAGGGAGCGAGGAAGGAGAGGCCCCCATAGGCTGTCCACGCCGCCGCTCCCCCGGATCCTATCGGCTAATGGGTCGGCAGGGATTTGGGGAGGGGGGTGGAGGTGGACAGAGACGGATGGCTCCTGACAAACTCACACTGACAGCCAGTGAATACAGGGCAGCCTAGCAGAAAGGTCAGAGCGGGGATGGATAAAGGACCGCTTGACTTTCAAAGTTTCACCCCGCTCGGTGCCACCGCACTATCGCCGTGGAGCGAGAAGTGTCCGTTGGTTTTCCCTGTCAAGTTAAAACCATGACTTCTTTAACTGCCTCCTCCTAATACACGCCCCAAAAGTTTCAGACTCAAACATTTAAACATTTACATCCAGTTTTGCACATTTAAACAGATTTGTTCTCGAGAAACTACAATCTCCAAAATGGCCGTGCCTCTGAAACGTCCGAGTCCGAGTGCAACCCATATGCAGCAGCAGCTGACATTCTCATTAAGTCTTTAGTAAGCTGTGCACCGAAAGGAGAAAGAATCAAACCCGTTCTAAATGAACTAATCTGGTGTTCACCCTCGAGGCCCCGTTACTGTGTGCGTATGTGTTTGTGCGTAGGTGATGTGTTTATTGACTCCAGCAGAGGAGTGGATAAGAGGAGAGCCTCTGACTGAACAACACTGATCCAGTCAGATGTCACAGGCCCTCAGAACTGCCTCTAATGGGGCCCCAGGGACGCTCTATCTCTCTTTCACCTTCTTCCCCTTTCTCTCCCTGCCTCACAAGCTCTCTACAGCCAACCTCTCTGTGTCTATAGGCCCCTGGCATTCTGCTCCCATTAAGCTCTACTGTTAGATGTGTAAATAACAAGAGTACTGTATCGAAAAAAACCCACCAGCAGAGAGATAGTGCAGAGACCATTCAGATTTTTGTAGAAGTTTGCAGAGCCAGTGGACTTTACGTGAACGCAGTCAGACTTTGCCGTAACTTGGAAGACATAATCAGAAACTGGTTGATATTTTCGGGAAATAAAGTGAATTGAGTCGTTAATTGAGAGTTAGATGTGCAGATAGAAACCACTAGCAGCTGGTTAGCTTAGCTGAATACAAACATTATAAAACAGAAGTACAGAGCTAGCCTGGGTCTGCTGGGAAGTGAAGCTATTAATAATGAGATATGCCATGGTTCAGTTTGGTACAGACCAAGTCCAACTCTTTTGGACAGACTTGTTTTTTGTTCTGAATCATGGTCCGGGGCACCTTTCACTGGTTACTTTGGTTCTGCACCAAACGAGATAGCTATGTAAGTGTTTCTCCTTGTCTTTGTGCTAAGCTAAGCTAACTGTCAACCCTCTTTGATAACCTACAGATGAATGATTTGTTTTAATCTCTTTATCTAACACATAAGCAAATAAAAAGCCATAAAATGTCAAAAATAATTCTTTAACACAATTATCTCCTTTGTCCTGCCATCTCTTCATTGCCACTGAAAGTCTAACCACAGAAATAAACAGAGAAAACAGGACAAATGATCTAATTTATATACAAACACATACAGACACAAATATTTGAGTTTGAGTATTACATACTTTTCATGAGCTTTTTCAATATACTGTATATATATACAGTGCTTTATATAGCAATATATAGTCACTTTTCATTCATTTAATTGATGACATGACCAATTTCTAATTTTTGCACATTTTTACAGACGACCAGCATGTGAATATCCACCGACAACAGTCACGTCCTCCCTGATTACATGCGGGACTGTCCACACTTAACCACATTTGATTTGCCTACTTAGCGTGAGCTTGATCATGTGAGATCAGCGAGGACACCACTCGTCAACGGGACAGAGGAACCGGAAGGGACAGTTCCCGGCAGGACGCGCACTCCTCCCACCGCTCCCAGAAGGCCATGCTTCAGCCATGTGTCCATCATCACCGTCGGGAGGCGTCCATTTTTGAGTCCTCGCGTCCTCCATCTGAGGCACCCCTGTCTCTTTGACGAGTCGTGTGACCTTTTCCCCACGTCAGGTGTCGCGCTCGGTTACGTCAGTGTGGCGAGCGAGTGTCAAAAGTGTGTTCCTGTTTGTGTCCGTTGACTCTGTTAATGGTTTTTACCCAAAGAGCACTGCTCTGGAGTGAAACAGGATCCGATGTGAGATGACAGGGCCGACACAGCCGGGCCGGGCCTGGCTGCGTTGGACGAGGTGGCCCTGGCACAGTGGGAAATGTCCTATTAAGACGGGACACACACTGTTCATTGTCGACGTGCTGGAGAGCGGAGTCCGCCGTGAATGTCAGAGAAATTATGCCTGTGTTTTGCCTGTGTGTGTTTCTGACACCTCAAGATGAGGTCTTAGCCCAGATACACCGGGGAGATCTCACCCCTGCAAAAGCACAATCTGTGTCACGGATGCATGAGTTAACGTGCATGAGCCCCTCAGTAAACAAACTCTTACCTGGTTTAAAAAGCAAACAATAACAGTACATAGCCCCCCCCCCCTCCCTTCCCCCATGAAGCTGCTTCCAGCCCCATACGGACATTTCTCTCCGGTGTGTCATAAACCCTTTTCTTCTACCTCATTACATTTCTTAGGGTGGACAAAACACATTGTGCTCACACGCCATTGCCTGATGAATGTTCGAGTTGACTGGGACACCAGAGCCGGCGTCCGCTGACCTCCCCCTGAGGCTTCTTCCTTACCCCCCACTGTTCCTGCACAATCGCTGAAACGAGGGTACAGACCGACCCCTTTTTTTTTTTTAAAGGCATCCACATTTTCCTGTGCATTAGTATCACACTCTACCCTTTATATCCAAACACAATCCTGCTACAGGCTGGTTTTTTTTCAATGCTAGGTATCATTATCAGCACGTCATGGTTTATTGGGAAGTGCATTAAAAGGGGCTTAACAAATCAGTGTTTGTCTCGGCCCACTGCGAGTCCTTTTGTACAGTTTATTCGGACACATATTTGCTCTGGTGGAAAAGCTCTTAACGGATGGTTTTGTTCCAGCGTTTAAACCTGTTTCAAAGACCCGTTTGAGGCCTCGAACATTTGGTGTTAATAGGGCAGAACGGCCAGGGTGTATTTGATAACCACAGCGGCTACAGTATGACATCCACGGCCAAACGATGGCTACCAGCTCTGCAAACAACCACCACACCCTCGATCCATTTTTATTGTATTTGAGCAGCAGTGTTATATTTCCTGGCCTCCCCTTAGCACCACACACACAGGGCACTCCAAACAAAAAATCCATAGTATCGACCCGCCAATGTCACCACAATTACTCTTCCCAAACAGCCATTGAGGACAAATTACATCTGCACTGCCTTTTCACCCGGTCACTATGGCTGAGCAGTGGCCCCCCTCGCACCGCCGCCTCCCCCCTCTCTCCCTCCTCATCCTCCCCTCCTCAGCCTCCCGCCTCCGTCCCTCCATTTGCCCCCTAACTGAAGTCTGGATGGAGATACGGCGCGAGGGGTCACAACAGGGGACGGCGCGGCAAAAAAGAGCAAAAGAGCCAGTAGCTTTTTGACTAAGCACAACAGAGACACTTCATGAAATATTGCTCCGGCTTATCAGCGATCACACAATTTCAAGCCTTCCAGGCAGCTGCCACTGAAGGTGCAACAGTTATTCTGCTTGAGCACTCAAACCTCAGATTCTTCTTCTTCTTCCCCCTGCATTGACATGTACCGTGGGCAACCAGGGAAAGAAAAATACCGCTTTTATATTTGCATATGTTGTATTGGAAAAGGCCATGTTTAAATATCATCTTCCTGCTGGTGGCAGGCTCAAGCTGAGAGCTGTATCTTCCTCCGCACCCGGGCAGGCCCCCAGTGGTGAGTGGTAATCTCGCTCTGAGGTGTGAAGAAAACCACTTCCCATGTTTACATGAATACAGAAGCCCAACGCCACAGAAAACCCTTTGGTATTGATTTCCCTGTCTGTACACACTGCCAAAACCATTTATTCACTATTGGCAGCGGTGCTAGCAACAACCAGCGTTTAATGCTCTTAGCTATTAAGTTTCTTTCCAAGTAATCTCGGGGAATGTTGTCCCCCCCTCCACCAGCAGACAGGGTGATTGAATTTTCCTGATGTTACGATGGCCCAGGAGGACATTTAAATGACTTCTGGTGCAGGTGGTGTGTACCTGGGTGTCGGGCTTTGATTCTGTTTCAGACAGTGTGTCGGTCCCCCTTCTGGAACGGGATCATCAGTCACCGCCCACACACAGACGCACAAACACACACACACACACACACACACACACAAACGCCTCCTTTCACCTTCATCTTAAACAATGAAAGGGTCCACACTCTTTTAACTGTAATATCTCCAATGCCATCTACTCAGTATTTCTCCTCATAGGAGCAGTGGTGTAGAACAGCTTCCCTCTGAGGTGCATCAGTGGCTTCAGTAATATTTTCTGCTATTGTTTCCAGGGCTGGAATCAGAGCAGCGTTTTTCTTATTGGTCGCATATATTGAACAGAACGCAGACACAGCTATACAGCTGTTAAATCCAGCTGTTTCTGCAACAGTCAAACCAGATAGATTATAAATTACACAAATACGTAGTAAAGAGAGAAAATAAATATTGAAGCTCAACTTATTGTGATAATCAAAATCCCATGCAGAGAAAGATAATATGAAAGTGAAGTTAAAAAATAAATAGAAAGCATTACTCTTTTGTTTTGGCAGAGAGTCGTGAACTTGAATGATTTGAATGATGGAAGATATTTGACTGCATTGATTTCAGAGAAGTCGTCTGTGTTTCAGGGGAACTCTAAAAAGATTAAAGCTGAAAAATTGCATTTTGCACAAACACTTCTGCTGTTTTCGGTTTGAGACGACAGAAGCAACGAAGACGTTTTAACAAATTTTTGTGACACAAAAATAGCAACAAAGATTCATCCAAATAAATCAAACCGCCTCCAATTCACATGACAACCTATTACAGCTCCTCTCTAGATCCTGCATTAATGCACAAATCTGCATTATAACACTAAAGCCCCACCTATCAAGAGCTTGTGTCTCTGTGTGTGTGTGTGTGTCTGTGTGTGTGTGTGTGTGTCTCTGTGTGTGTGTCTCCGTGTTTGTGTGCGTTTGGGAATCATTCATGCATCTGTAAGTGTGTATGTGTATGATATATGGTGATCAGTCACAGGAGGGGATTTTACTGCGTGATTATTTCTGCTGTGACACTAATGAGCTTCGGCTGCAGATCCACTGCAGACCAATTACACTGGAGAAGAGGCTGCTTGCTTATTACACTCAGATAATCAACGGGTTTTACCCTCCGTGTTACAGCTCCTGCTACACACAGGAACATTAGATTTTTTGCCGGATGTGCATGGCGGGACTGCTGCGGTTATATTTCTACATACACATAATATAAATGTGTGTGTGTGTATATCACCCCTCTGCTATTCGGATGGACAGCAGGCTATTGTCTGTGATGCTGTGCTGTCTATATTAGGGAGCTCCAGCTTGTTGATTTATCACTCCTGCATTGTGTTGCTCTCCACTCGATTGTATCTGTGGCGCACACCAATGTGCCACCTCTGCATGTGTCAGATTGTGGAGGGGCTGGGTATGAAGGATTTGTGACTGGAGGGGGACCCTGCGAACAGGAGACCTATGAGCACAGAGAAGATGAGGCGGAGGAACAGGGATCAAAATCTCTCCGCATGCTGTGATTGGGTTATTCCAGACGCCACTGTCAGCACTTTCCGCAAAGAGTTGCAGAAAAACCAGGGAGGGCGGTAGGGGAGATCTTTTGATGTACACTGTACCAGTGCGTGAGTGTGTGTGTGTGTGTGTGTGTACGTGCACGTGACGCACTCTAATCACCTTAATTATTTCCTCTAATTACCTGCAAACAGCTAATGAATTCCTCAGGAATCCTATCATGTTGTGTGTGTGCTCACATCATCATCCGTTTTGCACGGCTGCCATTAATTTGCTCATAAACAAATACAATTAGCATAAAATGTTTCATTACAGGCTCATATATCTGGTTTAGTCTCTGTTAAGGATATGAAACAGCTGAACAACACACACACACACACACAGACACACACACGCACACTCACACAAAAACATAATTTTGTTACATTTCCTCTCCTGCATTATAAATGGTGTGATGAAATGCATGTGGTTTGGAAAAATATTTCATGGTGTGTATGTTTGCTGTCCTTGGGGATGTTGATGTGTGCACAAGTGTGCATGTTTGGGCGCGTCTGTGTTTGTGCTCGAGTGTATTTGTTATTTTTTTTCGGTTTATAAATTTTCCATCCAAGGTCGTCCGGAGAGGAGGGACAATGGACCCGGGCCTGGGTGGACCGATGATGAATGTGTACATTTCATGACAACAAAAGCATAATGACCTTATTCTATAATGAATGGATTCATCATTAAAAATCTCTGGCCTGCGGCAAAGTCTTTTTTTTTGCATATTCTGATGTCACCTCCTCTCCGAACATCAAATGCATTTGTACTCTACGCCTCTGGTATGTGTGTGTGTGTGTGTGTGTGTGTGTGTGTTCCTGTTTGCAGTGTTTCCCCCCCCCCCGTGCCTGTGCGGTGCACCACACGTCCAGACATAGCTAACTACACCTCCCATTAACACAGTCAGACATGCTAGCTGCAGCAGACTGGTGTTCCATCACTCTTGTCACAGGCGTGTTTATGGAAATACTGTTGTTTATGTAACTAATGCCTTGGTGATTGCAGCGTGTACATGCAGCAGCTCTCCTTAGATAATTAGCGATGAACACCCCCGACCGAGGCCCTGCTTTACACAATGCCACCGAAAAGCCAGCAGCGAGGAGCCATGTTTGTAAAATCATGAAACAATGTTGGAAATGTTGTGTTGTGAAATCCCCGCTGACGTGAAGCGTTTAAAAACATTTGTTTTTAACTGTAGCAGCGATCAGTGCAACTCTTTCACAACACACGTCTCTGAGGTGGAGACGGCCACGAACGCTAAACGGAAAACAAATGAGCAAACAAGTCGCGGAGACCTTTTCACTTCAAAGATGTGTTACAGTTTAAGTGGAGATTAATTAAACTTCTGTAAACACTGCACTACAAAATATATGTTTGCCTTTAAATAAGAATTTCCTCCTCCACATTTATCTTATGTTAAGAATTACTAGATCCAATCACCTTGTTAAGTATGATGCCGTGTTGTGGGTTAAACTACCCAAAAGTTTAAATAGTTCCACATTGACAAACTACAATAGCAAAAAGCCTCTTTCCAATAAATGCATCATAAGTAATGATCTTATAATTTCATTGTGGTATATGACGAAGGCACCGGGGTCTCACCACAACAGCCGGAGACAAAACCATCCGGGCTTTAACATTTCATTTCTGCCGACACAGGTGAAAACAAAGATCAAACTCAACTTAGACGTCCTCAGCTCTGCTGCTCAGTCTCTGTCTCTCATGAAGTCTCTTCCTATGTGCCCCCCCCCTCCTGGCTGCTGCCTCTTAAACCTGAGGATCAATCAGGTAACAGCTCCCACCTGCACTGATCAATCCTCTGGTGCAGGTGGATGTGCTCTCCCAGCAGCCGCCTCCATACCCACAGTCACGTATCCCATTAGAACATTTGCATATGTCTTTACCTGTGTATTTTTACTTCTTTTACTTTAAGTTAATGTTTTTCGAAATAATAGTTTCAATATGTTAGCGAAAATTAAGTAGGAAAAGTACTCATTATTCTACAATGGGTCCATTTCAAAATAAATTAAATTATATTTTTGGATTCATATTATTGATGCATTAAGGCACATGTCACTTTAATGTTAAAGCGGGTTAAGATTAGACACATGTAACTACTTTGTATTCTGCCTGGTATTTTGCATTAGTTATCTGAAATCTGCAAAGTCACATCTGACTGAAGCTTAAATAAATATAATAATAAATGTATCTGCTGTAACACATCAATTTCCAAATTTGGGATCAATAAAGTATCTCTATTTATCTATCTTAACAATAATGACACAAGAAAAAACTACATTAAAATTGTACTTATGTGAATGATATATTTCCACCATGAGAAATTGATGATACATGACATTTACCTGTAATGGAGTATTCCTATATAAGAGCACTGCAAATTATTAGATTATTTCCTATATCGCTGCAGATTTTAACACCGTAAATAAAATGTAATGTTTGTTTCCAGGGCTTTCTTCTCTTCCTCTCCAGCCTCCCTTCATTACTCCCTCCCTCTCACAAAGAGATGGTTAATGGCTGCACAAACACGGCGCTGATTGATTGACAGCGGTCAATTATCAGTGCCTCTCTGTCCCGTATTGATCGCCAGGCGAGATTAGTATCGTTTCTCTGGCTCTCTGTCTTGCAGGTCATGTAACATGCTCTGACCCTGCCGAGATACAAATGGCACATATATCTCCTGAACCACTCCAAATGTCACCTGTCAGACGGGATCACGTAGAATGGGGGGCAGAGAGTGGTTTGGGGTAAACACACACACACACAAAGACCGACACACAAAGACCGACACACACATATATACACTTATTGAAAAAATATCATTATCATCAGGGTAAAGGACTGGGTCCTGCCTTGTTATAAAATGCCAGTTATGTCATTTGACAGGTTTGCACGTCCTCCTCTTGATGGACTTGTCAGCTTCACTATATATCCGCCCTGCAGGTAAAACCTTTTCCAGAGGTGAAGCCGGAAGAACTGCTGCAGCTGAATCCCTCTTTCAGTAACATATTCAAATGTGAGATCTAATGGACAGCACAGCAGCAACATTTCACAGATAGAATAAGGAAGAAGCCTCGGTGGCTGCACCGCGCGGCGTCAGGGGAGGAAGCAGTGAAGTCCGGGTGCCAAGTTGAGGATTCAGAGCTCACCCTCTGTCTGTAATCAGGTGGGATGACAGGGGGCGAGTGCTGGTTGGTGGCTCTGCGGCGGCTCTGACAGCCTGTCACAGGGAGATCACTGCCACATGCCTGTCTGTCCACAACGCTGACGGCTGACCCGTCCAACACGGCCCGCCCCGCTGGTCATGCCATCCCTGTCTGCTGTTGGACGTCTCTGACAGCTGACAAGACACCTGGGACACGGCAGGCAGGGGCCAGAGCGCTGCTACCTGTATAGACATCAGGATTTACTGCTGCCAAGGAGAGAGGAGGAGGAAGAGAGAGAGAACAGGAGGAAGAGAGAGGCAGCATAAACAAATCTTTATAAAAGAGTCACATCGCGAAGTTGCTAAAGTATATCAACTGAAGACAATAGGGATTTGCCTCCAGTTAGTGAGTCTTTGTCAGGTCGTGTCTAAACATAGACACAAAGTACAGTTAATATCTTTTCTTTGCATGTGTGTGTGAGCGTTACATTTTTCACAGCATAACTCCCTTTAGATGGGGAAACAAAGGAGGCTGGCGGCCCGAGTCTCGGCTGCTGAGACATATGGGCCATGTCATTTATCACGTCTGCTGGTGAAGGAATGAGAGCCCATCAGTGGCCTGGCATTGATCCCTGTATGGGCCGCGCAGCCATTGTTTCCAGCAGCACCTGGTGGAGCTCTGTCTGCGTCTAATGGGGAGGGGGGGGGGGGGGGGGGGGGACTGCACACACAGAGGGGGGAGGGCATTGCTTTGGAGAGGGAGGTGTTAAGATTTTTCTGGGATAGCATTTCTGAGCAGCAGGACAATGAGAGAAAAATAAAACTTTTGCCAGATTTCAAAAGCGCAGAATCAAGGTTTTTTTTCTTCTATTGAATTTATTATTCTTCAGAATGAGAACAAAAGTGATGATTAGAAAGAAAACCAGCAGAGGAACAACTGTTGAATCCGTTCACAAAAGAAAACTAACTTCTGCAGATGAGCTGTTTGTATCCAGGGTGAGAAAGGATCTGAACTAGATTAACACTCAGTAGAGTTCATACATTCCGAGGCTTAACAGCCCGACTTAAATTCACTAGGTCCTGATTTTATCTCTGGATCTGCACCAAATTGCCCTGACTCATAAATCTCAATCCACGAAACATGCCAGATTTTTTTTTTTACCAGGAGCCATGAATTCGAAGAAAGAAAATTCGCAATATGAGAGAAAGTGAATGAGAACTCCTGATCAGAGCTCTGATTCTGAAGTGTTCATCACTGACCCAAACCACATCTTCCAACCAAGTGTTATGGTAATCTGTCATTTCTGAGATGCTGCCAATTAACAAACAAAGAAAGACACAAGTAAACGTGGACAACAACACAGCCTTATTGGTTGACATCATAATGTCCCTCGTAAATATCTATAAAGTATCTCTGTGCAAATTAGTGTATTTATTCAGATCTGTGCTTGCATTAGTCTGGTACTCACTAACAAATATGTTGTTATACATTTACATCATATTTCAAGACTGGAACGATGCATAAAAAGAAAGAGAAGACTGTGACATACGACGATGCCACCGGGGGTCTCCACACAGCAGCCAGAGACCAGCCACTTTTCATCATCTTCATCAAATAAGGTGAAAACACAAACTCACAAAAACCTAAACTTAAAGTGCCAGGGATATCTGCTGCTGAGTAGCTTTGCAGCTCAGCTTTGCCCCTCCCCCTGGCTGCTGCCTTTTAAACCTGAGGACCAATCAGCTAACAGCCTACCCTGACTGATCCTCTGGCACAGGTGGAGGTGCTCTCTCCCTGCAGCCTCCTCCATGCCCACAAATACATTCCCTATTAAAATGTTTACTAGTCATATGCTCACACGGTGAAATGCAAGGTGGCATAACTTTGATTTTGTGCCAGAACAGACAGTGTGCAGTGTAAGAATCATGAAGAGAACTGGAGGAAAAAGCAAGAATTAAAGAGTATTAAATCATAAAAGGCATAAATGCTCTGCTTGTGTCGTCTTCTTCCAAACAACCAAACAGACACATGCACGGCACACGAGTCCAGCTTGTTCTGACGTCTGTGGCTCGGCACAGACGCCGTAATATTTTCACCTGGCTTTGTTAAAAACACATTTGCTTACTCAGCATTGTTTATCTGCAGTAATTCATCACACAGGCTTTGAGCTATTGATGGAGCCAGCATCCGTTACCAGGCCCCTGTCAATGATTCACTCTCTAAGCCCATCTGTCAGGCGCCCTCTGCTCTCGCCCTTCCTCCTCTCCAGCACTGCTGCTCGGCACAGCCCTCCTCTTCCTCGGTGATGGATGGACAAAGTCCTTGACAGCCTCAAACGGCCACATTCGACGCCAGAGCACCTCACAGGTCCGCTTACTGTTATGCTATCACTCAGAAATATCCAATCAATGATTGTCCCAAAGTCACCTGTGGCACTGAGGGGGTGGGTGGGGGGGGGGGAAGCGGTTAGAAGTTTGGAAAAGAAAGGGCCGTGAGGGAAGGTGATTCCTGGAGGTGATTGGTAACTATTTGAGTATTCACAGCTTAGCCGAGGACAGTGATCAATAAATCAACCGCTCACGGAATCCATCATGATTGTGCCATTAAATGCTCCCAGTACAGTCAATGATAAACTGAGGCCGGGCCGCTTTCCTGGGAGGTGCTGAGGTGCATCGCTGCAGAGCGGCGTGCAGGAGCTCTGAAGCTCAGGGGTAGGGGAAGAAGCATCCAGACTGTCTGAGGCTGAGAGGAGAAGCAGAGGATGTGGAAGTGAGCACAGATCAGTGGTGTGAGTCAGAGCTCAGGTGTGGAGAACAGGGCCATCTGTGGGTGGATGGGAAGAACTGCATGATGGGGGATTGTGTGTCACAGAGGCTGGGAGGTGACGTTTAGTGGCTTTTCTGGAGCTTTCCCTCATATCACATGATCACTGCCAGCAAAGTTTCCCAGCTGACATGAAAATAGATGTTAGAATTCGTATAATTCGGCTTGAATACTGTGGTTCAGACCTTAGAAGCAGTTGAGAAAATAAAATTGTAGAAATAAGTACATGATACAGGATAGAAAATTGCAGGAAAGGATTTTTAAGTCTTATACGTCATTCGTTTTTTGGTTTGTTTAGTTATTATAATATTTAAGCCCCTCTCTGTCATAGCACTATATATATTTTTTACCCTTTTCTGGACTTAGAATAAATAAAGCTGAAACTCCCTCCCCTCAGATCACAACACTGATACATTAAAAACTAATAAAGCCAGCGTAGATGGTCTTGTCTAATTGAAACCTTGTAGTAATAATGTTCAAAATACCCACATATGTCCAAATTATGAATGTAGCTAGCAGTTTAAGAACATTAGACATAACCCTGGTTTAACAGAACCTGAACTTGAATTCTAATCCAGACCCTATTTGGACATTTGGACATTTTATGTTCATATGTGATAACTATCATGAATAATTAGCTCAAAATTTTCAAGGTTCACCTCATTCATAAATAACTGTGTGGTGAGATAAAACAATCTTAACATAGTGCAAAAATATAAAGGTGTTCAAAATGTATCTGATATTGACTTCTTATTGTCCGAGTGGCAGCAGCGTGTGGTTTCAATTTTTGTTCATAAACAAAACTATCTCACGTGTTGGTCAGATTTTCCCTTTGGATTGAGATGGATTCGTCTGTTGAGTGAAAAGGTGACCGAGCCAGTGAGGAAGATAACGATGAAGCTCAAGAATCCAAAACATATAAGAAAGGTGTTTAAGGGAAAAATTGAAAATGACAAATGAGGAGCACAAGTCTGGTGAATGAGCAGAATGTGACTTTTAAGGTGAAGAAGAATTCCAACATGGTAAAGTCAAGGATGTAATTCTTTCTGTTATGGTTATATTTCATGACCTGAGGATTCACCACAAGGTGCAAACCTCAGACTGGTAAACATCAAAAACACAAAGACCAGGCGTCCTCCCCCAGTCTGAAACAAATATTTTATTTATATGTTTGATCTCTAATTTGTTATTTGATTGTTTTTCCACCAAAAACCATCCGGTGAAAATGATCCAGTGACCCTGCTGGGGGTCAGGACCTGCAGGTTGAGAACCACTGACCCGCTCAATTGAAAAGCTGAGGCTGGGTTCTTCAAGGTAGTATCCCATCTATTATTTCATTTTAAATGAACTCGGGGTCCGAAGATCAAATACAAAATGTTGAACTGATACTTATGGTCTGGACTGTTTAATAGTGACCAACTTGATGCATTTAAGTTTTTGAATAAAGTGAATGAAGAAAATGCAGAGAAAGGATTTAGCCTGATGAGAGAACACGTCCCTGAAGCAGACAGGATTGGAGTTAAACACAATTTTATATCCTCTTTAAAACTTGTACCATCATTTGTGGTATTAATAATTATTTCCTTATTCTGCAAAGTAAAACAGAAAGATTTTGTCCTCTTTATCTAAGTATTTTAATGATGTTGTTATTCAGATTCTGGGAGGAAGTGTGTGATTTAAACATTTCTTTTAAAGCTGAGAGCTCAGTTGTTCCTGCTCATGATGAGTTTTAATTATGTTTATACTCTGGTTTGTTATGTTTTCTACGAGAACTCGTTTCAAAAGAGATTCAGACCTTCTGTCTCGAACCAGCTAGCGGTTCCTTGTCCCAAAAATATAACACAAACACTTGTGCTTCCTGTTTGAAAGAAAACACTGGAATTTATTTTTCATTTCCCTCCATCTGTCCTCACAACCATCTCTCATATTTGCATTTCCATCACATGTGAGACCAGGGGCCTTTTGCAAAGCACTTAATCTCACACTGTAGAGCAAATCCAAGATTCAACATGGAATCAAACACAGTGTGGAAACAGGAAGAAGCTGCCAGTGACAATCTCATTTGTTAACAATAATGCTCCAGCAATGATTTATTGACGTTTAAAGGGCTAGTTCACCCAAAAATGAAAATTCCCTCATTATTCCTCACCACTGTGCCGATGGAGGTGGTGGGTGAAGGGTTTGAGTCCATAAAACACTTGGGGAGTTTCAGGGGTAAACAGAATTGCAGCCAAATAAAATACAATTGAAGTACATGGTGACTCCTTCTCAAAACGTAAGAAACACTAAAAAACTAAAACATGATATGCCTCCATACTGCTCGTGTGGTGTCATCCAAGTGTCCACAAGCCCCAACGTTCAAATCCAAGTCGATGGATTCATTTACACCATGTTTACACCATTTGAACTCTAATTTGAATGGCTGGGCTTATGTATTTTGGGGTCTTTTTTATACGTTTAAGTTCAAATTGTAATGGATTTGGCTGCAATGCTGTTTACCCCTAAAATTCCTAAAGTGCTTTGTGGACTCAAACACTTCACCCTCCACCTCCATCGGCCCAGTGCTGAGTGGATGATGAGTGAATTGTCATTTGGGGCTGAGTTATCCCTTTAACACGATGCACATGGCTGCTGTAAGAACCACGTCAGCCCCTCTCTGACACAAAACCAAAAACAGGTTTCTCCTCCATCCATTTAGGAACAAAAGGGTTTAAGTGAGGTGCAGGCCCAGTCCCTGCTCCTCCTGCTGTGCACAGATCTCTGCAGCCTTCACTCAGCCCCCCCTCCCGGAGCCCGGGCCCCCTCAGCGGTGACCCGGCCCCTCGTGTGTCCTGTCTGCACGCCGACGTGTCGTGTAGGCTGTGTCGCTCTGTCACGAGACATGTCCCACATTTGCAGCCGAGCATCGCCGGCCAGCAGGATGCGAGTGTCTGTCAGGAGAGCTGACGCGCATGCCACTTTGCCGGGCGACTGACAGAGGGCCACGCCACGTTGTCACTTCTCCCATATCTATTGCCTGAGGATAAACACGGACACATACACACACACACACACACGGACACACTCACACACTAACATACACGTTAATAACACAAGAGTAAACAGAGCTGGACTCTCAGAGAGTGACTGACTGACAGTCCGACTGGATGACCGGCCCCGGCTCTGAGGATGCTGCAGCTCTGTGTCACCCCTCATTCTTACGATCTCCAGCTGTCACATCAAACACGCTGCTCCTGCACTCGCTCCGCCTCCAGACTCAACCCCACCACCACCACCACCACCACCTCCTCCCCCCACCTCCCCGCACTGAGACCTCATCAGGGTTGTCTCCTGCAGTGAGAGAGGAGGAGGAGGAGGAGGAGGTGCATCGTCCATCCTCCCGGTCCCCTGCGTGTGTTGCCTCATTCTGTTGTCATCCTGTTGAAACTGCAGGTTTGGTCACAGAGGTGATTTTGAGACTTGGTTAAATTCGGGAAAACCCAGAGGTTGTGGAAGCTTCACAATCTGATGCAGCCTATGACAGGTTTGTATTTAAATGTCTCAGTCAGGCATTAGGTCACAAGAATCCTTCAGACGTCCGCTGACCTCTTTGACATAGATCCTCCAATTCTACTAACACAATGACAAACTCAACACAAACCACTAACCAGTCTCTCTCCTGTGGAACCAACCTCCAGCTTGGGTCCAACTGACACAATCTCTACATTTAGGGTTATGGAATTAAAACTTTCTTCAGGTGAGCTGTGACCGATCCCTCAGATAGGCTGCTATAGAGGCCTATAGATTTCGGGGGGGGAAATTACCCCTAGAGTGTTCCCCCTCCAACCAGAAGGTCGGCAGTTCCATCCTCAGTCTTCCGAAGTGTCCTTGGGCAAGATACTGAACCCCTAAATAGCCCCTCATAGAACTGTAAGTCGCTTTGGATAAAAGCTTCTGCCAAATGATATTGTAATCTGTAATAATGCATTAGCTTCCTCCCACAATCCCAAAACATGCAGATTTAGGTTAATTGGAGACTGTTAATTGACTTCAGGTGTAAATATGAAAGTGAAGGGCTTTTTTTCTTTGTGTGTCCACCCTGTGATACACTGGACACCCGTCTCTGGATTATCTCTCCTGGATGTGATTTGTACTCTAGAGTGACAACAGAAAACCCATAAGATGTAATATAATACGCTATAATTATATGAAGAAATCAAGAGATAGCAGTTGTTTATTGCTGCTTTTTGTTACAATCATCCATTTCATGAGCGGGACATGTTCAAATTGAAACAAACCTGGTCCTGGTCATGTTTCACACTGGGAAGTCTTTTTGAGGAGCCTCCACCCATGACCTTTAAAGGATAAGCAGGATGGATGAATACTTCCTCATGTGGTGTTTAGCAATGGTGGAAAAAGACTTTGTACATTTAGTTGAGTTGAAATACAATTATTATTCAATTTAATTCAACTTTACTTGTTAACACCAAATCATAATATACTGTATCCCCAGGCACTTTACAGAGTTAGGTAGAGAACTTAAAAATGTAACGATACTTACATCACCTGAATATTTCCAGTATTTCTTACTTCACTCCACTATGTGCAATTTTTTCTGTTGGGCTTGTAAAGCACAAAACAATTGTCAGAGATGAAACCACTGGATTTCAATGGTTTTGCCTGGTGACTCTTTATAAAACCCACATGTCTCGTCTTCAGGTGCAGTTCCAGCAAAATACATTTTCCTGTCTTTGCTTTTTAAATGTCATTTAATTACAGTTCATGGCTCAAACAGGCAAAGTGGTTTAATGTATCAGGATGGAGCCTCCTGACCCTCAGGTTAGTAAACACAGGATAAAACAACCAAAGTGTAACTGAAGTCATTAATAGCTTAAAACAGGAAATACTTAATAGTCTAATAATATCATATTTGATCATATCTGCTGTCACAGGATATCTGTTTTCTTCATTGATAGCATTGTCTGAATAGATGATGTATTGTCCTCTACTGGAACTTTTACTTCAAGTTAAATTTGTCCACAGTTTATCATGTTCTCTCCCAGTTGTCTGTCCAGTGTGACTGACCCCTGGTGGCTGTCGCAGTCACAGCACAGACTCCACCTCATTGTCATTCTCATCAAACCATCTCATGATCCGTCTCCACTTATTTATTCGTTTTTTTTCACTCACACAATAATCTCCCCTCAGGTGATGCTGCAAGATTGTTCCTGAAGTTAGAGCGCCCTCTGATGGCTGAGAGGTTAACTGCGTGATAGGAAATAAATAAATAAATAAATGAATGAATGAATGAATAATGGCAGGATGTGTCTTATCTTATCCTCTGTTTGTTCAGGGCTGTTTGGCTGTGAGCAGTGCTGTTGTTCTAGAGGACGACAGGAATGAGCCGCTGTGCAGGAACAGTGGAGGGCGTCTCTCTGCTGGAATTTAAATGTGTCATCACGCTGCCAATAATAAGGTATATTATCCATCTTGTTCTAAAATGATAGTGTTTTCATGTATTTACACTTTTTTATAAATATATCTTTGAGAAGCCCTGAGTAGAATGACAATACAGATCTCTCTCTGCCTGCAGAGCTGGAAACCCCAAATCCTCAGAACAATTTAAATTTAGCTTTTAAGTTTAGATCATGTTACAGTTCACACCATTCAAAAAAAGGTAAAAATACTGAAACTTATAAATATACAGCATTTGGATTAGTTTTACATAAAAATTATAATACCAGAGCTACATTTTAAGTCATGATGTCTGAGATAAGCGTGAATCCCGTATGTATCCTTCCATTGCATTGTGGGAAATCCTCATGTGACCTGAGGAGATAAACTGAGGTAATGATTGTTTTTTTTCCTTTGTCATAAACGCAGTACCAGCTACCTGCCACTGGGTGGCAGTGTGCATTCACACAACCACGTATAAGACTGAACAGGATTGAATCACATCTGATTTAGTCATGATATTAGTAACCATATAGAGAAGTGGGTGCACTGTTGCATCAAAGCAGTGATGATGTTTGGCCTCACATGGAGATTTCGAATGTACACACACCACCAGGACTCATGAATAGAGAGTACAGTACGAGCAGGGGACCCTCGGGGGTTCGAACCCCTCCACTTTGCCTCTCACATCTCTCAGCACGCTGTAGGTGGGTGCAGATGAACCAGATACTGACATAGAGACCCTCGGCTGCACGCCCCAGCTCCGTGCGCTTCCCCGGCGACTCGCTCCAGTGTCACAGCTGTTTAACTCCAGTGATACTGGCCAATTAAGTGTGGTGTAGTGCGGCCTACTGGGACCTGCAGGCTGAGGAGTTCACGGTGGAGACTCCCAGAAGCTCGGGTCAGGAGGCTGCAGGCTCTGGACATGAATGATTAATCTGGAAATTGACTTAGTGCTTCCCTATCAGTGCTCGGTTCCTGGTAATAGTTAGCTGAATAAAACAAGAACAGCTGCTCCAGCTCGGATGAATGTTTGCATCCGAATCATTGCCAGGAATAAAGATAGACAAATTAAATACAGAAATTATACCACATACTAGGGCTAGGCGATACCGCCCCAAAAATATATTCAGGCAATTTCAATTTCAGTCGATAATTATCACGATAAATGTCACATTATTATTCATTTGTCACTGAAAGCAAGATTTTTAATTTAGTTTGCATGTAATAATGCAAAAAACTTCTTTAGCATATAGATGCAAATTTGCATCAAATTTCCCAAAACAGATGTGGAGCCTCTTTTTGGCAACATATGGTTCTCTCTGCACGGTGTAACCTGCATGTGAACAGAAAGTGGCCCATGTGGTAAATGGCCCCAATGGCAAAAGACTTGCTCGGGCCACTTTTGGTTGACAGGTGGTTTTGCTGTGGCTTACTTGTGGCCCAGATTTGGCAAACAAGCCAAATCTGGGCCCAAACTAATTTGCTATGTGGGGATCAAGTTTGTTTTGTATCTCCTCACTGTGAATATGCATTAAATTGATATATTGAGCCTTTGTTATATTAATATATTTCCATAATTGCTGTTGATTTATTGCCCAGCCCTAATATATAATATAAGTATAAACAGATGATTCACTTGTAGGCTATAAGAAATAAAACCTACTTATTACTTTCCTCTGCCCACCAGAGAGAAAGAAAGAAATCAAACACACAGCGTGACCAACATTTGATGATAAAAAGTTTGCTTGAACTTCAAAGACAGACAGATATGACGTTCATTAATCTGAAACTGGTGTTTGAACAAGATCAAGCTCTAAATAGTATCAAAGATATTCATTTATTTAAAAGGAAATAGATAATACAAATGAATCCAAATCATTTCTGTCACATAAATGATTTCATGAATCATTAACAGCAGAAAGAATCGAGTTCTCTCATTGGGACAAAAACAATTTGCCTTCTCCCCTGGCAGACATCGCTCTTAAGAGTTTTCATGACATGAGCAGTTTGGACACACGGCGCCTCCAAAAAAAGTGCTTCCTGTTGGATTATATACTGTACAGTGCAATGCCAAGTAAACAATACATCACATCTGATCATTCATTGGTAAACATCTTTTATATCAAAGAACGTAAGTGTTCAGAGTTTCATCAATACAGTACATTTATAGCAGACTTCACATACACCCTGGGCCACCTCCCAGTCTCAGAGCGTTTCACATTTAATGATCTCCCTTTGGAATTCCACCATCACCTTCTGATTAGCGTTGATTTTTCCAGCAACCTTCAGTTGGGTGCAGCCTCAGCCGCTCTTCTCACAGCTCGGCTGCCCTCTGCTCTCCTTCACTTTGTCTCTCTGGCCCTCGGGAGCCTTGGGGTCTCCTCTCAAATCGCACACCACAGCTCGGAGGGTTTTGAACCTGTCCAGCCGGCCGCCCTGGCCCCCCTGGAGCCGGACCTCCGAGCCCTGAGATGCGCTGAGGGAGCTGAGGGAGCGCACCGCCGCCACGCCGCGCTCCTTCCCCGAGGGACGGCGCGGCGTGGTCATGGCACCCAGCTCCCCCGGGTGCTCCATGTCCCTGATGACCTCGCACAGGTAGCGAGCCAAGTCCTGGCTGGAGAAGGAGAGGGTCTTGTGGGAGCGGCGGAAGGTCAGAGGTGACGGCAGGGTCTGGGTCTCTGAGGGGGGGATGGCGAGGCGCAGGGCGATGGCCGCGCTGCCGTTGGGCGCCTCCTTCTTGTTGTTGTCCTGGGGCAGCTTGGTCTGCGGGTAGGAGACGATGCTGTGTGGGTAGCTGTACCGCTGGGACTGGGCCGGGCTGGGCTGGAGGGAGCGCTGCAGCTCCACCATGTTGAAGGCGTTCTGAGGAACACAACAGGGGGACGGAGGAGAAGGAAAGAGATACGGTTTGGTTTTTCAGTTCCTGTGTAATCTTTGGAATCTGTTTAAAACAGATAATGAAAAACAACATTGCCACATGACACCAATCTGTGCTCGGGGGGCTGTAGCCGAGCTAATGCCTCTGCTGGCAAATGAACCTGCTCCCCAGACTGAGACGAAGATCCAGCATTTAGGAAAAGATGTTGGCAACAACAGCCCCATTGATTAGCCAAGTAATTAATTATCTGATTGCAGAGAATAGGGGGTTGGGGTGGGGTGGGGGGGGGCGTCTTATTTCCAGCTCTTTTAAAACAGAGGCATCAACATCTATCGGGGTCCACTTGCTTAATTTCAGCTAAGCATAGATCTCCAGGGAGCTGATATTTGATTTCCATTCGTTGGCACAAACACCGAGCTCAGATTAATGTTAACGCATTATTTACTAATTTACCTTCTCCCATTATTTGTGATATAACTCGATGACATTTAACACACATGGAAATGAGAACTTATGCAAGTGTCATATTTGTTCATGGGGTGGACTCCTGGTGATTTCCCGTCTAAATACCACCTCTACACTTTGTTTACCCGACACGTCCCCCCCCCCCCCGTAGCTGAGCACGTTCTCCCAGACTCCAAATCAATCGATGCTGCTAATTATCGCGATTAATGTCACAGTATTATTGAAAATTGATTCCTGCTCCAAAGTGAAGGTTTGGATTTCAAACTCAGAAATGAACACTTGTGACGCAGCAATTTTTTGTTTTACTTTTGCTGAATTTCAGGGAACTGACTTCGTCTCATGATGTTTGATTTTCGTTTGAAGGAAACAATCCCTGCTCTGTGTAAATGTTAACATTGCTGATTCACTTTCTGTCATTATTTGCGTTATAGCACGATGACATTTCAAACACGAGGACCTAGACAGGAGCCATATTTGTTCTTGGGGCGGACTCTTTGTTTACTTCCTGCCTGCCTGTGGAAATACCAGCTCTGTCTGTGTTTACCTGATCCTCCACCCTCCTCTTTGTAGTTTCTGTCAGTCGATTAATGCCGCATCATTTTAATTTCTTGTAAATCTATGGACTGAATTTTTGCTCCTGACTGAAGTCGGTGGTTTTAAACTCTTAATTGAGCAGAGGATGACAAGTACTAGAAATATTTCACAAAACCGGTCGATCTATTTCCATTTGGTTTTGATTTGAAGACTCGAACAAACACGGTTCTGTTAATGTCAATGTTACTTTCTGCCATTGATCGTGTTGTTTTTATTTTCTTGAATATTGCACAGTGACATTTAAAAAAACACATAAGAACTGAAGCAAGAGCCATATTTGTTCCTGGTGTGGACTCCAGCATCCTTCCTCCTCCATCCTCGCAGATGTCTCATCAGTGATTATCATTAATTATCGCAATAAATCTCACTTTATTATTTCTTGGGTAAGTCTGAAAACAGATTTCTGCTCCTGAGTGAAGGTTGTGGTCTTTCTCTCTTTCATGAGCAGCAACAAAAACTGCAAAACCTTTTAATTTTACCTGGCTGACTATTTGTTTTTTCATTTGAAGGCACTATTGAACTATGTTTTTAATTGTGTTGCTTTATTTTCTGAATAATATCACAATGACATTTAAATACCAAGTCTATACTTTATGTTTCCCTGGTCCTGCTCCCATTAGCCGTCCTCATCACTGTTGATCACGTTCTTCTCGCTGTCACATCCGTCGATATCGATAATTATCGTGATAAATGTTGTTTAAAGGCAGATTTTTCCTTCTGAATTAAGGTTGTGGTTTATAACTTCTTTTTTTATTAACAGACACAAACGGCGACACATTTTACTTAACTGCCCCAGACTCATATAAATCTCCGGGGAATTGATATTTTGCACCCTGAACTCTCTGTTGAATGAAAATCTTTACTGATTTATATGTTATTTGTGTTGTTTTATTTCCTTAAACTATAACCCAGTGCCCCCCCCCCACACCTCCTGTCTCCTTAAACGCCTCCTCTGTCTGTGTTCACCTGGTCCTGCTCGCCTCCTCCCTCCTCGTCGTAGTTGAGCACGTTCTCCCGGATGTCCTCCCACTCGCCGTGGTGCGCCGACACATGGTACACGCCCTCCTTCAGGCCCTTGTGCCTCCTCCAGCAGGAGTAGAGAAACAGGCCCAGCATCAACACTGAGGGGTGCCAGAGAGCAGGTTAACACAGCAGGGGGGCCCGGGGGGGGAGGGGAGTGAGGGGGGGAGGGAGGGAGCAGCTCACATAATTACAATTGAGATGCTGAGCAGAAAAAACATATCTCTGGGTGTGAATGAAATCGACAACGAGAGCAGAAAGCGATGAAACAACACGGCTGTTCAAAATGAAAATATGAATGTGTTTCCAACAAGCCAACGTCATTGTGGATAAATAGATAATATCAGGCCCCTGCACCTCCCATTGACTCGTCCTGTAGAAACCTATTAGCTGCACTGACTCCCCCAGTTAAGACACACTAATGGCACGCGCGTGGAAACGGAGGCCCCCCCCCCTTCTCCACCTGTTTCCCTTTGATGCTCGCCCGTCTTATCAAACGCCACAGCTCCTCGGGAACCCTATTAACCGAATCTGTGCTCCTCCCAGCTCAGACACGAAGCCTCGGCGGCTCGGGGACGAACGCGGGGACGAGTGCTTTTGCAGGAGCCGAGCAGGGAGAAGGTCCTAAAGCACACGCATCAATCACGGCTATTGTGTGCTGAATTATACAACATGCTGGACTGACCTTTAAAGTCCATTAATCTCAACCAGTATTTTTTCTCCCATCTGCCATCGCTCTCTCTCTCTTTCCCTCCTCCTCGCTATCTGTTTTTACAAGTTCAGGCTCTTTCTCTTTTTTTTAATTTGTATTTCTTAGCAACTTTTTTTTTCCCCTTCTCACTCTCTCTATCTCTCTACAGTGGAACTCCCCCCCCCCCCCCCCACCGTCTCCCCCTTTGTCTTGCTCACTCATTAAGACTCTCGCTGTTCCTTCCTTCAGTCCCTCTCTGGCCTCTGTCTGGCCTCCGCTTTTATCTCCCGCACTAGATGGGATCCATTTCAACTAGACGAGTTTATGTGGTGCGTGCCAAGTATGTCGGTTTAATTGGAAATCTTTGGAGAAATGCGGGGGTAATCGCATTAGTCCGGATTTTTTAAAAGTAATTGCATTCAAAGGAGAGTAACACACCGGGCGGCTCTTCTTCACGGGGTCGCCCCCCCCCCGCCCCCCCCCCTTACAGGCAGGTACTCATAAACAAAGAGGGAAAAAAAAAAAACTCCCCGAGAGCTTCTCCCTGCTTAGAGAAATGCTTTCTCAATTAAAACCCATCACCTCTGTGTGCACGCTGCCTGGAACATCTTTTGACACCTCAGCTGTTGCACCTTTCTATTTCTATGCTGCTAGCATATCAGATAGAAACAAAGAGATGGTAATCCCCCCCCCTCCCCACCCCGCCCCACCTGCTCCTCAGCCAGTGCTGGGTGGAGGAGAGGGCGGCTATTGATCAGCTGACCCAGCTCCTCACCGCAGCATCCACAGCTCCCTGGCAGAAAACAGCAGAATCTCAATGAGGCGAGACGCCGGCCCTCCTCCTCACCTCCAGAACAACCTGCTCCGAGAGGCTGCCTGCAGGCGGGCCCTCACCTCAGCCCTCACCACCACCTGAGCTGGTGCTAAACACATCTCTGAAGGTGGGGGGGGGGGGGTTCGATGCACGGCGCAGAGGGAGCCAAGCACCGAACCCTCCATCACAAACACACACAATTAGGCACAGGTAAACACAAACACACATGCACACACACTCTGCTGGCTGTGTGTGTGTGTGTGTGTGTGTGTGTGTGTGTGCAGCTACATTCCAGTGAGATCAATATCACCCAGGGCGGAGAACGGACCTCGCAGTCATTCATCAATCCGTAATGCTGCAGCTTCTTTGCTCTCTAACCAACAGGGTATTATGATGTTAGCCTGGACCAGACGGTGCATTATGAATGAGTGTCGAGTAAACAACTATACAACACCACAGTGTAGCTTGATCAACACCACTTAACCCTTTCACTCAGGCTGAGGGAGGAGGATAACTGAGGCGGCTGCAGCGTGAAGGGGTTTGGTAGAGAAGGGACGAAAGCAACAGGAGGAAAATGAGACAGGTGACCGATGGGGACGAGTCGGAGAAATCATTTATTTTATTAAATCTCTCAGGGGAACACTGCCAACTAAAAAGAAGAGAGAACAGAACAGGCACTTTACACGATCGCTTGGCGTTCACGGACCCATATGGGAGAATGATCTCTTCCATTCGTCAGATTTGCCGCTGGACTAATGAGGCCTGATCAGACGCCGGCTCATCTGGCTCCGTCTGCAGCTTCACGCTGAACTCGCTCTCTTCTCGGCGTGTGATGCCTCGTGTAAAACTTAATAATGGATGATCGCTTTAACTTTTAATGCATGTTGAGGCAGAGCAGGAGTCCCTTTTTTAATTTCGCACCCAGCCAGGAGTCTTGGAGCGTGAACTCGTGGTGGTAGCTCCTGATGAGGGGTCACCGCTGAACAACCGCTGTATAACCGGATGTTCATTAAAACCCAACCAGTGGATTGAGGAGGTAAAACACTTTCTTTGCTCTAATTTAAAAAGGACCAAGATGAATTTAGCTGTTTCATTTTAATCAAAGGCTTGAAAATGTGCAGCCGTCAAACAGTGACTCTTTTAAACGTGAAACATTTGAGCCTTGAATTTAAACGCCTCATCAGCGACAGTGGGCAGGCGCCACTTCAAATGGGGCTACACACATGGATTCTCATGAATTAGGCCAAGGCCACACTTTATCATCTTTGAATTCATTATCAAATATTGAAGACTGCTTTATACGCTTCACTCTCAAGTGTCAGAATAACTGATGTCCCAATACCGGCCACATGCCCTGCAGGGAATGTTGAGTCAGTTATAAAGGCAGGGACAGAGTATTGAATCGCTCAAGCGTTTTATAAGCCCGGCTCTGACAGAAAGACTCATAAACAGCGGCGTGGCCCTGCCGAGGGAGGCGAGGGGGGGACAACAGGCAATGCACGCTCACGTTCGTCCTTGTGAGGATGCGAGAAAATCACATTTCCCTTCAGCTTTACCCTGTAACACAATTAACTGGTCCCAGTCCCGAGCGTTGACGAAGAATTAAAGTGGTGGCTCATCCGTTTGGACACGGGAGCGGTGGTTCCTGTCGCCGTATCAATGCATACAGGTTTAAGAAAAGGCTCCGCTGGCTGCACACGCCGTGAGTTTGTATTGAGTCTTGATCCTGTTAGACCAATAATAACAGGATCCAGTCTGGAGCTGAAACACTGAGCTGATTAATTGATCAGAAGGAAATGAATCAGCAGCCGCTCTGATGACTGATAAATCATTATCCCAGTGAGCCGACAAACAGCGAATGGGAGGAATTGAGTGAAGAATTGATACGATTATCACGGCCCCCGTTATTCTTGTGTTCTTGTTTATCACAGTTTAAATTGTTTACTGTGAGATTTGCTTATTTATAAACCCACAAATATAGAATAATCCTCTCACCTTTTGTGCTCACTGCACCCTGTGCTACAGCTGTGAACATGCAGAGGCTGTGTTAATATAACGTATAGTCCTGAAATATGGGATAAATCGTTCTTCTGGGTTTTCAAGTTTCCCCACAAACGAAGTAAATATCTAATTGAAGCTAAAAACCAGTCTCGAATAAACATAATGCCCCAGACGTGAGGTGAAAGGTCAATGATTAAAGAGTCACTGTATATATATACATATATTCATATTTACACATGCATACATAGTTGCAATACATTCAGAAGCTTTTTCCGAGCTCACTTTTTAACTTGTTCTTTGTAGTTGCATTACAGAGAGATATGCTAATTAGATGCTTTAATTATGAGTCCCACTTATGCTCGTTAAGACTTTTAAATGTGTCACCAGATTATCTTAAACCTTTCCCCTGTTTGACCCGACCAAGTCCTTCTAGTCTTAAAAGTTGAAGAAACTTCATGAAAGGACATATCAACAAAAACAACCCTTTCCCTCTTTGAAAAAAAAAGGAAATCATAAATAAGTGTTCGTATTAAAGGAACATATATATCTTTTCATTGTAGGAAATGCTCCATCTATTTGGCTTCAACATAACTACCTCCACTTGGGGGCGGCTTTTATTTTGAAGTCCTAGCCCTCTTGTGTTTATATGCTATGAGGGATAAACATACCTGCATCAACAAAGCAGTTTCTCGGAGAATGAAGGTTCTGAGAGGAGACACAATGGCTGCTGTTGTGAGTTGTGTTGTTGTTTTTTTGGCACAAAGTGTTTTTTATAAATGAGCAAATGTTTTGCTTCTGCTCGCTGTTTTTTAGTACACGCTGCACGCTGCCAGATGTCTGACCACAGGAGTCTTGGCCCGAGCCTTTGTCTGTATGAGACAATAATTCACAACACTGTCAGATTTAAAAGCATCTGAATTATCTTATTAACCTAAAATCCCTTGATAATAACAAACCTTACGAGTGGAAGTGGTTTTGATAAATCATTGGCATCAACTAGCTAAAGCTCTTAGAGTGAAAATGAAATGTTTTCGGTCCATATTTTCATATCAACTCATCTCATCTTGTTTATCTTATCGATTACAATTCCAAGCCCTGTACATAACATCAGAAAGTGCACAATAAAGAGACATGCAGGATGACTTAGTGAAATAAACTCTGGGTACAGACATGTGGGATGAAGAGGTAGAACAAGACATAGCAGTGGTACAATGGGTGGACGGGGGGGTATAAAATAAGTTGGACAGATAAAAAGTAAGGCTGAGAGTGAAATTGACTTCTGAAGTCAGAATGTATCACTGGTAGAGACAGAAGACACAGAAGCGATGAAACCGGGGAAACACACATAAAGAAACTCCCTGGTCCTGCGGGGACTTTTACACCTCGCCCGTGAATCACAAATTACGATGTACAATGCTCTCCTGCCCTCTCCTCTCCCACTCCAGATATTTGTTTCATGTTTTCCAGCAACCTCCCGTGGAGAAATCACATCCAGGCACAGCTCAGGAGATCAATACAGCTACAAGATATGTGTCGGGATGATTTCACAGAGGCGAACAAGGGGGAAAACTGCAGATGTTACAGATATAAGCAAACATAACGCAAGAATTATACAATGAGGATGGCAGCAAACAAAAACATAAACACACAACAGGATGGAAATCAGCTTAGTACAGATGAAGAATGGAAGAAGATGGAAGACGAAAACAAAAAAGATGAAAAAAGCCACGAGCAGATGACGACGGGTGTGGTCACCACAGGTAGAAGAGGACGTAGTCGACATAGCTACCTAGAAAGGCCATGACACAGATGCTGATGGCGAACATGGAGCTGAGGCTGAGGCTGTTGCCGTCCTCGTTGTGGAACATGGCGAGCGTCACCTCGCAGTGGCGCCCCCTGTAGCCCTCGCTGCAGTGGCACGAGTAGCGGGCCGGGGAGTGAGCCACGCAGGTGCCGTGGCGGCAGGGCCGGCTGGCGCACAGGGTGTAGACGCACGCTTTGCCCAGGGAGCTCTCCTTGGTCAGGTGGCCTGGAGGGCACCTGTGTGGAGAGGAGACGAGAGGCACTCGAGAAGCTCGCAGATGAAACAAAGACAGAATTCTACTCTCGCCCTGAAACCCTCGGGAGCTGCACCTCTTATATCAAGGATTCAAAGATAGGCTCTTTGAAGGTTATACAATGTCGACTGTACTAGAGGAAGAGACATAAAAGAGAGAAATGGAGAAGCTTAGATTGGCTTTGCACTTCTAGTCCCTCGGAATATTTGGACAAAATATCCCCTGAATATCTTTCACCCCTGCGTCTCCTGGTGCTTTGTATCCCGAGGCGGTGCTGCAATCACAGAATATGGATATTCAGCCGCAGTGAAGTCCCTCACTGGAGATGGCAGGCAGGAGCCTCAGTGGTCCTGCAGAGTTTAAAGGGGGGAGGCTGGGACTCAGACAGTCACTGCAGTTACACACTGTTCTCTGAGGCTTACACACTATTAGACACGCAGTGCAACATGGGCCTGAGCTCAGGCCGAGCTGCCATCTGGTGGACACTTTGATTTCAAGGGCTGTGGCCAGAAACTCACCGGAGCATTGTTCACACTTAGATGCACATACTGTACGTGCTGTGCAAGTAGTTTATGATCTGCACAAGTTTTTGCATGTTTAATTAATGAGTGGGTTAATTATTTAATTTGTTAATAATTAAGGTGCAGCCTCTTTTATGCATGTACTCAAAGTGTCTTTACGATGTGGAGTGGACCCAAACAACTTTCAGCGCCACCACAGCGGTGCTAAATAATTGGCAGAATTATTGCTTATTTTACCAGTGCTTAAATAAAGGTCATTAATAAGAATGATCCCAGGCTGCAGCTTCAAACGTTGGTAAATCGTTGTTTTACATAAATAAATAATATGTTTGATACTTTCTAATAGGGAGTAACACACCTGCTGATTGGCCATTGGGTGCATAAAGTTAAAATTCTACTTTTAAAGGTATAAATGTACACGCTCCAAAATACAGCAGGAACCTATGACCCTCAAATTGTCTAGAAATCAGCCAGTCGACATATTTAATGTCTTTAAAAACCTTTGTGTAACTTAATTGAATTCCCCTATGTTTTTATGATCTGCTTCTCTTTTTATAAAAATAAGTTAAACTTCTATTATTATTATTATTATTATTATGAAATGTTTTCCAGATGTTTTTTCCTTGTAAACAAGTTCAGAAGTCCATTTACAGCACGTTCACGAAAAATGGTACAAAACTTATTCAAACTGACGATTTCTTTTGCCACATGGGGGCAGCACTTGCAGAGCAACACATTCTAAGCTGCTATTGGCTGATTCGCTGAATGTTTGTTTACAGCTCATTTACACATCCAGCAGTTCCAGTTCACTCGTGATTCTGGTCAACTGGTGAATGTAAAACGCAGATTTTTGGTCTCCTGAGGGAAATATCTGGCGCTCCAATACATTTACCAGCTAAACAGTTTGTGCCGTGCGAAGCGGGACGTGTTTTAGAGCTTCATCTCTAAAGTGGCCAAAATAAATAGGTTCATCACCACAAACAAGGCCTGGTGCATTCTTCATTAGAGAAACAGAAATCCTGGCTTCATCTCTATTTTCTATTTATTCACTTCCCAAATAATATCAGATACATTCATATTTAATTTTGAATTTATTTGTTCTACTTGTTTTAATCTTTTTATTTTTCTACTATTAGCATAAACACATTGAGTAGTATTAAAACATAAAATATGTTGTAATAGGAGACTCATTGAGCGCATACCTCCGTCAAGGCTAGCACCCGATCTCGCCATGTTCAGATCTACACCTAATTCAATGGGTTTCATCTTTGGCTCATGCTGCACCCAAGGTTTTGTGTATTCCTGCTGACTAGGAAACAATCGTTGGTGGAGGTAATTAGGTCTGTTATTATTATTATCATCATCACCATGACTCGGTTGTCCACACAGTTTGTGATTGATATTTCTGTCCCACTGCACCTGCGGTCTGGTTCTCAGGGGATTCGTCTTCATTGGATCTTTTTTCGTCTTGTGTTGCTTCTCGTGCATCTAAGTGCTGATTGGTTTGCAGCTAACAAATGAGAGTGTGTGGCTTTCAACCTAATGTGACCCACCTAGTAGCTGCTTCAGTGTTCCAGTCTACCCCTTGTAATAAACCCCTACAGTGCAGGTGTGTGTGGTTTCTTCACTTCATTTGTTAATCTCATTTGCAAAGTTGAGCGCTGGCGTTACTAATTTTATTATGAGCAAAGGCTGCGTTACGCCATCCTTTGCCTCTGGATGTATGGCTGCGGATATCTACATAATGTGCCGGCATCCGGAGAAGCCTCGTTTTCAACCCGGCTGTCTTTTTTTTTTTGACTCTGCATATATTTACTGCACCTGCACTCGTGGTGCCTCCAGAGGTCCACGCAGACCAGAGGAGCCGAGCAGTGATGTCTCCTGCAGGCGTCTGAGGAGCAGCCGACAGAGAGGCCCTGCGAGGTGACCACCTGGAGCCCTTCTGAAGGCTGCTCTCTGTCCAGGGACACGGAGCGGCCGTTGAATCTCACATCTCGCAAACAGCCTGGTGAAGAGACAGAGAGAGAGAGAGAGAGAGAGAGAGAGAGAGAGAGAGAGAGAGAGAAAACAGAGGAGGAAATGAAAAATAGAAAGTTTACAGAGTTTACAATGCCAAAAAGACACACTCAAACACCAGTCCCCAGGCCAAATCTTTTATGAACTTACATTTACAGCACGGCAGGGGTGTAAACTCGAATGCACAGACACACACACACAAAAACCAATTCGCTGACACACCTGCACACTCTCACGCGTGCAAACACACAAACAGCCCGAGGCCAAGCTGTCAGCTTGCAATAGCTTTTTTTTCATTTTTTTTTCAGGATATTTTCTCTGCTGGTTGGTTTGCTCGCTCTGTGGGAAGTGCCGGGTCCAACACATCATTTAAATACAGATCACAGTCACTGACTCACTTTATCTCATCTGCTTGAAACTAAGGGATCAAAACACCTTTGGGCCAGGCTGTGAAATGTAGAACCACCAGTATGTGGGAGAGATAAAACTGAATCCTTTATGTGCCCATTAAATTTAACAGGTGTACAACGGCACTGTTTCAGGGACTGTCCTTTCCAATGAATCCATTTCCAAGTCACATTTTAATTCACTCAATAATCATGATTTCACTTTTCCACTTAGCCAACAACTCATCCATTCACTCATTTATCTTGTTGACTCTGATTCGTATCTTAACCCACCGAGGAAGCTCCGGTTGTGTCCTGAGGGAAAAGAGTTTCCAATCATCACCGCCGAGGGGTCGATAATGATTTCCTGACCCCGCCCGGGTGAGACTGTCACCTCCCGCCGTCCTCCGCCTCCGTCCAGCTGCAGGGTGAACTCCCTGCCGTACCGATCCAGCGCCACGTCGTGCCACTCGCCGTCGTTGAGGCGATGGAAGGGCAGCGTGATGTTGTAGTCGCCATCGCCGAGGTTGTAGAAAACGGCCAGGAGACCATGAATAACCTGAGATCACAGGTTGGAGAGGAGAAAGCATGGAAAAAAAGATTGTAATCTTTCCTAAAGCTGGACCAGAATATGGGTTGGCCAATATTATCAGCTGATACAAGCCTTTCAAGGACACCTCTGACCTGTGGTGTTCCCCAAGGCTCTGTCCTTTTACTGTTTTCGATATATGTGACACCACTAAAAATTGGAGAAGAGGGCAATTTTATCTCGTCTTTATGAAATAAAATGCCAGATGTCCCAAAACCTTCGTAAACTCAATGAAAACAAAAGTGAGGTAATTCTCTTTGGTCCAGCAAAGGCCATCCCTGTTATACAGAGACATATTGGATCCCTGTCATCAAACATCAAGCCTGCAGCCAGAGACCTGGGTGTCATGTTTGACGGTGACCTTTCATCAGACAAGGAAAAGTTAGGTCTCATCTCTCTCACTCTGATCTCGAGTGAGAGGTCATCCATGCTTTTATTTCATCTTGTTTAGATTACTGTAATTCATTGTATTACATTAACATTCACTCATGTTAACATCTAAAACCTCAATTACATTTCTTTGTCATTAGGGTTTGATAACACAATCTTAGGAGTCATTGAATCATCATATGTTTAGCCGATATATCGCTATCTGCAGTTTTCTACTCCAAAATATTGGTATTGGCATCAGCCCCCCCCCCCCCACAAAATCCATAACTCTCCCACTAGAGACTTCTGCAGTGCTGTAAAAACAAGCTGCTCTGTTATGTCATTAGCTGCTTAAACAGAATTGTAGTAGTTTGGATTTCAGGGCTTTGGTTTCGTTGTCTGGATGAAATTGTAAAAATCGACTGGCACGAATTCTTGACTGACACACCTGGACGCCTGCCACGGGAGTGTGGGGGGGGGGGGGGTGCAAAACACAGATCCTGCAGCAGAACAACATGAGAGGAAGTGGGCCAGATCCCGTGGTGTAGAGAAAAAGACCGGGCCGGGCAAACATTGTGAAATGATGCTACACCAGGAAAAGACCTCTGCCAGAAATGGGGCTTGAAAATTTCAGCGGTCGAAATGAATACGGAAATTCTGCAGCCGTGATGCTTTGGCTCTGCAGCGCTGGAGCTCACACGGCTGCACGGCAGGAGCCAGCGTCCTCCCGACGGGAAGGTATACGAGAAACAACAATTATCTTCAGCAGTTAAGGATGAGCGAACACAATGGACTCAACCAATGAGGGGCTCCCCTAACTGCAGCTTGTACATGTCCAGAGCTTAATTGGAAACAGTGGGGCAAGATAATTCACATTCAGTCCGGGCTGCATTAACTATTGCTCCCTCAGCATGGGCATCTCAAATGCCTCACCCCCACTGGACATGCAGACACACACACCCACACACACACCGACACACACACACACACACACACACGCAGACACACACACACACACACAGAGCAGAAGCTGACTCTGCTCCCCCCACTGTCTCATCCTGCCCTCAAGTCCACAACAAAAATGAACAAAGGACAAAGACCTCAATCAATATTCAGGAAAAAAAAGAAATCTGATTTTTTTTTTGTTATAGAAAATTTCCCCGGTGCCTCCAGAGATCTACGCAATCACTGTTAAAGCGCAAGAAGTTCAAGCGAATTTCTGAAGTCTGAATATCTAAAGAACCTTTCAAACTCAATTCATTAATGCGAAAAAAGTAAAATAAAAGGAGAAGCTATATTGTTCCGAGTCTCGCTTTTCTTAAGGGTTGGTGGTAAGTTGCTCTTGAAGAAGTCCTTCACAGACTGCATTAGATAACTGTTTTCTTTACAGAGACACCGAGCTCCTAGGAGAGCTGGATGCTGTTTATACCCAGCTGGCCCCAGGTAACCTTTGTGTGAAAGTGTTGTTATTTATTCAGTGTGCACTCCATCCAATATCTACCCTTAAGAAAAAAAAAAAATGGGGGAAGAGAGAGACAGCCCTTTAATTTAGGGCGTGCTGTCTGCAGACACACACCAGGCTTGTGCTCAAGTGTTTTTAAGAGCTCTGAGACAACAGGGCGGTCGCGGACAGACATCACAGGTTTTATACAGCTCACCAATTCAGGTTTTCACAGGTTTTCACAGAGAGCGGCTTCATACAGTGAAGGCCACAGCCTCTTCCTCCTCCTGTCAATGTGAGGCTGCAGCGAGGGGAGAGGACAACCGTGTGTTTCCTCACGTAAAGACCCGGAGACGCACAAAGAGACGAGGGCGGAACACACTTTAAAGGGGACATATTATGAAAATTCCACTTTTGTAGTGCTTCTACACGTTAATGTGGGTATCTGGCACGTCTACCGGCCCAAAAACTCTGGAAAAAAACAACTCCCGCGATTTGTTGTGGTTCGTCTATGTCAGAAACGATACGCTAGAGTGCGTCGAATGGGATTACGACCGAAATAAACGTCATAGTCACACCATGCCCATGTAGGGAGTCTTGCTACATGGCCTTGGACGAGCGAGCTAACGCTAGCTGGGGTGTCAAAACAGGTCAATCTGAGGAGGGCTGTTTTAGACGGGGTAAAAAGGTGCTGTTTTAAATGATCCTTGTGGTATTTTGACCAAAACATGTTACAGACATTTCATTACGACCCCAAGGAACCAACTGTGGTAAAATGGGCATAATATATCCCCTTTAAACAAAGCTCTCTGACAAATGACAATCACAAGACGAGAAGAAGGACTGGCTTCATATTGTGGTATATTCCCTAGAGTAAATGATTTTGGCATCTGTTTAAAACATAATGACAGGCTTCCATTTATGGTTACTGTCTTCTTGACTTTCAGACATTCTCATAAAAATTCCTCCAGGTGTTTATCTTAGTTCTCTCCTTTTGCTAATGGATGGATGTAGAAGGAAGGTTCTTTAACAATGTGCCTTCATCTCCAGGTAGGAAACACGCCCTTATTTATTTAGCGATCCCATGTGGGAAGTAATTTACCTGAAGTCATGGGCGGAACCAACCTCCCTATATAAATGTGTCTACGACCCCGGCAAGTCAGATTTTCACTATCCGGCTCTAGAGTTTCTAGAGCTCATCCTGACCTGCAATACTTCTGTGTAATAAACTCTGTTATACTGAAAGAACTGGGTCTTCGGATTCCTTCCTTCAACATCTTCTTCAACAACCCTCTGCTGCCTGAATTAAACGCCAGTATCCACTCAGGAGCTGAACAGGCAGCAGAGGTGGGCCCAGATGAGGGTTTGTCAAAGTGAAGCACACTTTCCTCCTGAAGGAAAAGGCGCCGCGTGAGCACCTCTCTGCCGCGGCTGTGGCAAAACGAGCAGTGTGACTTTGAGCCCACCACTTGAAGCAAGCTGTGTCCAAACCCTCAAGTACAGAGCAGGGGATCTGACCCCCGCTTGAGAGCACTCTGCCCTCGGATTGCAGCGCACACCTTTTCCTTTGCCGAGACCGAATTGTGCTTGCAACATTAACCAGAGACAGAAATAACCTTGAATAAAAGAGGCCCTAATTTTAAATAGCAGTCACTCAACAGCAGCATATTGTGGATTTGCTAAAAGACCTTGTTGGGAACATACATATGTCAATCACCAGCCCCCTCAGTATCCACCCATGTGTCTCCAACCCCGATATTATTCACTCTCAGCCTGACAAGCATTGGTAGCAATAATTGTGCATGTCCTAATCATCACACTGAGGCTCACAAACAAGACAATCAGAGCTGTCAAGGTGGAGGGGGGGTGACCGGCCATGACTCACCTCTAGACGGAGGTATTCATTCTGCTCCTGGGAGAGCAGACTGAGGATGACGCCGGCGGCGGCACGCGTCCGAACCCCGAGCTGGACCCGGGTCTGCCGGGCGGGCAGGGACCACGAGAGCTGGAACTGGATGTGGCTGCGGCCGTCGAAGGAAAACTCTGGAGCCACTTGTCAATCAAACAACAAAGCAGAGACGTGTTCAATTAATTCGGCTGTCACGTGGGAACCAGGATATCAGGGCGAGGGGGCGCGCTGTTCCACCAAAGCACTTTATGTAAGGCGAGGTTATCTTCCCACAGCAGCACGGTGACATTCTGGAACACACGATTTCCCAAGCTGCCTCTTCGGGTCGTACGCTCTGAAGTTTCAAATCTCCTGCTCCACAGAGATCGCACTGTACCTTCCACGGACAACCTCACAGTCAATTAAAACTTAACCCCTTCATGCTCACCTTGATCGCACAGCGGCCCCGTGAACCCCGGCTCACAGAGGCAGCTGAAGGGGCCCCACTCGCCGTGACAGCGACCCCTCTTGCCACAGGAGGGAGGCGGCTCCATGTTGCTGCATTGGTCATCAATAAGAGAGCAGCCCTGCACAGTGTTGGAGGATTCAGCCGGGGAACCAAGGTCGTACAGCTGGATTGAAGGAAGGAAGGAGAGGAGGAGGAGAGAAAATATGAAGAGTGGAATAAATCAGCAGGAAATGAAAAGGCAGGATGTGTCTGTCCTTCTAACCATTGATGATTTAAAGTAAATGTGATCCCAAATTGATAATCACACCTTACCATTAAATGTCAGATACAATAAAATGATATGTGATTGCGGATATATATTGCATTTTGATTTTACATTTCTGAAAAGTTGTGTTTTTTATAATAACAACATTGCTTTTTAAAAAGACGGACAAAATCAATTCCATTGATCCCCACAGGGAGGTTTAAGTGTTTCTGAAAAACATCAAATAAGATGTAACCTTAAACTAGAGATACCAGTATACCATGAAAGACAGATGAAATACAACTAATCAAAACTTATGCTGCAAGACAATTAAAAAAAGGGATTAAAGAAATTAACTGCACCAATGAAATGGTATCGAGCAGTGAGTGTTAAGTTGTGTCTGCAGAGAGACGTCTTTAGAAGCATTCAAATTAAGTTACTGCATTTATAAAACATTCCATTGTTATATTGCTATTCCATTTGTTTACATATGCTTTTATACTTTTCAAGAATACACAGTACAGGTAATGGAGAAGTAAATTTACCTAAGAACTGCTTCTAAGTACAATTTAGAAAATTCTAATTTATTCTGCTCTGTACTTTTGATTTATTTATTCAGAGGGAAATACATGAATGTCTTACACGACTCCTTTTATTCAACAACTGCAGCTACCAATTATTTGGCAGATTGAGTTTACCTGCTTATGATTTATTAATACACATTTTGAAAACCCTATTAAGTGGATTCAGAGCAATGAAACACATGCGTGAAGACCTGCTGCACAATTTGCACCTTGCTCCATTAACTCGACAAAGCAACGCAACAACAATATGCAACATGGATGCAAACAATGCAGCTTTGAAAACTGCACAAAGCCTCACGCTGAGAAAAACACTGAATATAAATGAAAACTTTGTTTCAAAGAAATCTCCACGGGGCGTCTTTAATTACAACTCCGCAATTCGATGCAGGATCCATCATGTGGAACAAAACATTATTACTGCTGTCACTTAGGCAAATTATCTCAATGCTTCCTCCACAGCAAATCCTTTTTTCTCGAGATCAAGTACAAACTGTACATCTACGATAAAAACAATGGATGGGAAACGTTTATACTTGGCAAACTCCCTGTAGCTGTAGGTGTTGAGTGCAGACGCACAGTGAGGGGGACTTTGATCGTGACCGAAAGTGAAAAGTAAGTTTATATTTCTCAACAGGCCACAAGCCATGCAGGACTTTACCTTAGTGTCCACGAGCAGGTTCCTTATGCAGCCGGTGAAGTGTTTGTGCTGCAGCTGCGGGTATTCATACGATATGTTCCTGCTGACCCCTCCGAGCTGCAATACCTGGCTCCCATTCAGGTACCTGGAAATGAAAAAGCAAAACCCTCAATATACAAGAGGAAAAATGAATCAGCCACCATGAAAGATCTCATGGTTACAAATCAAAACACAACTCGCAATATAAAAGACACACACGAAAAGCGGGCAGAGGAGAAGAAAGACACACGCACGCACACACAATATAAGCTGTCAAAGTAAAAAGATCCAGGTTTTCTTTCTCTTCCTCTTCAGGCTGTCATCACCATTGTTGATTCCAGACAACAAATATGACACCTCATTCTTGTTCCTTGTTTGCCTTATTTTGAAAATATATGCATTTGCCTGAGACGATCAAAACATCCACCGATTCAGCAAAAGCAATTCTGCCACTTTCAAAACTCAGAGCGGCTCCGCAAGGGGAGACAAAAAACATTTCATTCCAGCCTGTTAACTAGCATATTCCCTATTTAATGCAGCAACTATCTCTATTACCTAATAAGTTCAGGGGAGGACACACAGTTAAAAAAAAGTTCTTCAAGGTTCTTAAAATGTATAAGTTATTAAAATTAATAGCAGCCGTTAAAGCTCTTATGTAAATGTTTTCCGAAAATTCATTAAACGTATTTACACAACAGAACAATGAGCGCAGTGGCAGGCCGGGGCTCACGAGGGGGATAAACAAACTCAGCTGTGGCAAAGCAAAAAAATCTATTTGCAGAGACGTCGTCAGAAAGGTTAGCCGGCGTTTTTAAGGATTAAACCGGAGGATTTCATCAGCAGCTTCTTCCCCCCAGAGAGGAGGACCGCCTGCTACACTGAGGGAATCCAACGCTGAGCGGGAAAGAACCCGGTTTGATTCTGATAAATGATGCAGCTTGTACATAAACACAGTTTTACATACTATTTACTGAACAAAGTGTTTTATTGAATTTAAATCGATCTTTATGTTGAGGGAGCATAGGTTGTTAAAGTTTCCAATTAAACCGCATATTGAGGATAGTTCTGTCTCTAAATATTGTGAATTGTGAAAACTGTAAATAAAATGTTAAAGATTCATTTTACTGAGTTTAGAGGAGCGGGGGGGGGTTGCACTCTGTTCTCACAGCAGGAGGGTTGCCAGATCGAATCCCGATTCTTTGTGTGTGGAGTTCAGATGGATATTTTGGCTTCCTCCCAAAGAGAGTGCAAAGGTTAGATGTGATTGTTTTTTATACGTTGGCATCAATTACCATTGTCGCCCAATGTCCGATGGCGCTGGCTGCAGCTCCCCCTGAAACCCTCAATAGATAAAGTTCCTACAGAGCACAGAGTTCAACCGCTGCTCCTTCACGTTAACAAGGGGACAGTTGAGGTGGTCTAACCAAGACGTCTACAGACCACCTTCAGATGGAGGTTTACTGGGCATGCCCAACTGGGAGGGGACCGAGAACTCGCTGGAGGGACTGGTTGTCCCATCTGGCCTGGGAACACTTCAGGATACCCCAGGAAGAGCTTAAAAGCACGGCTGGGGAGAGGGACATCTGGAATATGCTATGTGGCTAGACTTGACGGATGGACAGATGGACAGATGGACAGATGGATGGACATTCCTTTAACAGTCCCGACTCAGCTGTGAGACTCTAGTTAATCTTTTTCAGAACCTGGTCCCAAACAGACAAAGCAGGACGACGACTCCATAGTTGATGAAGCCGCGTCAACTCTGCATCATTAACATGAAGAAGAGTTGTTTGAACAATAGCTGACATTAGTTGATGCAAATGGCGAAATCAACAATTGCAATTAGGATCCTTACTAAGTGCTACATGCCAGCACATAATGAACACAGATAACACATCATTAATATGGGACAACAAACGTATCCTTAAAGGATGGAAGCTAGATTCTGATGCTGATTTCCTGCTTGGAATCCCTAGAGGAAGTGTGTTTCTATATTGAATTTACCATATTTACTTACCATATTAATATACAGCAGTTTGGATGTAAATGAATGACTCTATTACCCGTTTTTATCAACTGACAAAGTGCTGCTGCCTCTGCTGTGACTGCTAATGCTCTGCTCTGTGGAGAATTGTTTACCCCTCTGGGGACACGGGCCATTTAGACACTGTCCCTATGGGCCTCGCTTGCTTTTTAGTTTTAAAAACAGTGAACAGAAGAAAAACCTCAGTAGATTAGTGGTTTGCAGCCACAGACAAACCCCAGAAGCCTCTCTGGAGAGTTTCTAAAATCTGTTTGTTGGTTACTTCAACCATAAACTCTTTTAGAAAATGGAGCCACATTTTTATTTCAATATATTTATATGTAAAACACAACATTTATTATTTATCTGATGACTGAGCGCTGGCAGCCTGAGGTGTTTGTTGACTTCTTCTCAGGATTCAGAAGAGACTGTTTTCTTATATTGTGCAGTGCTGGTCGGACTTGTTCCATTTCATTATTGATCTTACTTGTCCCTGTTGGGTGTGACCCCTCGGATTTCACAGGACGAGCGGTCCTCTGTCATCGCCCATGAGTCCACGCCTTCAGTCTCCATCACAATGGCAGTGGAGCATCGATCGAGAGTGAAGCGCACTTCCTTTAAATTGGGGGAGAGTGGAAAGAGGTCACCACCGGCAGCTGTGTGGATGTGTGAGTACAGACAGTAGACGGGCGCTGTCTACATGTTACAGTTTTCTAATCGTCTTCCCACACAGAGAGGGCGACGTGTAAAGGTGCCAGCACAGATGTGCTCCTCTTACTTTGCTGTTGCTCCTCACGTCGAGGCGATGCCAGCGCCTGTCAGCCACGCCCACGTTATTCGTTAGCTGGAGCACCAGTGTCCCAGAGCCGTGGTTCATTTTCAGACTGGGTGTCCCACTAATCAGCTCTGAGAGGAGAAGAGTCCACAATTAACACTTTAGACTAGATTAGATTCAACTTTATTGTCATTGCACAGTACAAGTACTTATACAACGAAATGCAGTTTAGCATCTAACCAGAAGTGCAAAAAAAGGCAGTAAAAGTGTATTGAGTACTGTGCATATTTAAAGTGGAATATGTAAATAAATAAGATATGTACAGTGAAAGATTCAATGGAATACTACAGTATTAAGAGGTATTGTATGATATAAGAACGATGAATTCGCTATAAGCAAGATAAATATATAAATATATATATATATAAATATGAATACACTATAGGCGGGATAATACAGTAGTAAAAAAATTACAGTCTACTGCAAATGTTCAAATGTTCAGTGGTTGGAGGAGGGTGTCTGGCAGTCCAAGTCAGGTTGGAGGGGGGAAGTATAGTCACTTGAGAAGGTGTGTGTGTGTGGGGGGGGTGTATGTGCTGCTATCCCTGTGGTGCAGAGTTCAGCAGACAACTCTAGACGATATGAAGATCAATATTAGAATGAATTAAACGTTTGCATTTCCCAACTATAACAGCAGTCAGTGGAGAGCCACCCTCTACTGAGGCCCAACAGTCCCACACACTCACACATATCAGTTCCCTATATGTGCCAGATTTTTGTCCTTACACCGGAAGGACCAAATCAAAAGGTTTTTAATGTAAACCGCATCCTTCCACAAGGTTACATGGAAATCTGCTCGGTTGTTTTTGTGTAGTAGTGCTCATGTGCCAGGGTGAAAACGCAACCTCCTTAGCAGACGTATAAACTCCTGCAGATTTGCAGTGTAGAAAAAAATAAATGACTCAACTTGCTTTCACATACAAAATGCAAAGGCGAGGTCAAGAAAAAAACACTTAAAAAAAACTGATGAAATCTGTTGCAAAAACAAGATGCAAATAAGGAGTTTGTGCAGGAACGGGAAGAAGAAAAAAACCCGGGAGACATATGAAAGAGTCGCACCTCAAAACAAACACAACACAAAGACGGCAAGAAGAAGCTGTGTAACACAGCAGGATTACAGAGGGGGAATCTGATTGTCAGCAGAACAAAGGTGAAGGGAAAATTGGCTGTAAAATAGAGAATAATAATAAAAAACAAAAGAATCAGTTCAACAGAATTACTGAACTCTGGATGATCCTGAGTAATAACGACAGCGTTTCAATGAGACGTCAAAAGTAGGATTTCTTTTATTACATCTAATTTTTAAACGACGTGAGGCCTCGTGAAAGAAATTGAATTCACCCTTATCATATTGGGGTGGATGCAGATATATATATATATATTAAAAAAAAAAGAAAACCCATTTGCATTGCAAGATGCGACCAGTGGTGATTTAGAAAGTTGTTATTGTGTCACTGGGTGAAAAGAATGGTAAATGGAAATCGAACATGTGCGGGAGTGTGTGTGTGCGTCCCACATCTCGAGATATTTCCAAAAGTGACAGACGCTGTCATCAAAAACACACAGATCCCACTGGTTTCCATCATATTTCATGGTATTTATTAGGGTCATGCCGAGCTCCAGCGATATGATGTGGCTATTAAAAAACACATCACTGTACCACTACATCAGAAAGTAACACATCATTACTGTAATGAGGCCTCCATTAAGTTTGGTTTCGGGGCACTGAGCAATTATCCCTCTGACTTTGCGTTTATAAAATATGTTGAAGCCCTCGTGCAAAACCCAGCTCTCACCCAATCAGTGAGATAAACATGCAACCGCTGTCCGTCAGCTGCAGGAGTCACGTCTGGGGCTGAACCCCCCCCTCCCCCACCCCCGCCCCCCTGCTGTCGTGTCCTTGAGTTCGACGCTGCCTGTCTACTTGCCAAAGAGTCTGGTCAAACGCTGAAGCACCGCTCTGAAGCTGAAGCAGGTGGCGAGCAGTAACACAACTCCTCGCTGGCACACGACTAAACACCACGTACACGCACTGAACAGTAAACTGCCCGTGCAGCATCACATTACCTCCGGAGAGTGAGTGCCCCCCCCTATTCCCCAGCAGCACACTCACAAACACAAATTTGCCTCGTATATCTGATCAGCTACCAGCCAGTGATAAAACTCACAAAATGAAGCCCCGAGCTTTAGTGCGACAGCAGCCCAGAGGCCCCCTGACACACACACACACACACACATGTGATGATCCAGACTCTTTCCTTTTACCTATGGCCATATAGTCCTCGGTGTCCCCAGGCAGGAGAGTGGCGACCGGCCCGGCATACAGCAGCAGCCCGTCGTCCTCCTCCGTCATGAACTCCAGTGAAAGATGGCTATCAAAACATGGCCTTATGGGGGGAAACCAGGCATGGCCGTCACCAAGGAAACTGAGTCTCGTCTGCTGGCAGTCTGGCCCCTCGAGCTGGGGGGGGCAGTGACACCTGGAGCGACGAGGAGAAAAAGAAAGTGAGGAAAAATCAAGAGGAGTCAGAACATTTCTCAGATCGAAGGGAACAAGAGCAGCTTCCTCCCGGCTGCAGCTGGACTTATCAACAAGGCCCGGGACCCCCATCTGACTGGGACTCTTATCCCACCCCCCACGCCTCAATTCTGTGTGACATTAACACACACAACAGTATATTGCATATTGCACATCCTCATTCTCTCCTGTTTTTGCATTTTACTTTCTATATCTTGTATATATTTTGTTTTGTTTAATGTATAGTTATTTCTTTCTTATGTGAAGTACTTATTGTGTTTTTGAAGTACTTTTATGTTTTATGTTCAATGTATGCATCTTTTTTACCAAAGAAAATCCCAGGTAGGTGTAAACCTACTTGGCAATAAATCCTTTCTGATTCTGAACATCGCTGATTATTTACTTCCTTCTCGGTGTCCAGTGTTCTGGAGGCCCGCGTGGCACCGGCAGGAGACTTTCACTCGAAAGAAAAATGCTTTTATCAAGTCAACTGGGTTTGCATAAGCCAAGGCACCCTGAATATTCAGCACTACATTAAATCAATTAGCCACGAACAAAACATTACTTCGTTCTATTCTTCTTTCTATCGAGCTGCCCGGGCTGAACCCTCTGGAGACGGCTCCGGCTCGGCACATCACATCTCCTTTGTTGGGAGATAATTAATTCTATCTCTCGCACTTTATTTCTTGTGCAGCACCACCGAAGATGTCCTGGACTTTTTTTTGCACCTGTCCTCACCTGCCACCATCTCTAGGTTTTAAATATATATGGTAAAAATATCTTAACGACATATATAAGAGATTGTCTCGCCTGCTGGTTATATATTTTGTATAGAGCGTGTGGAGTGTAAAGGATAAGTGCGGATACCAGAAGTGAGAAGGAAATGTGTTCTACGCCCTTTCCTCCACATGTTTCTGTCTGAGAGCATAATGGTAAATATGAATAATCGTACGAAAACACAATAAAGGCAGAGATACCCACAGTGATGCAAACAGCCCCCATTCAATCACGGCGATGGTGGGGATGGAAGGGGACTGGTTGATCTCATCCTGTCCCCTCCGATGCAGGCATGTGAGACAAGCTGGCTTTGCTGATAATGTCAAAGCCATCTATTTCCACGCGGTGTCTGAGGAGGGCTGTGTGTACTGAGGCTGCGAGGGGCTGTTTCTCCCCATCGCTGTTTATCCTGCAGAGGGGCCACACACGTCAGGAATACTGATCCGTGCGCGGGGGGGGGGGGGGGGAAGGGACGTCTTTGGCCGAGTGTGCGCATAAATATGCACGTGCTGAAAAACACAGCACCTCAACTCTTTCATGTCACTCAGGAGAGCGCTGCCAATTCCAAATCAAGAGGCAAGGGGCATGTTTTTCTCACTTTGATTGACAATATCTGATCGGCCGCTTTCTGAGGTTGCTTGTTAAAAACCCCTTTGACATGGTACAGTGTCAAAAATTGGATTCCTTATGGTCCAGGGTGCATTCACACGAGGGCATGTATAGCACATATATATACAGTGGGGGTGGGGGGGGGGGGGTTCTCTCACAAGCTGGAGCAGAGACAATTTAAGAGATGAAAGCAGAAACATTACGAACATTGTCGGCTTTTCTCTCAGAAGTCTGCGCTTTTAACAAACTTGCATGTTCATGTAAATGGCATTAAATGAGATTTTGAGAAGTTGTGAGCACAGAGGGGGGGCCAGGGTTGTGCTAATCCCCTTGCCCTATATTTATCTAATCTGGGCATTAGTGTGCGCATGAAGTGAACTGCATGCTGCTTCCTCTGTGATAGACGACCACGGAGACCTTTCCACTTGAAGGTGGAGGCCCTTCACACCGACGGCAGGCGTTTTATCAACGTTTAAAGTGAATACTCACCGTGCTGGCAAATGACCTAAAGGCTATGGTCATTATTTACAGATAAGCACAGCAAAAAAAACACTGTGGGCCCGAAATTTAAGATGTCGATATCAAGTTTTAAATCTATGGAGCTTATTTAAAAAACATTGGCAAAGGCACAATCAAGAGTTTTAAGACAACTCGGTGAAGTGCCCGCTCTAAACTTGCCCATTTAGAAGGAACTTAGCCTGTTTGCCCAGCCTGTGGTGTTGCTGGTTGCAGCTTGCTCTGAAGACCGGCTTCAGGACTCGGACTGCAGAGACAAAGAGCTGTTCACCTGTTTTATTCAAAGTTCAGTGAAGCTCAAGTCAGAATGCATGACCCTGAACTGGAGAATCCGTTGTCTTGAACATGCCAGTCGTCCCTTGCGTTGATGAGTCCTATAGCCGCTGCAGCTTCAGAGAACTAGTCACCTCTTTCTTCAAAATGTATTAATATGTAATGATTCATGCATCTTACTTTAGCCATTAACGATACGCATGCTAAGTGAGATACTGATCAAATCAACCGTTCTCCAGATGTGCGAGCCATAGACAGAGAGACAGAGATTTCGGGCATTAGTGGATATATATGCACACACATGCGTTTTGCTTTTAGAGCAGATATACCACAAAAAAAATAAATAAATGCTAATCTATATTCAGCTGGCAACACAGCAGAGCAGGTTGAGTAAGTCAGGTGAAGTTGCAGGTGGATTAAATTTTTGTCAACGAGAGACTCTGTTAGTAATTCTGGTTTCAATTTCCCATGATGCCTCTCTTGCAGTTAGTGGAACGAGGGCCAGAGAGAAGATGGCAGCACATCGAGAAAAAAAATCCTATTTCTGTTTTCTGCCCTTTAATAGCTTTTTTTTCTCTCCCAGATACAATCATCTCGGACAGCTGCAGACGCGCCTCTCACCTGTATCCGTTCTGGGTGTCGACGCAGGTCCCCCCATTGAGGCAGGGGTTACTGGGGTAGGCGGAGCAGGGCTGGTGGGTCATCTCCCTGGCAGCGCAGCCACACACGGCCGAGGACGTCAGCTTCACCGAGACGAGGGAGACGGCTCCCGACTCCACCAGGGTGGGCGAGTCGCTGATGCTTAGCTGTGTGGAGCAGCCGACGGATTTCTTGCAGTCTGTGCGCACACACTCGTCCACCTGCACCTGGCTCACGCTACACACGCAGCAGGGACTGCAGCTGCGGGGGGGTCAGGACGGGGGGAAGAAGGGAACAAGAATGGAAATTACAATAATTTTCACTTAGAACACAAAGGGCTTGAATCTCCAGTGCTGGTGGTGAGGGGGTGTACTCCCGGTGACACACACGTTTGGATGAAATGACTTCAAGAAATGCACAAGAGGACAGGCAAGCAAAATAGGCGAGGTCCTTAACTACACAAATGTACTTATTGTCTTCAATAGCAATGTGACAAAAATTCAATACATACATTTGAAAGCACATTTGGGAGGTATAACAACTGATCTGCCTTAGACTTTGAATGTTCTGCTGTTAATCAAATGTTTTAAGCGAGAATCCGTTCTTTAAACCTAAAAGAATGTGACATTTATTGTGATCATCTGATAGTTATATTGATTTTGGGCCATATTACCGACCCTGACACCCTGAAATGTTCCGTAACTGGCGGTTTTTAAATCATAAAGTCAAGCATGACAGTCAATATCAAAATGATGCGCCATTAAAATATGGATGAAAGAACGCGTGTCGCGAAAAAGAGAGAGACAAAGACAACAAATGAATGTGCGAGACAAAGAGACATGACAGGGCCAAGCAGTAAACAGACAGAAAGTTGGTGTGGAAATAAGAGGGCAGATAAAAGGCCCCGTTTATCTCCCCCCCCACCCCCCCCCCCCCCCCCCCCCCAGCTCCCAGGTGTATCGCTTGATATACGAGCATTGATCTCTATCTATCAGACACGGTGGGACATTTACCTTCTTTTTATGTGCAGCGAGGACAGCGTGCAGCTTCTCCGGGCGCAGGTAGCCATTATCGGTTAGCACGTAGAAATGGATGTCCACCGTTCTGTCCTCTCTGTCGGCCATGCTGAAAATGTTGATGCTCCCCGACCTGACGGACAGGCTTTCAGACAGGAAGTCCCAGAACATCTCGAGCACGACTCTTGCCCTCGACTCGAGACCCGATGAAATCTCGAGCCGTAATGCCTTCAGGAGACAAGTGGGGGGGGGGGGGGAGAGGGGATTGATGCAGTGGGAACTACTGACTCACCGATGACAAGTGCAGAGTTGATCAAAGTCTACTGAGCTCCTGCTTCCATTAGCGCAAGACGTGGCCTGACATCTCCCCTCTATCGATCCGTTTCCTCACTGACTCATCCGTAAGGTGAATGATTCGTGCCGTCATTTATTTCTCCCCTAGCATAGAGTCGGGGTCCTTGAAGGTCTGCCTTGCACAAAATATCTTAATGACCGGAAAATCTATCATATTTGTGGTTCCACTTCCAATAATATCTGGAGAACGGGCGGCAGTCATCTTCTATTCTAAATCTCCAAAAATGATAATGACGTGGAGTCAGAGGCATCCATAATAGTCTCTGACTCTCGCCGAATGGCTTTTTAAATGTCAAGGACTTTACCTGACACTTCCAAATTGACCTTTATAACTCCAATTTGCTCTGAGGGACTGACAGAAAAATGAACACTCTAACAAAAACTTCAGAGCGTTGAAGAAGAAGGAGAAGGAGGAAACTGTTTCCAACAAGCGCTGTGAACAGTCGCTTTTTACAAAGCTTAGAAATGCTAAATAATGCCAGTATAAAGAATCCTCTTGACAGCCTATTATTTCAGCGTTAACTGGATTGACAACCTGATAATCATTCAATGAAAAGCACCAATTTATTCATGCCTGTGGCCTGTCTCTTTCAACATCGGCTTCAAAAAAAAGATTCATTTTACAAGAGAAGTGGCAACAAAGTGGAGAGAAGGGAGGTAAACTGAATCCCAGCAACACCCAAACACGTGTAGAGCTGCAGTCATTCAACATTAATGCACTTTTACCACCGGGAGAGAAACGTTTCTGCGAACCTGTCAAACGCAGCGAGGCGGACGACAGGACGGCCTTCTCCCCCAGCTCCCGGACATGAACTCTGACGCCTGACATCACGTCCGGCCACAACCCGTCGGACACCCCGACCCGAAGCCAGTAGCTGCCTGCCGGAGTGTTCTGTCGCATGGTCAGCTCGCCCGTGCTCTGGTTCAGGCTGAAGTATCTGAGAGAAGCAGAGGGGGCTGTTGAGTAGGAGAGGACGGCTTCCTTTGGGAGATGAGTGATTGGCTCCTGTTGTTTCTGAGCTTTTACTACAGAGATAAACAAATCATTAAATTCCCTAAAAGATGACAGTCAGACAAGTCGTAGCAGCCGACGGGTCAGCTGTGGTTTCCAGCATGAAGGGAAAGGGAATTAATTTTCCTCCAAAACACCAAAAATACCAAGAATAAGAAGACAAAAAAAAATAATTCCTTGGCTCCTAAAAAGCTGGTAAAAGAGCTTGTTAGTTGCCATGGCAGCTGTCCGAATTTATTATATGAATAAAACAAATATGCAATTTGTATTTCAAATCTGACAAGACGGTGTGAATACTGAATAGCTGCACAAGGTCCCTGATGGAGACCGACCATGCTCGTACATGCTGTTCCATCTCGGAAACATTGTATAGGTGGACCGAGATCGCTCAGGTTGTTTGAGTCTAATTGCATTCTCTAGAAAATAGGCTGTTAGCGATCACTGTTGACGGCTACGATTAAAGTTTGTTCGGAAAGCGAGGCTTATGAGGGGGTCAGAGAATTGGATATAAGATTAGGAGGAGTACCTGTTAGGCATGTTTCAGGCTGAGTGATATCACCGAAAAAAGGCCCGGTCGGAGAAATGCAGCCACAACGCTGAGTCCACATCCTCTTTATTTTTCAAATTCCACAGTGTTGGCAGTTCTGCTGGTACTGTATTGCTCTAGCACTTGTACTTGTGCTGTATATTCGGAGATCAGCATGTTTTCAGTGGAAAATTCAATGCATTTAACAGTGAGCGCTTACTTGGCTGCACTTGTCTCCAGAGTGTAGGTCTTGTTGTCCCAGTCATCAGGATCTGGGGCATACACCTTCCCCAGTGCTGCGTTTGTCATCCTTCCTGTTCAAGGTAAACACACCCACATGCACGCACACAGACACACACACACACACAGACACAGACACACACACACACACGTTGATTTCGTCCGGACGGAATCTGCTGATGCCGACACTTATCTTTACCTCCCTCTCTTCTCCTTATCTTGCATTCTTGTGTTCTGTTCTACTTATTATGCTCATGACTGTGGAGCCCCACTGCTGGAATGAATAGACTCTCAGTGCTCCACTTCAGAGAGCGTGGAGCTTAAGGAAGCGGGGCTATCTCAGTATGGATTATGTTATTATCGACCTGCAGTGCCAGAGTACTGCAGCTGGGTAAACAATGGCAGCCTGGATGAGTCACAGCGCTCCTGTTTTCCACAATTACCAAAACAGCCATTTAGCTGAGTGCGCGGTTAAAACACTAACAAGCCGACGCGCCAAACCAACTTACCTGCAGGGTGAGAAAACTCAACAGAAAGAGATGAATAGTGATTCCATAATGTGAAGTTCATATAAGCTTTAGGCATGGGGTTGGTGGGGGGGGGGGGGGGAGTGTGCTGAGGGCTTGAGAGAGGATTTGACAGGGATATTATCATAACAAAACACTGTTAGAATGTAAAAGGATGAGAGCAATTATGAATTCCAGGCTACGCTGAGCAGGTGGGGGGGGAGCGAAAACTTTTCCCTTCAACTGTATCCTCAGTTCCCCCCCCTTCAGTGATACTCTGCCTGCTGAGCGACGCTCTGTAGCGTAAACAAGGGGCAGAGAGGATGAAATGAGGGGGAGCGAGCGACTCACCCTTGCGGCTGTACGCATAGACATCTTTCTCTCCAGCCTGATGGGCGTTGTCGTTCTGGTCCCCGATGGTGATTGTGAGCGTGTTCGTGGCCGTCATTGGCGGATCGCCGCTGTCTATCATAATCAACGGCAGGCGGAACTCGCTCTGCCTCTCCCTGTCGAATCGCCGCAGGGCGGTGAGGGTGGCAGAGCTGTTCCCGTGATCCTGCAGGTGGAAGTCGGTGGAGAAAAGCGGGGGTATGGAGAGGGAGAACGGAGGCCCGTGCTCTGGCGAGTCCCTGTCCACAACATGGAGCAGAGTTGAGCTCTCATTGAGCCACACCACTTGAGGTGGCAGACCGTTCTCCCACAGCACTGGAGTGTACTCCGCCTCGAGCTCCGGCCCGTTGTCATTCGTGTCCAGCAGCTGCAGGTGGACCGTGACACTCCCAGTCAGTGCCGGGGAACCCTGGTCTGTCGCCATGATTACAAGTTCATAACCTGCCAGCTTCTCCCTATCCAACGGGCTGGCAACTGTGACCACCCCTGCTCGACTGACGGTAAAATGTCCATATGGGTCCGAGTCGGGGTGAATGCTGTACAAAATGTCCCCGTTCAGACCTGAGTCCAAGTCAGTGGCCACGACCTGGATGACACTGGTTCCTACACTGGTGTCTTCGGGCAAAGGAGCGAGAGGGTGGGAACTCGGGTCAAACACAGGGACGTTATCATTCTCATCCTCCACTTGTACCAGACAGTGGATGAGGCTGGAGAAGTCAGAGTCCTCTACTTTAATGGTGAGGTTGAACCGCTGCTTCCCTGGTTTCTCAAAGTCCAGCTTCTGCTTCAGTCTCAGAGTCCCTGTCTTGTCCAGCCTGTGGCTGACCATGTAGAACTGCTGCTCTGGGTCTCCAGCCACCACACTGAAGGTCAGCTGTCCATATGTGCCAGCATCAGGGTCCACGGCGCTCAACTCCAGAATCGGAGCGTCCTCTTTAGTGCTCTCTGGCACGCGAGCGCCGCACCAGTCCTCTTTAAACTTTGGGACGTGGTCATTGATGTCTGTTACGATTACAGTGGCAGTAGCTGTACCCGTCATGCCGCCGCCGTCCCGGGCCTCGACAACCAGCCGGTGGTTTTCAGTAATCTCCCGGTCCAGACCCTCCCCTGCGACAGATATGGTGCCAGTACTGGAATCAATAGTGAAGAGATCGACATCGTTCTCGTTGTGCGCGTTCTCAACAATCCTGTAGGTGAGGATCGCGTTCTGACCCACGGCCGCATCATCACTGTCCACCGCCGTCATTTCCACGACCAGCGCCCCAGGGGGGGAGTTCTCCGCCACGCTACTGTGGCAATTATCCGGGGCACAGGAGAAAGTGGGGGCATTGTCATTGATGTCCCACACGTTTATAATCACGTCCGTAAAGCCGGTAAGTCCCTCGCCCTCTTCGTCTGTTGCCATGACGACAAAGCGCCAGACGGCACGCTCCTCCCGGTCCACGGTGCGCTGGGCGTACATCTCCCCCGTGATGTCGTTGATCATGAAGTGCGACTCGGCTCCTTGGCCATGAATGGAATACCGTATGGCGCCCTGGTCGGCATCTTTGTCTGGGTCAGTGGCTGTCACCTGCAGAGACGAAGACAACTTCTTAAGAAAAATGGAGATATGCATTTATTTAGTCAAACCCAAATTACAGTTCTCCTCTTATCTCCTTTCAGCTGTCACTTGGGTCTTCTTTACTTTTGGATTTCTGTTTTCGACAGCCCGTTTAAGTGCACTTTTTTTTCCTGACCACCTGATTTAAAGCTGTGAGCTCTGATCAGGGCTGTTTCTTGCATCTGGGTCGAAAGTGGGTCTGACAGCCTCAAAGCTGAATTTCTTATCCACTCAAGATTCATCACGACATCTCCAGCTCACTGGTATGGTAAGAGCATTTTGCGAGGTTGCCGATTTGAAATACCCTGAAACTATTGCAGTGTAAATCCTGTTAGCAGTGATAATCTCAGTCTCTCACCTGTAGTACAAACACTGGTGACCCGTCGAGCTCCTCTGTGACCGATCCATAGTACTCATTCATGGAGAACACTGGTGCCTCATCATTCTTGTTCACCACAGTGACCACCACGGCCGCATAGTCTTCCCACTTCCCATCGGACGCTAGGACCAGTAGCTTGTATCTCTTCTGCTGCTCATAGTCCAGTGGTTGGGCAATAAAGATCGTCCCCACCTCTGGCTCTATGTCAAAAACGCCGCCTTTGTTGCCGGACGTTATCTGGTAGCGCACCTTGGCGTTGGCCCCTGTGGTGAGAACAACAAAATGCATGACTGGGAATGTGAAATAACCCTTTTTATTCCTCAAAGAAACATTTTTTAGAATAAGACAAGTGAGATCTGAAGGTGAGGCATTCATACACATAGGTGGAGTAACATGATGGTTACCTCAGCATTTCTCTATTTTCTTAATTATATCGGGCATACTATAATCCTGGCAACAACAGAGGGGCATAACCACAAGGGTATTACACCTCTTTTCCTCCGAGACCTCAACATTACTAGGTTTCCATGTATCCCTTTCTTGTTTTGATCACTTAATTAAACAGAAACTTTGTTCCTTGTCTCTTCGGCTTTAATCAGATACTAATTAAAAAAGAAGAAGAAGGGAGTTCGGGAGTGAGCATAATGTACTCTGATAGTGGCCTCAAGGGAATGATTGGAGGACCTGAGAGAGGATGGAGTGATGTGGTCTAGTAGCGGCAAAGTTCATATCTCGACCTATCTACTGTGTCTCCCTGTAGACCATCCAATCTACTGGTTTAACACTGGAATAGATCAAATAATCTCCCAGAATGAACAGTGTTTGGCTTTCAATCATGCTGTTGGGTTAAAGTAGCTACAATCCGATGTAAATACACTAATCTGTACTATTAACACAACCCTGGCCGACAAAGTGCTCCCTGCCTCCCACAGGGATCTGCCGGGCTTACAGCAGTCAAGCCCAGGGTGGAGTTTTTAAACAAGACAGATTGAGGGTAGCCTCTCACACGCAGGTGCAACAGTATTGTAACTATAACGTTGGGGGTTGGTGTTATTCCACAGCAATTCATCATTAGTGCCGCAGCTCGGCCTAAGCTGCACCCCCGCTCGCCATAAATACTTGATTAACGGACCTAAACATGCCTGATAGAGGGATCTTAGGCTGCCGCTGTACGGAGGATGAGCAATTGCTTTATTGCTTAAATCCCGCCCACCTACTGTGTGGGAGCGTGTCACTCTTTTTGGAACATATGTGCCGCAGTGGATTGCCGAGCACTCAAATGACTGCTGCTAAATCTGGCACACGGCGAGATTTCAGCAGCAGGACTTCAGCACAGCGCAGGACAAATTGAGAAAGACTGCTCACAGGGTCACTTTATGCATACCGCTACAGACCCAGGCAATCTTGCAATAACAAGAAAGAAAGTGCCTACTTGGCACACAAGTCACTGCCGGAAAAATGGCCGAAATAATTCTGTTATTTCGAGAGAGAGAGAGAGAGAGAGAGAGAGAGAGAGAGAGAGAGAGAGAGAGAGAGAGAGAGAGAGAGAGAGAGTCTGGTGAAAGATAAAGAAAGTGCAGAGTGGAAACCTCTGTGGAGTTTCAAAGTGTTTCACGAAAAAAACTTTACTATTGGTTCTGGTTGGCTAGATTCTTTAACCTTTATTTCTGAGAGGCAGCATCAGTAAAATCTCGGTGGGGACCTCCTCAGTCTGCTGCCTCATCATGCGTACCTTCATCTTCGTCATTAGCGCTAACGGCCACAACAGTCAGGCCCACATCTGCATTCTCATCGACGCCGACTTCATACAGCCGCTGAGCAAAGAGCGGCTTGTTGTCGTTGACGTCGCTGATGAAAACCCTCACATATGCTGTGTCTGCAAAGAATGACAGAACGGCAGAAGATTAGACAACACAGTGCACAGGCAAACACACACACACACGCCAGACAGACACACACACCGGACACACACACAGACAAACACACACGGAGTCACAGAGAGTTTGCCGAACACTGCATGTGTGTTCTCTCCTTCCATCTGCGTATTGATTTTACAATTCATTGTCACTGTTTAGTGCGGAAGAGGCACTTAACCTGACGGAATGTGGCTCATTGACATGGAAATCAGACAAAACGTTGCTCACAAAGATGTGCTGTAAATTACATGAATTATTCATTTTGTCAAGAGTTTATTGTTTTAACGGGCCTAACTGTTTTCCTGCAGGAAGAATAACAGCAATGGAGCTAGAACTCTTCAACAAGCTGCTGTTTTTGCAGAGTAGATAAAGAACCACTCTACTGGGAAGGTTAAATATTTATAAGATGACAAGTGTTTGTGTCTTATCGGTGCACTCCTCATTACGCTGTTTATTTCTTTAGTTAAAAAGACTAAATTATCCGCTGGCTGAAAACAGGGGTGACATGTTAATTTGGAGCTGCTGCAGTAAGAGATGATGGTGGTGGTGGAAGGTGGCCTTATTTCCTCAGCTTGTTTTTAAAAAAAAAATGTACCTCCTCTCGGTGTATCCCTGGGGTAACGCAAAGAGACAGGTAGTGTTTGCAGAGGAAATGAGACCTTCTGGATGTGGGAGATATGCAGCACAAGACACAGCTAAGACTCATTGCAAATGCTAAGCAGCCCTGGCAACCCTGCTCCGAAACATCACCCTTTAGCCCTAATACCGCCTTCACAAGCGCTGGCAAAACTCACCTCTGAATACAAACGTCACATTGCATCACTCTAGATACCGACTGTGGTGTTATGATGAAAATAAAAGAGGTGGAGACAAAATAGACCCGAGAAATCTCCGGGCTATTTTCACATGGAGGAGAGCGAGGCCATCTGGTTGTAGGTTAATTCTTCCAACTTATACAGTTTCCAACAATGAAAAACATCTGTTTGTATAACTACTTAGGACATGGGTTCTCTTACAAACTGTTAATTACGTATTATGCATGAAGGAAGATTATAGAGAATTGTCTTAGTAGTTCAACGTTTTGGTAAACAGATTATAATAAATCACAGAAGACTGTTACTTTAAGGGATGGCTGTATCTCAGGAGATAGAGCCAGACCAGTAAGTCGGTGGTTGACGTTGATATTTAAAGCTCTCAACTCTGCAAAAATTACTGGGATAGTTGGATCCAGACATTTTCCGGAGTTTGCCTTTAACGCATGTAGACCACAGCAGGAGATTGTCCAGGTCAGACACTTTCACAACAACAGGAAAATGATGATTTTGCTGCCCACATATGTTTTTGTTCACAGCACATCGACCACTGTCTGCCCTTATCGTCAAATTCTCTATAATCTTGTTGACATCTTCTTCAGCATCTTATGAGTACGGCACCTCATTTTCATCCTGAGATGAGATTTGTAATCTTTTTGTTTTTCCAGCAGATTTCTTCTTGTTTCATAGTTGAATAGATTTATTTAAAGAGCTCCCCAAACTCCTAGAAACTTAGAAAACTTGAAAAAAGGAAAAATAAAAATCTAACTATACGACTAAAGTAAAATGCATGGGGTGTTCAATTCACACCTTCAGCCTGAACCATCCGGAGCAGGTAACTATACACTGTCTCTACAACCTTATTCACATGTCTAACCTGCTCTTTAGAAGGAAGTAAACTGAGACAGAGCTAATTATGCTTTAAAAATCATGAAACACAGAAAATAAACACCCCTTCACTTGGTTTGTCCCGTTGATGGATATTCAAAGACCAGGAAATGCCGGGAGGCGCCTTCTGAGAAACTATCCCACATGCTGAGTCAGAACAAAGGAGCAATTAAACAATGTTTGTACCCCCAACCTAATAAAAGGAAACTCAACTAACTCAGGCTTGTGTGTTTTCTTTAATATTCTCATGTGCTTTGATGTGAACTGTAGTAATTTGCCAACACAAACAAACCTGGCATAGTGACGGATGCCAATGTTATAAAATATCTGTAAATTATAGTAAAATCAACTTGTGTAGAAACGAATGAGTTCAATGTGTTATGTGGTCGAAGGATGCCAGGGACAAATGGTGAGTAAGGTCGCGTCCTCACCCACTCTGTCACAGGTTGACACCGACGTCGATGTGCTCCAAACAAAAACACATGATTTCCACAGCGACATTTACCATCAGTCATGTCCGGCCTCCTGCTTGCTCTGCCCAGGAGCTGCACCTCACACACTCACCTCAATTCTCCTGTTGTTGTGAACACGTCTGACTTAAACAATCTCCAGCTGCGTTTCTTTATATGTGAAAAGCCTGGAAAATGTCCAGACGTGGGTTTTCTGCACAGCCCAAATTTGATTTGTTTTGTTTTATTTAGACCACATTCACCATTTACCACATAGGCCCCTTTCGGTTCACAATGAGATTACACCTAAAGAACACATGTTAACTTTAAAAAAGGCCCATATATTTTTTGGGGGGCCACTTTAGGCTCACATCCATTTTGCCTGAAGTGGCCCACATCCATATGTTACCTGGGTATTAAGTGTACAGACATCAAAGTGGCGTTACTCTTCTCATTAAACTGTTAACAAGCAAAGCAATGATCTTATAACCAAAATGTTGAACTTCTGATTTAACAAAATAAAGAAAAATATAAATTCACAAGGAGCTTTCTGCTGAATGAGAATTGTCATTGAAATTCTCCTCATTTCTAACCTGAGTTTGCCTGTTTGTTTTTGCCAGGTCGCGCTGACTCCTGCCCGTCTTCCGACTGAACCTCCAACAAATACGAGCTGCGAGCCTCGCGATCAAACACGGCTTCTGTGTAGATGACCCCGAGTGTCGGGTCGATGCGGAACAGATGGTGGTCTCCACTGCTGTCACTCAGGAGAGAGTAAGTGATCTGCGAAGCACAGGGAATTCGAAAATGAACCTGCCACAGTCTTTTCAAGCAGCAACCTGCAGAGGTGACATGAAAATGTAAGAGTTTGTGGCTGAGAATGTTAAGTGGCCGCTCTTATATTCCCAGACAGAGTACGTCTTCTCATTAAAGGCAAACACCAGATCGATACACTGATATTGTCACAGTCAGTCACACGGCTGCGATTGCACACTTCACAGAGTTCCGCCTCCGCAACACTTTGACAACTCTGCAGCGTAAAGCCTCCACACTTAAGGGATCGCGGCGCCCTGCCACCGTGCGCTCCTTCAAGCATAACAAGAATGGTTTAGTAAAAGGGGAAAAAAACAGTTCTCAGATGCGGTTGAATAGATCTCTGTTAAATCACTTCGTATTTCTGAAGCTGGACCTGACGGACAAGAGCAGAACACCACGAACCTCTCCATTAAGACCCAGGTCTTTGTCGTGTGCAGACACCTGGAGAACTGAAGTCCCAACCTGGGCTCCTTCCGTCACCGACGCCTCGTAGATGGAGGAGGTGAAGAATGGCACGTTGTCGTTAACATCTTTGGAGAGAAGAGAGATGAAGATGTGTTAACTTCCTGATTTAATTTAAATAATAAAAACTCAAGCATCTAAAGCTGAAGACATTGAAAGTTTAGGAGCTCATGAATTCATCATTATACTAAACTGTTTATCTCTGAGGCATATTATAAAAGTATTGGTATATTTTTTGTAGGCATATTTTGTAATTTATCATATCCTTTAGTACCCAGGCACTGAAACTGACATTTTGGTAATTTCATCACTACATTATCTCTCTTTTCATTAATATGCTATTTTAAATAAAGTAAAATCCAAAACACAAATTAACGTGGACATATATTTAAAGAACATTAATACAACCTGCTAATGGAATGATAACGTCTGCAAATTAAATGTTCTACCACAGAAGAATCGATTGAGAGGAATAAAAGCTCATGCCTGTAATGTTGATGTAAACGGTGGTGAAAGCAGCCAGAGGCACCGCGGCCACGTTCTGCGCTCGGACCCGCAGAGAGAAGAAAGCCGTGGTCTCGTAGTCCAGCGGCTCGGACACCAGAATTGACGCCGAGCCATCTTCGCGGTTGGGGGAGAGGTAGAACCGCACGGGCATGTTGGTCTCCGGGACCATCCCGTCCTCCAGGTTGTAGGTCACCCTCGGGTCGCCCAGCTGAGAGGTCGCCTTGACAGTCTGCACAGGATGAGAAGCGCTGTTTCTCAGGTTATGTTAAAATGAGGAGTTGGGCGGGGGGGCGATGTGAGAAAAGGAGAAAAAGCTCTGAGCATCGTTCATTTCCCTTCTTTCCTCGAGTGAGATGAGAACAATACCACTCTTCTTGTCATGTCTGTCCCCTGAGAACAGAGCCAGGAGATAATTGGCCCTGTCCAGATGTAACAAAAAAAAATGTGTTTACCAACCATGGAGACTCGCCCGTTAATTATGACACAAGGTCGGTGCACCCAGTTAGGAAGTCACAGCACAGAACTCAACTTGGTTTTCACATTGCAGCGGAGAACTGAGCAAATAAACAAAATATGTTAATTTGTGAACTTTAGACTTGCTAGTGGGCAAATACACTGACCAGACATCCTAGTTTGTGGAGGGCTGTCTAGGTTTTCTATGTGGGTGTCCTGATGTCCGGACAGCTATAACCACCCTATGAGTCATATGCTATGATGCTGGCAGCTTCTTCTTTTTTATATTTATAGAGCATGTGAGTGTGTCTGTGAAAATGCTTTTCTTAAAAGCATCGGGAGACTTACTCTTTGCACCGTGAGCCACATGGCAATGGAAATGGCAAAACGCGGAGGAAAATGCGCATAGGAACCCAGGGTACAGTTTACCGTTCCAGTTCAGGGGGTTTAGAATGCGGTAGCCAAGGCTCAGAAAGTGGAAGAGGGTGTCCATCAACATCGATTATAGAGTATCCCTGGGCGAGATACCGAAGCCTAAATTGCCCCTGATGGCTGCACCGACATGGTGGGTGATGGAAAAAGAGCTGTGTATAGCACTGCTGTATAAGTAGGTGAATGTAACTTGAACTATTAAATGCTGAAAGTGTTTGATAAGACTGGAAAAGAGCTTTATAAAAACAGTCCATCTCCCTTATATTTGTTATTTCTCACCTGGTAGCTATGATAACGGGCTTCTCCCTCCACCTTCTTGGTTAAGACTCAGCTTTGTGCTGCTAAGCCACCAAAAAATACGTTTTTATTATTTCGGGAAAATGTGCTCTTTGGCTTTTTTTTCTCCAGACATTTAGATTATGAGCCGGAACTGGGGGGCAATGAGCTTAGTTCAACATGAAGTCTAGAAACGGGGGGGAAATGGTAAATTTGGCTGATACAACATGTTAATTAGCGAGCTGCAGAGCTGCTGGCAGGCATCTCTTTAAAATGCAGACAGGAGCCGGGCTAGCTGTTTCTCCCAGCTTCTAGTCTTTATGCTGAGCTAAGCTAACCATCTTCAGGCTAAAGCTCCACACTGAGCGTCCAAACATCAGAGTGATGTCAATACTCTCCTCCGAATCGTGACAAGTGAGCAAATGAGCTTATTTCCATAAAGCTTGTACAAGTCCTTTAAACAAGGATTATCTTTGAGGTCAGTCGGTAAAAACTTGTTTACATGTTTACGGCTGCGTTATCAAGTTTTTCTCCATTAGCCGTTCGCCGTCTAAAGATGTAAAGGTTACGTCAAATGCTGATTATTGTGATGATTGATTATCGGAGTAAACACCTGTTGTCTGAGCTCTGCAATAAACTCTTATCTCGGAGCGAATCCCCTTGTGAAGACCTTGGGAGAGAAAAGGGGATATTTGTGGGCTCGGGATTGACAGCTTTGTATTTTCACATCAAAGGAGACATTCTGAATTGATTTAATTAGCCCGCAGTCATGACACTTGCTCCCATCCAAAGTCAGCTTTCTCCTTCAAGACACACAGATTGTTCAGTGCGCTGACAATCTTTTGTGCGGTGCAGTCGGAGCACAAAGAGAACACGGTGTCTGTGCGGTAATCCGTGTTCGGAAAGCAGACAAACATTCCGCTGATTCAATTACTCTATCTCCAAGTGGCAAGATGGAGAAACCAGCATAATAACAGTATGTTCTGATACATAATGGGGAGTAGCGTGCACACGTACCACTATGGGCGTGTCTCTGGCGGTGTTCTCGGGTATGACGACGCTGTAGCTCTCCTCCTCCCACTGTGGAGGCTGGTTCTTGACGTTGGTGATGGTGACTGCCAGCTCCACAGAAGTGTTCCGGTCTCCACCGTCGGTCGCCACGATGTCCCGGGTGATGTAAGGCCTCTGTGGGCAGGAGCAAACAATTCAGATTATCACTGTCATGGTATTTTAGAGCTGAAAACGACATGGTGGTGCAGAGGCCGGGGGTCTGTCGGTGTGGGGGTTATACATTCTCCCAGTGTTTGCATTGGTTTACTCCCACAGTCCAAAGATGGGGATTGTGTTTGGTTAATTGGAGACTTTAAATTGAATGTGGGTGTTAATGGTTCTTTGTCCGACTCTGTGATATTCCGATGACCGTTCAGGGATTGGCTCTACGATGGATGCATGAGTAGAAGAAATGAACTATTTAACCGGATTTTCTTGCAAAGAGCCTAAAAAACAAGATGACTATCTGCTATCCCTTATCTTGAATTAAACAACTTTAAAAACTCGATTGGACAAAATGTTTCATCCAGGAATTTGTAAAACCAGAGAAGAAGCCTCCCTGACAAGCCTTCATCCAGTAACACAACCTGCTGCTGTAACACTATTAATGTTGGATTCATAATTTATCATAGGACTAGAAATGAAATCAATGAAGAGCCCTTGAATCCTCTTTGAGTAGCATGTGCCTGTAGCTTGTGCCGCAGCAGTGGGCCGGTGGAAACTGGCCAGCAACAGCAATGAGCAATAATAATGATTAAATGTGTGGAGCTGGGTTTTTAAATAAACCTCAGTTATGTGAATAGGTTTGTACTTGACGCTCTGAGCATTAGCTCATGATCAGCTGATTGGCGGTAATGACTTCACATTCCCTCCTGACCCTGGACTTGCTCGATGAACTCCTCTGTGGAAATCATTTAATTAGGCCAAGAACAACAGAGGCAGCTGTGTGAGTATTACAAAAAATTATTAACATATAATTCATGTTGCACAAAAGCTCCTCTACTTCAGTTCCTGTGCCAAAATTGAACCGCTAGGAAATAAAGGGGTGAATTGGACTAAGAAGCTGTTTTTCCTCAAAATGGACACTGCAGGGAAAGCTGTAAATTTCCTTAAGAGGTCGTTAGAGTGTTTGATTCGGTTTATCTTAATTAGTCGATGTGTAAAATCAACATTAAACTCACATTGGAAAGAAGAAAAACCCTCTATAACCTCCCTGAAGGGCCTCTTCTTGCCAACATGTGGTAATTTTTACTTCTTTCTAACCACTAACAATAAAAGATAATGCAAGTTATAGTCCTACCACTTTGTTAATAAAAATTGCTCAAATAAGGATTCCATTGTTAAGCAGGAACAGTTCACCCATAAGCTGCATTATTCTATCAATGCAAATCATGGCCTAGCAGCTCTATTATAATGCCGCAGTCGCCAGATAAAAGGAAATCTCACTTAACTCAGAAATTACATTTTCCATTCCTGGTACAATCCAATTAGTATTTGTGAACAAGTGCAATTCTTTCCCAGAGCTTGAAACCCGGAGAACAAAGATCACAATCTGTGATGTCCAGTGTGGACTGAGCGGCTGCTGCTTCTGCAATAAGTGAATGTCTGGCCGACTTTCTGGAAACAATCCAACCACGTTTTTTTAAATAAAATGTTATCAGATCTGACCAAGAAAATACCCATAAAATATTCTGGATGTGGACGTCTCCTCCTCCTCATCCTTCACAGAGAGCCGCACTGTACAGTCTGTGTGGTGACGTCTGACTCTGGCTCTATGGTCTCAGGGCATAATGATAGAGGCTGTTGTTCAGTGGCCTACCTCCTCCATGTTCCACTGACATGCTGTGAGCTAATTGGGAACTGTGGTGCACACTTAGCTGCTATGTGCGATGAATACAAACTTTGCCTTAATACTTGGTCACTGTGATCAGGCAGCGTGATGAGGAAAATCAAAGCAGAACAATGTCTCCGACCGGGCCCACGACGTTTAACATTTAATGAAGTGCTTTTATAATCTTGGTTACAGCATATAGTTACTGTGGGGATGATTCGGGTGGGGGAAAAACACTCTCAAATATGCAACAGCTTTGTTCGAGCAAGGTTTTGGGCTTAACGCTTAAATTTTGCATGAAGTCAGTGGCAAAACCACAACAGGCTTCTGACACCGGCGTGCTAAAAAGTGTGCTGAATAATACACGGCTCTGTAGGGCTGTAGCGAAGACGTGAATAAGTGAAAGAGGGAAAATGGGAGGATCAGTGTTGATAGGCTGCACCAAAACATGAAAATAAAAAAATCAACAACACGCCAAGTGAAGAATGTGATAAGAGGTGTTGCGTCACTGAAACTCTGACACGGTAAATCATTTAGCTGACAAACATCAACTGGGGAAGTCGACTCGCTCGTCTTTCACTTTGAATACCAACAGTACAAGGGTTCAGCTTTTTGAGAAATCTTCTTTAATTTTTCTTCTTGATGGATATTATCTTGGGAGCTCAGTGCTTTGGTGTTAATGGCACCGAGGTAAGTGTGGATGCTCTGTAAGCGCAATCACGAGCGTCATCTTCCAGCCTTCAAAATGTTTCACTTAATGCCTGTAAAATGTCAGTCTCCTTATCACAGTGTGAGATGATGAAATTAAAATGATAATAGTCTTAAATTCAGTATACCAAAGCCAGGGGTGTTTTAAGTTGGACAGAGTCTTGGTTTCTGATAATTAGCTTAAAAACCTGCGTTGTCCATTTCAATCATTTTTTTTTTTCTTTTTTCTTTTTTATAGGTTTTAGTGACAAACCAATAAACAGAACCGCAGTCATCAACTAGGAATTCCGAGCTGTTAACATCTATTTTTTATAAGTAGTGTAACCTGAATTAGTCTCCCTCCATCTTCTTCCTCTGTGGTCCTTCTGTGTGCAGCACCTCTGGGAGAACACACACCACACACCTCTGATTGGGGGTCACAGGCGGAGGCACTTTGAGGTGGCTCACTCATTAACTCTGTTGACTCAGACCCACAGGCTGTCATGTGTGGTTCAGACAGTGTGTGTGTGTGTGTGTGTCTGTGTGTGTGTGTGTGTGTGTGTGTGGTGGATGATGGAGAGCCGGCTAATAGCTGCTGACTGACCTGTGATATGGGCTGGTTAACGTAGACCCATCCGGTGACGGGGTTGACCTGCAGGTACTCCGGCTGCTCCGGGGACATGGAGTAAGTGATGGCTGCGTTCGTGCCAAAGTCGTCATCGTGAGCGGCCACTCGAAGGAAACTGGTGCCGACCAGAGTGTCCTCTCTCAGAAAGTCTGCAGGGGATGGAGATAATGTTATGCTGGTCAGAGCTAAGGGCAAAGGACAGGAATGGGTGAAGCATGAGCGATGTTACGGTTATTGGTTACAATGCAAAAAAAGTAATTTTGGTTCCCACCACCAGGGACACTGGGGTGGTTCTAATGCTAATTTCACACGGATATGAAATTCATTATAGGGGAAAGAATGTTTATTTTCCAGCATATAGCCAACCACATCCCCCTCTCACCCTGGTTACCTTCAGCATTTTTAAAGGTATTGGTTATGGACTGCTTCAGTGATTCAGAGATATTCATATTTAATTTCATACCGGCAACACTTACACTCGTAGCGCAAGTTCTCAAACTTGGGGTTATTATCATTCTGGTCCAGTATCTGGACGGTGAGCTGACAGATGCCGATGAGCGGCTCCTCCGCCCAATCAGTGGCCGTTACTGTAATGGAATACTCTCGCTGCCGCTCCCTGTCGAAGCGTCTGGTCGTCGTGATCGCTCCTGTAAATACAGAGCAGCAATTAGCCTGTTCCCCGGCACAACATTTAATCACATGAATTCATATGTACTCATTCATCCATTCGGGAAATTCACCCATCCATGTGTAGACGCATCCCTCCATCCTACCATCAATCCACAAAACCATTCATCCGTCTATCCCATCATCAGACCATCCACTCACAGACTGAGAAGAACAAATAAAGACTTTTGTATTCATTGAGTAAATTGAGCATTCCTTTCAAGTGCAGAGTCTTTGTTATTTAATCTGGAGATGAATTTAAGCCAGAGATAGAAAATGACTTGAGAAGAACAACATGCTGACTCCACGTGTTACGGTTATGGGAGAGCTTCTTCTTTCTTTCAGTCATTTTATAAACTGAAGAGTCAGAAAACAGCTTCACCAGATTAAGAGAAACAATGATCGATAGACTGGTGTTGGCTTTTGACTCATCTATCTACTAATGCCATGAATGTCTGTCTGTCTCTATGTGAAAAGCATATCATCCAAGCGTTCAGCATATTGACTTCACCCTTTGCATGTGTATTGAAAATTGGCCGAATCAAGCACTCAATATTAATAAAGATGTATTAAACAAGTGACCAGTTGTACTACTGTCAAAATCACCAAAAATATCTTTTTGATAATTTGATGGTTTTTTACTTCACCACAACAGACTGACACAGATCTTCAGGGATGTGGCAGCTCCTTCAAAGTAAAAGCACGATGTCCGTTTTGTTGTTGTAATGCTTTATATCCAGCTGATGCCGTAGCATTACCACAGGCTAAGCTAACAGAAGAGGCCAGTTTAAAATGGGCGCCGCAAATTATTCTTAGATAAACATTCGAGTTATGTGAATTTCTTCTCCTGTCAAATCACAGCTCAAGTGCAGTCACCATTAGAGACGCACATTTCCGTAGAACAGCAGAATTGTCTCTCTGCACTAGACTCCGCGCTCCTTGATCTAATTGAGACCCATTTCATCCCAGACAATCCGTGACCACGCTACCTGAGTCCGGATGAATTCTGAAGGCAGGCATGGTGCTGTCTCTGTGCATTAAGCCATATTTGACTTTTCCATTTGCTCCCTCATCTGCATCCACAGCATGCACTTGCAACACAACAGTCCCCGTTGGCTGGTTCTCCAGCACTGAAGCCTGCTCACGATATTGCTGGCACTGAGATAGAGAGAGAGAGGGAGGGAGTGGGGAGAGACAGAAAGAAAGAAAGAAAGAAAGGAGACACACAAATACAAGAGACAATCCTCATATATGAGAATCTATTGTCAGTGTATGTTATGGGTAAACAAGAATCAAAGAAAATCAAGCACTTAAGTAGAAGGTCAGTGAGATAATGTGAATATAACACAATATGGAAGTTATTGACACAGTAAGTAAAGTCAACGATTTCTCCTAAGAGCCGGCAATGAAGAGCTCAGCCAAGAATTCATTCCAGTCCCCTTAATGAAAATATGCCCCAGATAAAGAGCTGCTCTCTGGAGTCGTCTTCTCTCTTTTTTATTTTTTTAAATCAGATACGAATGCTCGCTACTCTTTCAATAGAATGACCATGAAAAAAATAGAAAAAGGAAAAACAATAGGCGAGGAGGAGTGAGAGCGGAAGCGAGGGAGCGAGAGGGATCAAAGCGTGTGAGCGGGCGACAGACAGACGAACAATGTGAGACGGCGTGGTCTGTAGGTGGCTCTTTATAAAAACATCACGCCAGCCTAGATGGTTTTCCGAGGTGCAATTTGATATTTAAACACGTCAAGCTGCCAAAACTCGCGGCCCACCCGAAAGACCTCGGGAGCTTCCACTCAGCACGGGCACGTCTTCGCTGAAGTTCAAGTCATTCCCTAATTAAGGAGGAAGTTAATTAAACAGGTAAAGTGTATTGTGATGATATTGCACTTTTTTAAAATTTTTTTTTATTCATAAATTAATTGAAATCCCAACGGAGTGCCTAAAGATAGAGTGGGTGTGCAGGCTAATCAGAACTCGTGGGAAAACAGAGCGGAGAGAGACGGAGGCCGGGGAAATGAGAACGCCAGGGCGAGGGAAAAAACAAAACACATACGAGCGCTGGATGAGGAGAGGGATGGAGGAGAGGGATGGAGGAGAGGGATGGAGGAGAGTGGGTAGTTGAAATGCAATGAGAGGATGAGGCAGGCAGATGGGAGTTTATTCTTTGATTTAAAAACAGGGGGAAGCAGCGATCCTGGCTCAGAACAAAGGTAAGAAATCGGGGCCAGTTGCTCTGCCAGGATCCCAGTGTCTGGCAACTGGTTTTTGCAAAAAACAAAACAGGACGGATTTTGTTACCGATGGAGAGAGCCAGGATTGCTGAGCCAAGTTAGCTGACACGACAGCTGGTATCACTCTCCTCACCGAACTCAGAGCAAATTAGTGTTTTACCGAAACAGTTTTCTTTAGAGCTTTTTTTTTTTCTAACCGGCGTCTCATTCACAAGATTTCCTGCCCTTGCTGTGAAGAGAGCGACTCCAGGAGAACAACACGTAGGCTGTCAGACTAAGAAGCTTCCTAAAGAAACTGAACTTAACATCACTGATTTCAAATGATTGTATTTGAGTCCAAATAAAGAAGCAAAAATGAAAAGAAGTCCATAGGATGAGCTGTAAAAGAACTGGAGCCTGAACTATTTATCTGTTGAATGATAAAAGCCTTTTCCAAGGTTATACTGGCATCAGTTTGCTAATATCTATAAGGATTCCAGAAATCTCTCTGTATGTGGATCACATTTCTTGAGAACCCTTCATCATATTAACTTCATCCTTTGACGTTATATTGTAAATTGCCCAGGGAGTGCTCAAGTGTCAAATTTGGTGGGATTTAGTCGTGTGGTTCACTCAATATTAATACAAATTTAATAAACGAGTGACTGGTGCGCTGTAGCAGTCAGTGGGGACGGGGCAGTGTCCCTTCAGTCTATGGACAAAGTTGAAAGTATCTTCTTCTTTGTCATAAGATAAACCTACAGTGGAGCTCGGCAACTCGGTCAGACTGCGTGTCAAAATCAGCACTAGATCATTTAAAAAAATGTGGTAATATTTATTTCACCTCCGTCTGTACGTTGGATGCATATCTCATCTTATCGGCTTCGCACTTGTCACGTGTATGGTTAAGGGCCCTAGGAAGTGCACTGTGATTGGTTGCTCGATATCATTATAAATGGAGCCACGTTTCCCTCGAGATCCTCACCTCCTCAAACACGGGTTTATTGTTGTTGACGTCATCGACCCCGACGATGACCCGAGCCGTGGACGAGAGGGAGTGCGGGCCGCCCGATGCGTTGTCGTCCGTGGCCGTCGCGTTCAGGACATACTCCAGCCCCTGAAGCTTAGGAAGTGGAGTGGAGCGCAGTCGAATCAGCCCTACAAAGACCACAGGCTCATTCAATTACACTGTATAAAACATGCCCCCCCCCCCCCCCCCGCCAACCCCTCCACCCACACACCCACCAACCCCAACAGAATAAGTACAACTGTTCCATTAGTCATTAAGCAGGATGCTATTGCCGCTGTGGCCTTGCGTCGGTGAAGGATGTGCTATCAATAAAAACACAGCAGCAACAAAACACATGCTCCTTGTTGTTGTTGTTGTTTGAAATGGGGGGGGGGGGGGGGGGGGGAGATAGCAAGTGTTGGAAGTCCACAGAAAGGTAAGAATCTGATAGGCAGACAAAATCCAAAAACCAATTTCACAGTGGTGATCTCGTCACATTTCTAATCTAATAACTGCACCCTCTCCTCTAAAGACGCCCGTCCGACTCGAGCACGTCAGGGAGAGAGAGAGCGAAAAAACACAAAGTAATAAGTGAGTCGGGTTAGAAGTTAACCGGGCTCGGCAGCTGCCTATTAGCTGTTCCTCTCTCGCCCTCTGTCTGCTTTTATGTAACAGTCAAGATAAAAGGTGGGATAAAAGGATGAGGCGTCTGAGTCAACATCTTTCTCGTCAACAGCCGTACAGGAAAACATCTGAGGTTGCAGGACGAGCAGGCAGCCTGTGATGTGGGGGGGGAACTCATTGAAGTGAGGGTGGGGTGTGTGTGTGGGGGGGGGGTATTCTCTCGTTGTGTTTCTATTCATCTCCGTCACCGCTCTTGATTAAAGACAGTACAGCGTGCTGATACACACACAGAGATGCGAGTGCCTGACTCTCCTCTCTCCGCCAATTTACTTGCCAGCCCGGCTGCCCACAGAGGAAAGGGTCCCGGCTCCTAATGACGACGCGTGACACCGACGGCTCTGCACCACTACCGTGAAATAAGTGAGCTGTGGGATGTGCATGGTAATTCTCCCGGCTTAAATGTCAACCTTGTTTACAAATGCGACGTGAGCTCTAGCAGCTATTCAATGAGCCAGCACTCTTCGTATATATACAGTAAGTGTGTGTGGGGGGGGGGGGGGGGCGCTGTATGGTGGTTTCCCTGCACCCACAGGATGTCAGCCTTAGCATTTCCCTGCTCCGAGGAGACACAGAAAGGGTAGAAAAGGAATATGAAAAAGACAACACAAAGGAACGAGGAGCCGGCGGAGCGCAGCCTCGAAGATTGTGAGCTATGATAGAGCAGTTGTTGTGAAATTGAATTGAAAGGGCTGGGTGACAAATGTCACAGCGATTGCCACTGGTTTCGGATCAAAGGGTGAATAAAAAAGATAAACTGTGCAGTCGCCAATTCTTGAAAGCACAGAAACATGTTGGGCGGGGGGGGGGGGAGCCTCCACTCTGTATCCACAAGAAGAAAAACCAAGAGTGGAAATTTACTAAATAATATCATGGTTTTATATTTATGAGCACAATAACAGAAAAAGCGGGCTCATGTGTTGAAATTACAGATTTTAATATCAGCTTTCAATATCTTCCCACATTGACTTTGAAGGCAGAGGGCGCGTTCACATCAAGCCACCGCGGCGGGGAAACGTATTAGAGAAAATTGAATGTGTGATTTGACGGAACGCCTGTCAATTAGAGTGAGAGATGCAAATGGGAAGGCTGGCCGTGGAAAAATTAAGAAGTATCACCTTTCTGGCTGTCGATGATGAAGTTTCCTTCCTCGTTGCCCGCTGTGATGGAGTAGATTATACCATCGCCATCCGGGTCTTTGGCCAGAACGGTGGCGACGAGGGTGTTGGGGCCCGCGTCCTCGGAAACAAAGGTTCGATATCTGCAAGAGAGGAGCTCAAGTTCACCAGGCGCAAGGAAGTGAGAATACAAACGCACACATTGAAGTCAAGGACACACGCACACAGACAGAATGTATTTCTCATTTACACATTCCGGAGCGTCTGATTGGACGGATTGTTGTTTCTCTGGCCTGTCTCTGTGAGTTAACCTGTCCTCTTAGCCGGCAGGACCACAGACAAATGATAATGTCTGCCGTGGGCTGTTGAAGTCGTTGAACAAATGGTGCTTCCAAACGCCCAGCCCACTGTGGGCCATTTGATCCAGAGCCTTTTAAAATGTCACCGGTGATTTGCTCGCTCTGTGGCGCCGGACAGCAGGATGCCCATTCGAGACACCGGAGACTGATATACCACTATAGCACCAGTGGAAGAGGAATGGTGAACCGTGCGAGAGGCGAGAGGTGTTGCAGAGGGGAGCAGGTGACAAAAGGGAAGACTGGCGCCGAAGTGGCAGGTAAAGTGATGTGTGGGAGTGGGAGACAGAGGAGCTGAGCTGGATATCAGAGGAAGGAGGGGGGGGGGGGGGGCGTCATTCTCGCAGAGTTTGAGTTGATTCGTCAGCAGAACTCATCCCCGTGAGATTTCCTGATGTGCCCCTCCTCTAATGTGTGTGTGCGTTTAAGTATGTGCCGTTGGGAGGGGGAAAAGGGGGGTGGTGGTGGTGGTGGGGGGGGGTTAGGGATCAGTGTCTGCGGCGCAAAGTCAGAGGTGATTGATGGTTTACCGAAGATCGCTGATGGGTGATTCATCTGTGCATGCCGCGGCAGTCTCCGTTGCAACATGAGTGACCTGTAATCTGTCACCCGGCTCCGAGGCCACCTCTCCACTGCTCTGTTGGATGAGACACTCTGTATACACTCCCCCCCCCCCCCACCCCCCCTCCCTTCTCATCCTGAAGCATCTCCCCACATCTCACTGAACTGTGAAGTTAGACTCAGCGAGAGAGTCTGCCCGCCCGCCTGTCTTTCTCTCGGCCTGAAAGTCGGGCGATTTGCATTTCCGTGGGCTCTCCGCCTGTCAGCCCCACACTTCAATCACTTTTAGCCTCTCTGCAACTCGTTCAGACGAGAACCAAGAGGGCATGCCGGGAAATGATAATCTGTCCAATCGCATTGTCCAAGTATCTCATTTCGTCTGACATTAGTCTGACATAGCATGCTGCAGCCTACCTCAACATGCCTGTCTTTGGGTCTTTGGACACTGTCCCCCTCTGCCCTCACAGCATTCATCTGCATATCAGTGAGCTGCAGTGTGATGAAGAGGCCATCCCACCCTGCCTGGCAAAATGCCTGCATTTCTAACTATCTGTTTGCAAGTTTGGCAAGAGTATTTGTCTATCTGCCGACAGGCGTCTGTGTTTATCTGCACCCAGTATCTGACTGGCTGTCTCCTGTCTACACATCGCATATGTTCTTGGTATTCTCGACTTGCTTGCCCCACGACCATGCATCAGTCTTTGTTTTTCCTCCACGGCTTCATGTTTTTTTTCTGTCTACATCTCTTCCTCTCGCCCGCCTGTTTGTTTCTGCCCTTTGTCTGGCCACCCACTGAGACTGACACCTGACAATGCAACAAGAGCGGGCGAAGGAGGCCTGCAACAGTCCTCCGTGAAGGTCACTGGGACATGACTGACAGGACAACCCGCTAACTTGTTTTTTTTGGGGGGGGGGGGGGAAACTGCAGCAGAGCCACAGTGACAGTTGCTGCCCGACCACTCACACAGCTTTGCCTAAAAAGCGTCCGAGGACACAACGGATTGCATCAGTATGTCAGTTTCCTACATACCTTCAGAGAAGACCAAAAATACATCCTGCACTGAGCCGTTTGAAAGCTCTAAACTAGAGGCTCTTTTTTCAGGAAACCTTGATAACATCGCATGAAAGCAACAATGTCACAGTTGTGTTAATGTGCGAGAAGTGAGTAACCGATCGTTTGGATGCCAGATGATTATGATTAACACAACAAGTGGAAAATGCTTCTTGTGACCAAAAATCATTCAAGTACAAATACAAAAGACATGTGTGTCTGTGTTTGTGTGTGTTTGTGTGTGTGTGTGTGTGTGTGTGTGTGTGTGTGTGTTTCTATTTGTAGTTATGAGGGCCAATTCTGGTTCAATAACATAATTGTGTGGGCATTTTGGATGGTCCTCACGAATTCAAAGGACGAGGGTTAAGACTTATTGTTAGGGTTAGAATTAAGTTTAGGTTAGAGTTAGGGTTAGGGTAAAGCATTGAGTTGTGATGATTATGGCTAGATGAAAGGGCTAGGGAATGCATTATGCCAATGAGTGTCCTCAAGATTATAGAGATGTGTTTGTATGTGTGTGTGTGTGTACGTGTGTGTGTGTGTGTGTATGTGTGTGTTTTTCTCCATGAGTTATTTTCCGCTCTGCTTGAGTTGTGGGACTTGTCCAGCATCTAACCATTGTTCCCTCAGAGCAATTGTTTTCACCCTGATCGCTTCAGACAGAAGAAGACGGCCAGGACACAGTTTGTTATTATTTTTCTATCTACTAATTCCAGAACGCCCCGCCTGCAATGTAGATGTGAACTGCACAACAGTTACACAGAAACAATGAAAAATCTGTTATAATAATAATAATCAGCTTGTTGGGATCCGTTTGACCCAGTCAAGACTCTGAGCAGTTACCCCTGTATATTAAGTTTTACTACTTTTTAGTGATGGCCCAAGTCTGGCAGCACATCCAGCATTGAATGTTATTGCAAAGAACAGCCTGGAGGGGGGCGGGGCAGTGGGGTGGGTTGTAATGTCCTCGAGTGGGCTCCAAAAGTGGTCTCAGACTTTTGGTCCCCACTGTATGTACTGTACCTGCGGTGAAATATAATGAAATGTGATGAGCTGGTGGATCAGGGATGAGGGAGCAGAGCCAGCAGGAGGAACCACTTTTCTAAACTTGTTATCTTGGGGACAAAGTTTCAGCTGAACTCAGGCCACGGTTCAGATTTTAGCTTTTTAAGATTCGGGTGACAGCAAAACAGGTGCGGCTTGGTCATTTAGCATTTTGTTTAAATAATCTTACAGCTTCTTTTTGTTATTGCTTTTGGTCTGCTCATATCATGTCTTGGCTTTTTATCCTAATATACAGTGTAGTCCTCAATAAGCAGGTATTATAATCAATAACTGCATCTAGTCCACATATTGGGGATTTTATCTCGACAGCAGAATATTTGAATATAGACCTCAACATGGTTCCAGAGGAAAAACCCCATGATTTTTCTGTATAGAGATTTGGATTATTAGCCATAATATTTTAACCATCCAATGTAGACTTATGTATGCTGCTGTAGAATCCAGGAGTTTGTATGATTTGAACTGCATGTTATGAACAAAGTGTTTTAGTCACTATGTCAAGGAAAGGTACTACACTACCCACAATCCTCAGGTGTAATAGCGATGGTCGGATTGGTGGAGCGTTCTGTTACCATGAAAATATTCACGTTTACCATGATTTCAAATTCCAAAGGGTTGAAATTTACTACAACAAGGTTTAATTTAAGTAGAAGCTCTGTAAGTTGTTGGAAAGGGTTTATTCGCAATGGATTATGGGATACGTAGTTCCTCACTCTAAAAAAACTATGCACACAGTCTTGTACTTTTGCTTTTTGCCATTTTCAATATTTATCCGATCAAATCTTTAATGGTCAGGATTCATCTTGTAGCTGGTTGACGTGGTTCGAACACTTGTTATAATGATTTTCTGAAATGAATGTCAAATGTACTTCCTGTACTAGAACTATTCTAAAAGCGGGTGTTCAATGTTTACTCTATCATATTAAACCGTTGTTTGTTCAAGAAAACAAAGTAAAACAAACAGAAAATTCACATTTCCATAATATAAAAGGGAAAACCGTAGAAATAGCAGGGGGATATTTAGCCAGTGTAAGAGAAAGGATGCTCACACAGTCTGGGAGAATTCCGGGGCCTCATCGTTGACGTTGGCCATCCTCACGCGGACCGTGGCGGTGCCGGAATGGGGCTCGTCTCCGTTGTCCACGGCCATCACCACAAACTCGTACAGATGGTTGGGCCTCTCGTAGTCCAGCCGGCCCGCGGGGAAAACGGTCCCATGGGGCGAGATGCTGAAGTCCGGGCTCAGGGTGTAATAGGTGAGCTCAGCGTTCAACCCCGAGTCACAGTCCGTGGCCAACACTGGCGGGAGGGAAGACATCACACGAGGACCATCAATTAACAGCTAATCGAAACGGGCTGATTAGGTGGCGTCAGCTGATGAGAATGTTGAGATCTGTGTCGATCTTTATCTCTTCATGGCCTTTCTAAACATCTCATAGATCATAAGCGCCGACAGCTACAATTACTCGTGCACAATTTGCAGCGTGCCCCTCCAAGAGTGATTACCGTCATTTGCGGGAAGTTGCTAAAAGACTGTTAAACCAGAACGGTATTTTATCACAACGATGTGGGGAGATGTTTTTATTCTCATGTAATAACACAGGGAAAAATATATATAGATCTGTTTTTAGATGTGTAATGAGATTCTTTCTTTTCTTTCTAAGGCTGCAGCGGTAAACACTGAGACCAGGGGTCGCAAAGCTAATTTAAGTTTCCTGTTATGTGAATTTTACTTAAGTCCTTTGTTCCCCTCTATCTCATAACACTTGCATATTCTTTTGATGTGTTTATTTCCTCTGTGTCAGGCATCAGCAGCCTCATCTCCCTGCTTCCGTCTCAGTATCACATATTAAAGCTGAAGACTGGCAATTTACTGTACTCGCTTTGTTCGGTCTGTATAATGCGACTGACTCGTTAAATGATAAAGAACTGAGAGAAGT